>NW_028318444.1:3078828-3386710 GCF_062004578.1 Staurois parvus | reverse complement strand
ATAGTAAGGTGTATCCTCTTTCGGTTGCAGAGAATCAGGCCATGGAGGAGTACGTTGCGGATGCGCTTTCTGGGGGGCAAATTCGCAAGTCTACTTCCCCAGCAGGAGCTGGCTTTTTCTTCGTGAAAAAGAAGGGCGGTGAGTTGAGACCTTGCATTGATTTTAGGGGTCTCAATCGAATCACGATTAAAAATGCTTATCGAATTCCGTTGATTACCGAGTTGTTTGACCGTCTCAAGGGAGCAACGGTCTTTACTAAACTCGACCTTAGGGCTGCGTACAACCTTGTACGGATCAAGTAGGGCGACGAGTGGAAGACCGCGTTCAACACCAGAACTGGCCACTATGAATACCTGGTTATGCCCTTCGGGTTGTGTAACGTGCCCGCGGTCTTTCAGGAATTCATTAATGATGTCTTTCGTGACTTGTTGAAGCAGTGCGTGGTGGTTTACTTGAACGACATCCTGGTTTACTCTGCATCTATGGAGTCTCGTATCCAGGATGTTAAGCGGGTGCTGCAATGGTTACGTGAGAGCGAGCTTTTCTCTAAGCTCGAGAAGTGTGAATTTCACCGATCCCAGGTTGCCTTTTTGGGCTACATCATTTCCGCAGTGGGTTTTTCCATGGACCCTCAGAAGGTTTCGGTGGTCCTGCAGTGGCCTCGTCCCAGTGGTCTTCGGTCCATTCAGCGCTTTTTGGGATTCGCCAACTATTACCGGAAGTTTATCAGGAACTTCTCCACGCTGGCCAAGCCTCTCTCAGATCTGACCAAGAAGGGCAGTAATCCTCACGAGTGGTCACCCGAGGCCATATTAGCTTTCGAAGCTCTGAAATCCGCGTTCGCTTCGGCTCCGATACTGTCTCATCCCAATCCTGGGTTGCCTTTTGTCCTCGAGGTTGATGCTTTGGAGACGGGAGTAGGCGCCGTCTTGTCTCAGCGTCGGTTCTCATTCTCACTGACCACAAGAACCTGACGTATCTCTCGGAAGCAAAGAGGTTGATGCCCCGTCAGGCCAGATGGGCTCTGTTCTTGTCATGTTTTAACTATGTGGTCTCCTATTTGCCTGGCTCCAAGAATGTCAGGGCTGATGCCTTGTCGCGGCAATACTCTGAGTTGTCCAGGAAGGACTCTGAGCTGACCTCGGTCATACCTCCGGACCAGATCCTGGCTGCCATTCCTACCAACCTGATTTCTCCCCTTGGGGAGCAAATTTCGGCGGCTCAAACTGATGCACCCCCTGAGAGACCGGCTGAAAGATGTTTCGTACCTGAGGGATTGCGTACCCGCTTGCTGCGTACCTACCATAATTCCAAGACAGCTGGTCATCCAGGTAGGAACCAGTTGTTCTGGGTCGTTTCTCGTCTATTCTGGTAGCCATCTCTCCGATCCGACATCGCCTCTTATGTAGTGGCATGTTCAGTCTATGCCCAGAAATAATCTCCTTGGCATCTTCCATTGGGTCTTCTGCAACCCATTCCCAATGGAGAGCGTCTCTGGTCACACCTGGGCATGGATTTTATTGTGGACCTCCCTGCGTCTCAAGGTCATACGGTCATTCTTATGGTCATTGATCGTTTTTCCAAGATGTGCCATTGTGTTCCATTCAAGAAATTGATGACTGCGCAAGAGCTGGCTACGGTTTTTGCCAGGGAGATCTTTCATTTGCATGGGTTGACCAAGGTGATTGTGTCGGACCGTGGTAGTCAGTTTGTGTCCAGGATTTGGCGCACCTTCTGCTCCCAGTTGGGTATCAAGCTCTCCTTCTCTTCGGCCTACCACCCGCAGTCCAATGGGGCTGCGAAGCGTTCCAACCAGGCCCTGGAACAATTCCTTTGCTGCTATATCTCAGACCATCAAGACAATTGGGTCGATCTCCTACCATGGGCATAGTTTGCGAGGAACTTGGCTGTCAACTCCTCCTCCAGGATGTCTCCCTTCATGGCCAACTATGGGTTTCAACCTGCTGTATTGCCGTTCTCACCACTGGACATTCCGGCTGTGGATAACCATCTGGCTGCCCTGAGTTCCTCGTGGGGGCAGATCCAGAGGTCCTTGAAGGACTCAGCACAGCTCCAGAAGCTCCAGGCTGATCATAGACGGTTGCCCGCCCCTTCATACCAGGTCTGAGATCGGGTGTGGTTGTCCACTCGCAACCTCAATCTTCGGGTGCCCGCACCGAAACTGGCTCCCCATTTTGTGGGTCCTTTCCGCATCCTCCGCTCCGCAGGGTGAACCCAGTTGCCTATGCCCTTGCTCTTCCTCCTGGGATGTGTATCTCCAATGTCTTCCACGTATCCCTGTTGAAACCTCTGGTCTGTAATCGCTTTACTGCCTCCCCGTCTATGGGCATTCCCTTTTCTCCCATTATTGTCTATGGGCATTCCCTTCTCTCCCATTATTGTTTATGGGCATTCCCTTCTCTCCCATTATTGTCTATGGGCATTCCCTTCTCTCCCATTATTGTCTATGGGCATTCCCTTCTCTCCCATTATTGTCTATGGGCATTCCCTTCTCTTCCATTATTGTCTATGGGCATTCCCTTCTCTTCCATTATTGTCTTTGACCATTCCCTTCTGTTCCATTATTGTCTATGGACATTCCCATCTGTTCCATTATTGTCTATGGGCATTCCCTTCTGTTCCATTATTGTCTATGGGCATTCCCTTCTCTTCCATTATTGTCTATGGGCATTCCCTTCTCTTCCATTATTGTCTATGGGCATTCTCTTCTCTTCCATTATTGTCTATGGGCATTCCCTTCTGTTTCATTATTGTATATGGGCATTCCCTTCTGTTTCATTATTGTCTATGGGCATTCCCTTCTCTCCCATTATTGTCTATGGGCATTCCCTTCTCTCCCATTATTGTCTATGGGCATTCCCTTCTCTCCCATCATTGTCTATGGGCATTCCCTTCTCTCCCATCATTGTCTATGGGCATTCTCTTCTCTCCCATTATTGTCTATGGGCATTCCCTTCTCTCCCATCATTGTCTATGGGCATTCCCTTCTCTCCCATTATTGTCTATGGACATTCCCTTCTCTCCCATCATTGTCTATGGGCATTCCATTATTGTCTATGGGTATTCCATTATTGTCTATGGGCATTCCCTTCTGTTCTATTATTGTCTATGGTCATTCCCTTCTGTTCCATTATTGTCTATGGGCATTCCCTTCTGTTCCATTATTGTCTATGGGCATTCCCTTCTGTTCCATTATTGTCTATGGGCATTCCCTTCTCTTCCATTATTGTCTATGACCATTCCCTTCTCTTCCATTATTGTCTATGACCATTCCCTTCTGTTCCATTATTGTCTATGGGCATTCCCTTCTGTTCCATTATTGTCTTTGACCATTCCCTTCTGTTCCATTATTGTCTATGGGCATTCCTTTCTGTTCCATTATTGTCTATGGGCATTCCCTTCTGTTCCATTATTGTCTATGGGCATTCCCTTCTCTCCCATTATTGTCTATGGGCATTCCCTTCTCTTCCATTATTGTCTATGGGCATTCCCTTCTCTCCCATCATTGTCTATGGGCATTCCCTTCTCTCCCATCATTGTCTATGGTCATTCCCTTCTCTCCCATCATTGTCTATGGGCATTCCCTTCTCTCCCATCATTGTCTATGGGCATTCCCTTCTCTCCCATCATTGTCTATGGGCATTCCCTTCTCTCCCATCATTGTCTATGGGCATTCCCTTCTCTCCCATCATTGTCTTTGGGCATTCCCTTCTCTCCCATCATTGTCTATGGGCATTCCCTTCGGTTCCATCATTGTCTATGTGCATTCCCTTCTGTCCCAGTATTGTCTACGGGCATTCCCTTCTCTTCCATTATTGTCTACGGTCATTCCCTTCTCTTCCATTATTGTCTACGGTCATTCCCTTCTGTTCCATTATTGTCTATGGGCATTCCCTTCTGTTCCATTATTGTCTATGGGCATTCCCTTCTGTTCCATTATTGTCTATGGGCATTCCCTTCTCTTCCATTATTGTCTATGACCATTCCCTTCTCTTCCATTATTGTCTATGGGCATTCCCTTCTGTTCCATTATTGTCTTTGACCATTCCCTTCTGTTCCATTATTGTCTATGGGCATTCCTTTCTGTTCCATTATTGTCTATGGGCATTCCCTTCTCTCCCATTATTGTCTATGGGCATTCCCTTCTCTCCCATTATTGTCTATGGGACTTCCCTTCTCTCCCATCATTGTCTATGGGCATTCCCTTCTCTCCCATCATTGTCTATGGGCATTCCCTTCTCTCCCATCATTGTCTATGGGCATTCCCTTCTCTCCCATCATTGTCTATGGGCATTCCCTTCTCTCCCATCATTGTCTATGGGCATTCCCTTCTCTCCCCTTATTGTCTATGGGCATTCCCTTCTCTCCCATCATTGTCTATGGGCATTCCCTTCTGTTCCATTATTGTCTATGTGCATTCCCTTCTGTCCCATTATTGTCTATGGGCATTCCCTTCTCTTCCATTATTGTCTATGGGCATTCCCTTCTCTCCCATCATTGTCTATGGGCATTCCCTTCTCTTCCATTATTGTCTATGTGCATTCCCTTCTGTCCCATTATTGTCTACGGGCATTCCCTTCTCTTCCATTATTGTCTACGGTCATTCCCTTCTCTTCCATTATTGTCTACGGTCATTCCCTTCTCTTCCATTATTGTCTACGGTCATTCCCTTCTCTTCCATTATTGTCTACGGTCATTCCCTTCTCTTCCATTATTGTCTATGGGCATTCCCTTCTCTTCCATTATTGTCTATGGGCATTCCCTTCTCTTCCATTATTGTCTATGGGCATTCCCTTCTCTTCCATTATTGTCTATGGGCATTCCCTTCTGTTCCATTATTGTCTTTGACCATTCCCTTCTGTTCCATTATTGTCTATGGGCATTCCTTTCTGTTCCATTATTGTCTATGGGCATTCCCTTCTCTCCCATTATTGTCTATGGGCATTCCCTTCTCTCCCATTATTGTCTATGGGCATTCCCTTCTCTCCCATTATTGTCTATGGGCATTCCCTTCTCTCCCATCATTGTCTATGGGCATTCCCTTCTCTCCCATCATTGTCTATGGGCATTCCCTTCTCTCCCATCATTGTCTATGGGCATTCCCTTCTCTCCCATCATTGTCTATGGCATTCCCTTCTCTCCCATCATTGTCTATGGGCATTCCCTTCTCTCCCATCATTGTCTATGGGCATTCCCTTCTCTCCCATCATTGTCTATGGGCATTCCCTTCTCTCCCATCATTGTCTATGTGCATTCCCTTCTGTCCCATTATTGTCTATGGGCATTCCCTTCTCTTCCATTATTGTCTATGGGCATTCCCTTCTCTCCCATCATTGTCTATGGGCATTCCCTTCTCTCCCATCATTGTCTACGGGCATTCCCTTCTGTTCCATTATTGTCTACGTGCATTCCCTTCTGTCCCATTATTGTCTACGGGCATTCCCTTCTCTTCCATTATTGTCTACGGTCATTCCCTTCTCTTCCATTATTGTCTACGGTCATTCCCTTCTGTTCCATTATTGTCTACGGGCATTCCCTTCTGTTCCATTATTGTCTATGGGCATTCCCTTCTCTTCCATTATTGTCTATGACCATTCCCTTCTCTTCCATTATTGTCTATGGGCATTCCCTTCTGTTCCATTATTGTCTTTGACCATTCCCTTCTGTTCCATTATTGTCTATGGGCATTCCTTTCTGTTCCATTATTGTCTATGGGCATTCCCTTCTGTTCCATTATTGTCTATGGGCATTCCCTTCTGTTCCATTATTGTCTATGGGCATTCCCTTCTCTCCCATTATTGTCTATGGGCATTCCCTTCTCTCCCATTATTGTCTATGGGCATTCCCTTCTCTCCCATCATTGTCTATGGGCATTCCCTTCTCTCCCATCATTGTCTATGGGCATTCCCTTCTCTCCCATCATTGTCTATGGGCATTCCCTTCTCTCCCATCGTCTATGGGCATTCCCTTCTCTCCCATCGTCTATGGGCATTCCCTTCTCTCCCATCGTCTATGGGCATTCCCTTCTCTCCCCTTATTGTCTATGGGCATTCCCTTCTCTCCGATTATTGTCTATGGGCATTCCCTTCTCTCCCATCATTGTCTCTGGGCATTCCCTTCTCTCCCATTATTGTCTATGGGCATTCCCTTCTCTCCCATCATTGTCTATGGGCATTCCCTTCTCTCCCATCATTGTCTATGGGCATTCCCTTCTCTCCCATCATTGTCTATGGGCATTCCCTTCTGTTCCATTATTGTCTACGGTCATTCCCTTCTCTTCCATTATTGTCTACGGTCATTCCCTTCTCTTCCATTATTGTCTATGGGCATTCCCTTCTGTTCCATTATTGTCTATGGGCATTCCCTTCTCTTCCATTATTGTCTATGGGCATTCCCTTCTCTTCCATTATTGTCTATGGGCATTCCCTTCTCTTCCATTATTGTCTTTGACCATTCCCTTCTGTTCCATTATTGTCTATGGGCATTCCTTTCTGTTCCATTATTGTCTATGGGCATTCCCTTCTGTTCCATTATTGTCTATGGGCATTCCCTTCTCTCCCATTATTGTCTATGGGCATTCCCTTCTCTCCCATTATTGTCTATGGGCATTCCCTTCTCTCCCATTATTGTCTATGGGCATTCCCTTCTCTCCCATCATTGTCTATGGGCATTCCCTTCTCTCCCATCATTGTCTATGGGCATTCCCTTCTCTCCCATCATTGTCTATGGGCATTCCCTTCTCTCCCATCATTGTCTATGGGCATTCCCTTCTCTCCCATCATTGTCTATGGGCATTCCCTTCTCTCCCATCATTGTCTATGGGCATTCCCTTCTCTCCCATCATTGTCTACGGGCATTCCCTTCTCTCCCATCATTGTCTACGTGCATTCCCTTCTGTCCCATTATTGTCTATGGGCATTCCCTTCTCTTCCATTATTGTCTATGGGCATTCCCTTCTCTCCCATCATTGTCTATGGGCATTCCCTTCTCTCCCATCATTGTCTACGGGCATTCCCTTCTGTTCCATTATTGTCTACGTGCATTCCCTTCTGTCCCATTATTGTCTACGGGCATTCCCTTCTCTTCCATTATTGTCTACGGTCATTCCCTTCTCTTCCATTATTGTCTACGGTCATTCCCTTCTGTTCCATTATTGTCTACGGGCATTCCCTTCTGTTCCATTATTGTCTATGGGCATTCCCTTCTCTTCCATTATTGTCTATGACCATTCCCTTCTGTTCCATTATTGTCTATGGGCATTCCCTTCTGTTCCATTATTGTCTTTGACCATTCCCTTCTGTTCCATTATTGTCTATGGGCATTCCTTTCTGTTCCATTATTGTCTATGGGCATTCCCTTCTGTTCCATTATTGTCTATGGGCATTCCCTTCTGTTCCATTATTGTCTATGGGCATTCCCTTCTCTCCCATTATTGTCTATGGGCATTCCCTTCTCTCCCATTATTGTCTATGGGCATTCCCTTCTCTCCCATCATTGTCTATGGGCATTCCCTTCTCTCCCATCATTGTCTATGGGCATTCCCTTCTCTCCCATCATTGTCTATGGGCATTCCCTTCTCTCCCCTTATTGTCTATGGGCATTCCCTTCTCTCCCATCATTGTCTCTGGGCATTCCCTTCTCTCCCATTATTGTCTATGGGCATTCCCTTCTCTCCCATCATTGTCTATGGGCATTCCCTTCTCTCCCATCATTGTCTATGGGCATTCCCTTCTCTCCCATCATTGTCTATGGGCATTCCCTTCTGTTCCATTATTGTCTATGTGCATTCCCTTCTGTCCCATTATTGTCTATGGGCATTCCCTTCTCTTCCATTATTGTCTATGGGCATTCCTTTCTGTTCCACTATTGTCTATGGGCATTCCTTTCTGTTCCATTATTGTCTATGGGCATTCCCTTCTCTCCCATCATTGTCTATGGGCATTCCATTCTGTCCCATTATTGTCTGAGTATTCCCTTCTCTCCCATTAATGTCTATGGGCATTCCCTTCTGTTCCATTAGTGTCTATGGCAATTCCCTTCTGTCCCATTAGTGTCTATGGCAAATCCCTTTTCTCCCATTAATGTCTATGGGCATTCCACTGCCCTGTTAAAGTGTTACTAAACCCGCAACAGTAAAATCAGTCTGTATATGCAATAAAACGTGCTTGTTATACTCAGTGTGGAACCTAAGGGGGTTATCCTTTGCATTGTGTAAAAAGGCTGTTTGATACTATCTTCTCTGATCCTCCCCTTCTTCCAGTGCCCCCCTCTTATCTCCTGATAAGACATATTGTGTGGGGTCACTCTCTACATGCTCAGTTTGGTGTGTATTGGAGTTTGTTTTTCACGGGAGAGTGCATGTGATCAGCACAGGACCAATCAGCAGTGTCCAGACAGAGGTCAGGGGTCCTACATCCTCCTCAGGGACGGACTGACAACTCATGGGGCCCCCGGGCAATAGGGGATCATGGGGCCCCTGTGTCCTTGCCCAAACTCAAAAAAGCCTATGAAAAAGGTACCAGGGGCATCTCATGGGGCCCCCTACTGAACCCGGGCCCTCGAGCAGCGCCCAAGTTTCCAAATGGTCAGTCCACCCCTGATCCTCCTAGAACAAAATGAAAATGCCTTCTACAAGCTTTAGCCAATGCTGGGCTGTACACTGATAGAAGGCACAGGACTGCTGTAACTGCTGATGAGAAAAGGTATTTAGTAGTTTATATTAGTAAAATAATTGCATTCCATGTTGTGTGTACTGTGGGAGAGCAGATATAATGAATGCAGGGTCCTGGGTTTAGTGTGGGCATTCCATGCTGCCATTCGTGTTAGTATGTCCCTCCTCTGCCTCCCAGCCTGTTGTGATGTGATGGCTGCTTGCAGGCATTCCGCAGTGCCCCCCATCCACACTCAGCCCTCATTCCTCCGTCTACACGAGGTTACTGGCGTACATCAGACACGTGCTACCCGGCCGGATGACTGCAGCAGGAGTGGCTGAGGATGGAGTCAGCATCATTGGAGCATCATTCTGCTTGAAGGAAGCGGGAGGTCCCAGAAGAAGGAGGCTAAAAATACCGTCCTACTGCATGCTCAGTCCCGGTGACCCCGCCCCCTGTGTGCACTGCAGTGACTGTGCGGCGGTGCCGGCCTCGGCTACTCCCCCCTCTCCTCTCCTCTCCAGCTGGAGCGCTCCATGTCACAGCCGGCACAAGGAGACATGCTTACCTTCCTCATACTGTCTGGGGGCTCCATCTGGCTGCTGATGGGTAAGTACCTGCCTGCTCACCTACCTCCCATTCCATTCCTCATCTCTTCTCCTCCGACGATGGTCATGGAGAAAAGTTAGGATGCTGTCTGGGGTCATCCTGGACAGGCGAGGGGAGAGACCATCTCCACTGTCATCAGATAGAAGAGCTATTCATGGGGTGTACCTTACTATAGGTGTTTAATAGCCACTGTGGCCATCAGCTTCTATAGAGATCTGGCTCGGGTTTAGCCAGTTTGAACAATGCTGTCTTATTGATGACCTCTTGTCAAGTACAGCATGCTATCAATGACCTCTTATCAACACAATACTGGATAGCCAGGACTCTTGTGAGTACAATGTGATATCAGTCTGTCTTGTAAATACAGTACGCATTCTCATAATACATCATGATAGTAAGACCTCTGGTGAGTACAATATATTGATGACCTCTTGTGAATACAATAATCTCTTGGGGGTGCAATATGGTATTAATAACCTTTTGTATTATCTCATATCAATAATCTCTTGCAAATATAATATGATATCAATAACCTCATTTGAGTACTATCTGATATTAATAACCTTTGGTGAGTATAATGTATCTGTAAACCTCCTTTGAGTACTATCAGATATTGAGTAAAATATGATATTGATAACCTCCTTTGAGTACTAACAGATATTGAGTAAAATATGATATTGATAACCTCCTTTGAGTACTATCTGATATTAATAACCTATGGTGAATACAATATGATCTCAATAACGTCTTGTAAGTACTTTCTGATTGGTGTGTACAATGTGATATTAATAATTTCTTGTAAGTACTATCTGATATTAATACATTAATGGGAGTATAATATGATATCTGTAAACCTCCTTTGAGTACTATTAGATATTGAGTATAATTTGATATCAATAACCTCCTTTTAGCACTATCTGATATTAATACATTTTTGGGAGTATAATATGATATCTGTAAACCTCCTTTGAGTACTATCAGATATTGAGTAAAATATGATATTGATAAGCTCCTTTGAGTATTATCTGATATTAATAACCTTTGGTGAATACAATATTATATCAATAACGTCTTGTAAGTACTTTCCGATTGGTGAATACAATATGATATCAATAACGTCTTGTAAGTACTTTCCGATTGGTGAATACAATATGATATTAATGACTTCTTATAAATACTCTCTGATATTAATACATTTTTGTGAGTAAAATATGATATCTATAAACCTCCTTTGAGTACAATCTGATATCCATAACCTTTGATGAATACAATATGATATACTTCTTGTTACTATGTACTATCTGATTTCAATAATCTCTTGGAAATATAATTAATCAATAACCTCCTTTAAGTACTATCTGATATCAATAATCTTTTGTGAGTACAATGATATTGATAACCTCACTTGAGTACTATCTGATATTAATAACCTTTGGTGAGTACAAATTGATATCATTAACTTCTTGTAAGTACTATCTGATATCAATAATCTCTTATGAATATAATATGATATTGATAACCTTCTTTAAGCATTATCTGATATCAGTGATCATGTGTGAGTATAATCTATAACCTCCTTTGAGTATGATAGCGAGTATATTATGATATTGATAACCTTCTTTAAGCATTATCTGATATCAGTGATCATGTGTGAGTATAATCTATAACCTCCTTTGAATACTATCTGATAGCGAGTATAATATGATATTGATAACCTCCTTTAAGTATTATCTAATATTAATAACATTTTTTAAGCATAATATAATATCCATAACCTCCTGTGCATACTATTTGATATTAATAACCTTTTGTGAGTATAATATGATATTGATAACCTCCTTTGAGTACTATCTGAAATGAATAATCATTTGTGATTTTAATATGAAATCAATAACCTCCTTAGAGTACTATTTGAGATCAATATCCTTTTTTGAATACAATATTTTATTAATAATATCTTGTGAGTACAATAGGATATCCATAACCTCACACAAATGCAATATATCAATAATCCCTTGTGAAGTACAATCTTATATCAATATAAAGTATAATCTGATATCAATAACCCCTTGTGAAGTGAACTATGTCATCAATGACCTCTTGTGAAGTACAGCATGATATCAATCAGCATCTCATGTAAGAATCCAAATGTACGAGGTGTTCCCATAGTACGGTGAAGCAATGCTGACTTCTCTTCTGCATACCAGTAGTGACTGGGAATGCTGCATTTTGGAAGAGGGTTAGGATGCAGGGATTGTCTATTGCGTCAATCCTTCGCCCTTTTTACATTTGGCCTGCATGATCTCCGTAGAAAATGAAGCTGCATGTGTAGATTGTGTGAGGGTTATATGAGCAGAAAATAGTTTGATCAAAAAGTAGCTTTGTGTTTGATAAATGTTGTACAGTATGAGGATAGAAGACCACACCATTATGTATTGAACAGTGTCAACCCTTACAGAGATTGTCATTGTACTGTCTACATCAGCCTTTCTCAGCCACAGTTCTGTGGAACCTCTAGGTTCCTGCAAAGGTTACTAGGGGTTCCCTGAGAAATTAGCTATGTATGCCTCTCAGATAACATTAATACCAACAATCAGCACTTTTTAGCTGTCTGTAAGGAGTGCAGTCTTTCTACTGACCATCAAAGTAAGAAACATTCTTCCCACTGACCACATGTGCAGTGGGGTCCCTTACCAATGATCACCAATGTAAGAAGATCATTATCCATATGATCACCAATCTAACGGAGCCCTTCTTCAATGACCACCAAAGTAAGGGAGCCTTTTACTGACCATGAATGTAAGGAACATTTTTTCCACTGACCACCAGTGTAATGCGGTCCCTTCCCAATGATCACCAATGTAAGGTCATTCTCCCTCTGACCACCAATCCAATGAACCCTTCTTCAATGACTGCCAAAGTAAGGGAGCTCTACACTAACCATAAATGTAATGTACACTCTTCCCACTGACCCCCAGTGTAATGGGGTATCTTCCCATTGATCACCAATGTAAGGTATGGGCGGCACAGTGTTTTAGTGGTTAGCATGTCTGCCTTGCAGTAAATGGGTCATGGGTTCGATTCCCAACCATGGTGCCTCCGGCATGGAGTTGGCATGTTCTCCCTGTGCTTGCATGGGTTTCCTCTGGGTACTCCAGTTTCCTCCCACACTCCAAAGACATGCTGGTAGGTTAATTGGATCAAGTCTAAATTGTCCCTAGTATGTGTATGTATGAATGTGAGTTAGGGACCTTAGATTTTACACCCCTTGAGGGTTAGGGACTGATGTGAATGTACAATATATTTGTAAAGTGCTGCGTAAATTGACGGCGCTATATAAGTACCTGAAATAAATAAGGTGATCATTCTTCCTCATACCACCAATCTAAGGGAGCCCTTTATCAATGACCACCAAAGTAAGGGAGATTTTTAATGACCATGATTGTAAGGAACATTCTTCCTACTGACCACCTGTGTAATGAGGTCCTTTCCCAATGATTATCAATGTAAGGTGATCATTCTCCCTCTGACCACCAATACAAGGGAGCCCTTGTCCAATGACCAGCAAAGTAAGGGAGCTCTTTACTGACCTTGAATGTAAGGGAAATTCTTCCCACTGACAACAAGTGTAATAGGGTCCGCTCCCAATGCTCTCAATGTAAAGTTGTCATTGTCCCACTGACCACCATTCTTAGCGGGTCCTTCTCTAATGACCACCAAAGTAGGGGAGCTGTTCACTGTAAGGGGACACATTTCCTCAAACCACCAATGTGAGAGGACACTATTTTATTTTCTGGCCATTATTATTAATATTTGATGCCTTTTATTATTGCTACTGAAGATTATGTTTTCATATACAGCAATGTACCGTGAGCTGTAGATAGGGTAATTTTTAGGAAGGGTTCCTCAACTAGGGTTCCTCCAGAGGTTGTTGGGAGTTCCTTGAGCAATGAGCAATTTCTGCCTCTCAAATAAGTTCCCACTGATACCATTGATCTTTTTAGCTATTTGTAAGGGGGAATTCTTCCCAATGACCACAAGTGTAAGGAGCATTCTTCCCACTGGACATCACACTAATGCATCATGAGTACATATCGTAATTTTTAGCAAGGATTCCCTGAGACCGGAAAGTTATTTCTAGGGTTCCTCTGTGTTGAAAAGGTTGACAAATGCTGGCTTAGACAGTAATTTCAATGCTGGAAATATAGGTATGCCAAATGCGATCATTAAAATACCTAATAATACCTATTCATATTCAATTACAGCCAATAAAGAGTGTCTGTAGTAGATGGAACCAAAACTATGAACTGTTTGTGAATGTATTCTTTATGTTGATCAAAGCCTCCTATTATATAAAATTAAACCCTACTTATGTAATCCATTTTACTCTAATCTTCAGCCAAAACCAGTCTGGTGCAGAGCATTTGTGGGTTTAGTCCAGGCAACAGAGCTCTTTTCATTGTGGGGCAAAGTGGTCATTTCACTTCTATCTAACAGACCTGATTTACAAAAGTGTGAAGCAACAAAAAATGCAGGGAATTGAATGGAGCCTGGGTTCAAGTTATTCAGTCATGTGCAGAAGAATATAAAAAGATAGATCTTCTCCTCCTCATGATTGGGTATTTGAAGTGAACATAAATACTCTACAATTAATTGTTCTGCTATTCACTGAGCTTTGTAAACCAGTCTGATATATTCTAGAGATGGATTCCACTTTTGGGGGACTGAGGCTGGCCATACATTATAAAATTTGCTTGAGAATTTTGGTTTAGATTTACAAAAAGCCATATAACAGAAGGTTAAACCTAAATGACACTTTCAATTGTATCCAATTAGGCAGGCCCTTGCATTACATCATTGAAGGTAAATCTAAAGGAAATTGGTCAGAAATTGGACAGAAAATTGTATATGGTCAGCCTGTGGCTAATACTTACTACTGCCTTTTACACCAAACAAGATACTGCAACATGCACGCTGAATGCATTAAAGTCATTCTCTAAAGGCCATACATGGACTGAAATTTAGCCGGTTCAGCAGGGACTGGCCAAATTTCAATCCATGTATGGGCAGGCTGGTTGTACAGACGTTGATCTGCCAGTTGACTTCTATGCAACCAGCCCTTCAAGCTTTTCCCAAATGATCAGTGCTGCCAGCTTTATCTGTGAGCATTGACCAGAGTTTTCTGATGAAGAGGAAGTCTCCCCACTGTCAGAATACAATAGCACAGCTGGAATGATTCTCTCATCCACATCGAGTTTGTGGATGAGGGAATGGAGTCTTTTTTTGTTGTTGTTCAACCCGCTGGTTATTGTTGTATGTCCAGCTTTAATTTAAGCTTTTTTAAGGCGGTAGGGTTACACATTGTGACATAAAGAAGACGTTTGGGGTTGAAAAAAGAAACACACATTCTCACCTCAATGCTGTAGCTGTCCCCTGCCGGCTGTAAGACTCTGTACTATGGGATCACATAACCATTGATCACTCTCTTCTCAGTCTTCTGACTGTAACTGCTCTCCGCTTTGCTTCTCCAGTGCTCACTGGGCTGGAGAGGGGATGAGCACAGCTGGCTCTGGCTCTGAGAGGCGGATAAAGCTGTCAGTCAGGGAGCTGAGTAGATCCTGACAATATGGTCGGTGTCCTTCTGGAGCCTGGAACGGCTCAATAACATCTATCTATCTATCTATCTATCTATCTATCTATCTATCTATCTATCTATCTATCTATCTATCTTTGTGCATTAGAGTTTTTCTAAAGTCACAACTTATTCTGTTTTGAGTAGATCTGTGGTGGCCACCTTAGTAAATACAGGGGACTTCAAGTGCAGCTCCCAACATGTCTGATGGGGCACATAATAGCTTAATTTTCATAAATCTGCTATATTAGTACATTACATTGTGATGCACCCAGAAAAAAATATGTGTAAAATGTTAAGAGCCTATTTACATGTATGTATTTGATTTAAGGCACAGTAAAATAGTTTTATTGTTTTTAAACATGTTTTTCCGTGTATTACCACAACACATGTTAATGGGTGCACTGCAGTGCATGTTGTGGCACAATTAATTTTGAATGGCACCCCAATGTAGCAGTCAACAAACCCACACTGCAGAACACCACATCAAGCATGCCTTGCATTGTGGTGTGCTGCGTTAAAGTGTTTATACAAGTAAAGGTTTTTCACCCCAGTGCATTCTCTGCATTAAGGTAGAAACAAATCCTAACAGCTATGCCCCCACTCCCCCTCTGCAACACTTTCCTCGTTTTTTCTAGCTGCTTTCTCCCCTCTCTGTGCTCTCACATGGCTAGGTGAATGACATGCACTTTGCTTCCGTTGCCTCTTGGGATATGCAGGTAACATATCCCAGGAGGCATAGCCTTTCATTCGGGAAATGAGGAGGCAGCGGGCCTAACGGTGTGTCATCGGGAGGCACACCAGCTGAACACAGAACAACCGGCAGCCCTCTTGATGACTTCACAGCAAAGCATGGTGGTGCAGGACCAAACACTGCCAGAAGAGAAGAGGTTCTCAGCTGGACAACACTGGATCCGCTGGGTGGGTGAGTATCTGAAATGTGTTGAACACACCACCGGGTAAGTAGGGGTTTAAACAAAAATATATGAAGGAGATGATTTTCCTGCGGAAATGTGTGCATTGCATGTTTGCATATATGTGAACCTAACCTTAGCCTTTGATGCCCCTTAAAAAAAAGGCAGAAAAATGACCAAAGACACACAGGTCTAGTGTTAATGCAACTTCAAAGAAGGAGAAAGCTTAGCTTCTAGAATAGATCTACTTTGTAATAAAGTGATAATGTAACACATCGTTCCAAAATATTTACACAAATACGTTTCACAATATTTCTGTATCTACTGTCACCTTTGGTTGGCAATTTAAATAAACGTGTTCCTGCTTTGTAAAATAAACCTGCTAGAATATAAAAGTATAGAAGTGCAGGTTGCTGCACACAATGACAATCCAATCCTCTTGTCTGTACAACACCCATGGGTCCTGTACTCTGCCTGCTGGAAGAGTGTTGAAGATTTAAGGTCCTCATTAGTAGGATTGTCTTGCTCTTCTTGTGATCTGTAGCTCCATCAAAATGCAAACCTATTGTAATGCTCATGTGTTATTCCAGCTGTAGCACCGCAGACTGGTGTACAATATAGGATGACTATGGAGAGAGTTGCATCAGCTGCTTCTGCTTATGTCAGCAATGTGCATGCTTTGTGGTGTATTAGCTGTTCTTTACTCACTTATAAATTTGCATTGTCCAATTGTTATACTAAAAATGACTGTAAAATGTCATTGTACCTATAAATCTGGAATAGGCACAAAAGGAATGCAGACATACCGATTTCAGATTAGCTGAGTTTTAGATTAAAGGAATTCTTTATTGAACATAATCTGCATATTAGCAACTCTCCCAGCCTCAGTGGAATTACTAAAGGAGCAGAGAATTTTCCCTTAGCTTAGTGAATAAAACGTGGTTATGTTCACTTTGAATACACAATCATGTGCAAAGGAATTGAAAAAAACCCCAATATTTTTCCTTGTATATGATTGGCTGATCACAGTAAAACATCACCTACGCATTACCTACACTTTGCTCAGCAAACATTCTGAAGTCCTTTGATTGCATGATGATTAACCACTTCCCTACCGCCCTCTAGCAGAACTACTGCTACAGGATGGCAGGGCTGCGCAAAATCACGTATACATACGTGATTTTGCATTTCCGGGCAGGTGGCACGCGCATACTGCCCTACCTGCACCGCCATTGGTGGCTACAGATGTTGATCACCAGGTCGCGGCTGGAGATTACCTGGCGATCGCTGAGTATCACTGACAAACAACACAGGTCTCTCTCCTGCCAGCAGTAACATACTGCTGTGTATTCTTTGCACTGCAGAAAAACACACAGCAGTATGTTTCCCAAGTAAAACACACACAACACACAGTAAAACAGCACACAGTTAACCCTATGATTGCCCCAGATGTTAACCCCTTCTTGCCCAGTATCATTAGTACAGTGTCAGTGCTGTCATTAGGGGATGTCATTAAAAAATGCTCTAACGCCAAAAAACACAACAATACACAGTAAATCGCAGTAAAACCGTTGTTTTTGACTTTTTTTTGGTAAAAAAATGCTAAAAACGCAAATATGGAAAAACACTGGAAAACGCAGCTAAACCCTGCAAAAGGCCACTAAACGCTAATGCAAAAATGCTAAAAAAAAGCTGTGACTTTACACAGCTAACGTTACCAGCATTACCAAAATACCCAGTGTGCATGGAGCTTGATTCAGCCCTCCCCCCGTGTCAAAATGCCCACCGCAGTCCCACTATAAGTTGTTGATCGCCGCCATTACTAGTATTGAAAAAAAAAATTCCAGTATATATACCGCCATTTGTAGACGCTACAATATTCACATAAACCAATTCATTTACATATACTGGGATTTTTTTCTAGCAAAGACATGTAGCAGAATACATTTTGGCCTAAATTTATGAAGAATTTAGATTTTTTTAAATACATTTTACAGCAAAAAGTCAAAAATATAGTTTTTTTTCTCAAAATTCTCTTTTTTTGTTAATAGTGAAAAAAATAGAAAAACATTGAGGCAATCAAATACCACCAACAGAAAGATCTATTTGTGGGAAAAAAAGGACATAAATATCATTTGGGTGCAGCGTTGCATGACAGCGCAATTGTCGGAGCGGAGCTCCACCCAAAAGGGGAGGGAGCGGGGGGGGAGCGGGTACCCGAATTTGACAGGTACCCGCTCCCATTTCCGGTCCGATCGCCTAGGCGATTGGAAGCAAAAGATGCCCTCCCTCCCTGTAGTCTATTGGGACACGTGACAGGTCCTAGAAGACTACAGGACCATTCACGAAGCGCATCGCTACTCGCGCATGCGCAGTGGGTACCTGGCTGTGAAGCCGCAAGCTATAACAGCCAGGTGCCCACACTGAAGATGCCGACCTCCTAGAATCCAGGACAGCCGGTGGAACAAGCTGCAGGGAACACACCACGGGACCGAGGGACAGGTAAGTGGCTGTTTTTTAAAAGTCAGCAGCTACAGTTATTGTAGCTGCTGACTTTATTTTTTGATAGGTCGAGTGGAACTCCGCTTAAAAGTAACGCAATGCCGTATCACAAAAAATGGCCTGGTCAGGAAGGGGGGTAAATCCTCTGGAGGGCAAGTGGTTAAAAGCAGTGATCTTGTGTTTGACCTGAACCTTGGCTGTCCGAATGCTCACTTATTCAGGTATTACTTCTACTATTATACAAGACAGCTATTCATGGTCAATGGCTGTTCAGTCCTTAACACTGACTCCATTCACGTACATGGCTGGGAATCCCATTCAGTATGAATTTTAAGGGAGATCCTGTGCAAAAAAACAAAACAAAACAGTGTGGGGTTCCCCCAAAACCCTTTAGATGTTGAATGCACAGCTGCTGGTGTACATTGGGAAGACACAGTGCAAAATGCTGATCCTGGTGCATCGCACTGTTTACTTTTTTTTTTGTTAGAACTTTATTGAAGTGACACCATAGGAAGCAGGCAATGACCTTGTGTTTGGATTAGGACTGTGCTGGGCAATACTGCCAGTGCATCTTAACACAAATGGTGTGAATGGATCCTTAATGGGCATGTGTATTCAGATACAGATGCTCTGTGAGCATCCTATGCATGATGGGACTTTTACCAGACTCCACTACTGAACTAGAAAGCTTGAATTGTCTGAACTCTTTAACTATCCTTGCAGCCAGGGCCCCACTGCAATGGGATTTCTTTTTTTTAGCTTGGAGTTCAACTTTAGGGCTCCATTCACAATTCGAGATTTGGAATCGCGGGGGAGTCCAACCTGCAATTCCAAAACATTTGGCGATTGTTGCACAACGTGCGCTATGCCCTATGTAACATTCAGGATCATGTGAAAATTGCGCTGTCACATCATGCCGACTTTGAAATCGTGCAACTTACAGTGAAGTAGCACGATTTCAAAGTTGGGTTAGATGCCAATTTGAGGTGCGATTTGCAAGACATCTGACACAGATGTCTATGCAAATCGCACCAATAGTAGCACATGTACTACTTTAGACATTGGTGCGGCTCTGACCAAGTCGGAACCACACTGATTTGATCGCTCTAATTGCAGACAATAGGGTGCAACTTGGCATATTATTTGCAAGTCTTATGGCTTGCAAATTGCATGCCAAGTCGCATGCGATGTGACCGGGGTGTTAATGTATAAAGTATAAAGTTAATGTATATAGCAGGGGTCTCCAAACTATGGCCCTCCAGCTGTTGAATACTACAAGTCCCATCATACCTCTGCCTCTGGGAGTCTTGCCTCTGGCTGTCAGAGTCTTGCAAGGCCTCATGGGAATTGGAGCTCCTCAACACCTGGAGGGCCATAGTTTGGAGAACCCTGATCTAACGTAGCAGTGTGTGTATCAAAATTTGATATGGTGTCAGCCTCTCCCCTTCTACTTTGTAATAGAGTTCAGACAGGAGGAAGGATAAGCAACACAAGTAGCTAATCAGGTGTGCACCAGTGCAAGGAGCATGTTGATAGGTGAAGGTGCTTCTCCTTTCCCTGTCCAGACAATAGCTGGGTATAAGGAGGAGACCTGTAAGTGAAAGTGAAACTACAGCAGAGAAAGAAAGATCCATTCCCCTCCCCTGTATGGACAGGACTGTGCTCTGTGGTATTGCTGTGTAAATCTCAGGACTGGCTGGATGGACAGAAATACAAATCCTTTGGCAGGTAAAACATCTTTCACATATGAAATATATGTGTTGATTTAGCTGTTTGCCTGGAGTTCAGTTTTATAATAACCATCTAATTTATTTGTAACGGTGCTGTACTGCAGCTGTACTCATAAATCATAAACGCTATAATAAGATCGCAGGTAGAACAATAGACATTCAGACCAGGATCAATGAAGAACATCAGATACAAACTACAAGCAGATGCAGGATTTGGCCACAGCTTTATTTAAAACCAACTGCAAATTGATATTCCAAAACAATGAGTGAAATATTAATGTATGCATTTACTTTGTAATAACTGGATGGCATCCAAGATGTAACTTGCTTGTAAATGATGGATACAGCAGCAGTAAATAACCAATTGGCAAGCCTGATTTTTCTACCACAAGCAGATTGTCTGCCCCTATTACAACCCCTAAGTGTATCCAATCAGCCGAGCTCCTAACAGGGCAATACCTGCACTAAGGGGCACAGTGGTGAAATAATGAGCCTTCTTCATTGAGTTTATGGGCTGTTGTGCCCTCTATAATTTGTGCAAGCCATGCCAGAAATGTATGTAGATTACTAAAGGATAGCTAAAGACAAACCTTTTTCTGTTTTTGGATAGAGTGAAGAGGGATTAGAACCCCTGTCAGGTTTTTGTTTTACTTCTGCCCCCATTAGGTTTCATTCACATGGCTGTAAAAAAATGTATACAAGTGTTTTTAAATTACAAAGCTGCATTGTTTTCAATGGAGCCATTCACACAGCTGCTTTCAGATCCATAACACAGAATGCATAAATCTGCATGGAAGAACATGTGATTTATGCTCTTACGCATATAAATGCATGCATACACATTTGTATGCGCATACATTAACGTCTTACTGAGCCCATAACAGTAAAATTAGTCTGTATGTGCTGTAAATTATGCTCGTTATACATATTGCGGAACCTAAGGGGTTAATCCTCTGCATTGTGTAAAAAGGCTGTTTGATCCTGGCTTCTCTGATCCTCCCTGTCTTTTGCTGTCCCCAATTCATCTGCCATTGAGCAGTAGTGGCAAGTGTGCACATGCTCAGTTTGGTATGTATTGCTAGAGAGTTATTTTTTTGGGGGGAGGGTGCATGTAGGACAGTCATAGAAGAATGAAAACTCCTTCTACAAGATTAACCAGTGCTCGGCTGGATACTGATAGAAGTCACAAGACTGCTTTAACTGCTGATGAGAAAAGGTATTTAGCAGTCTATATTCACTAAAATAATTGCATTCCATGTTCTGTGTACTGTGGGAAACCAGATATAGTAAATGCAGGGTCCTGGGTTTAGTAACACTTTCTTCATTGAGTTTATGGGCTGTTGTGCCCTCTATAATTTGTGCAAGCCATGCCAGAAATGTATGTAGATTACTAAAGTATAGCTAAAGACAAACCTTTTTCTGTTTTTGGGTAGAGTGAAGAGGGATTAGAACCCCTGTCAGGTTTTTGTTTACCTCTGCCCCCATTAGGTTTCATTAACATGGCTGTAAAAAAATGTATACAAGTGTTTTTTAATTACAAAGCTGCATTGTTCTGTGTACTGTGGGAAACCAGATATAGTAAATGCAGGGTCCTAGGTTTAGTAACACTTTTACTCTGTAAAAAAATTAAAGTTGGCAGCCACAAAAACTGTAGCTGCTGACTTTTAAAAAACAGCCACTCTGTCCCATGATTCTGCGGTGTCCTCCCGGCAGCCATTTCACCAGCCATCCAGTGTACCAGGCGCTAACATCTTCAGTGTGGGCACCCGGCTGTGACAGCTTGCAGCATCACAGCTGGGTACCCAATGCGCAAGCGCGAGTAGCGCTGTGCTTTGCGAATGGTCCTGTAGTCTTCTGAGACCTGTCACGTGTCCAGAAGACTATGGGGGGGGGGAGGTGACAACTTCCGCTTCCGATCGCAGCAGAAGTGGGAGCTGGTACCTGCCAATTTTGGGTAAACCCCCCCCCCCCCCCCGCTCCCCAAAGGTGCCAATCCTTAATGGGGAGCAGGGAACCAGTCTTGAAAACGGAACTTCCCCTTTTGAGTGGAGCTCCGCTTTAAGTCTAAATAAAGGGTACAAATATATAACCATAAATCACCATCGCCAAAGAAATATGTATGCAAAATTAATATTAAAATTAAATGCTGCTGTACATAAGTGTATTAAACACCAAAAAATATTAAAGCATCACAAACGGCGCAAATAATTCACATATACCAAATCAATAAAATGAATAATAAAATATATATATATATATAATAATAGACCCACTCCAAAATAGGTGAAAAATATGTGAAAAAATTATTATAAATATAAATCACAAGTGCCAAAATAATGGTAGAAAAAACAAAAAAGTCCTTGTTCCATAGAGATGTGCTTCCACCAAAAATTAGTGCTCAAATCAAAATATACCGCGCTCACAAGATTCTGGTGAAATAAACGCCTTTTAGGTATCTTAGGGATCCTAGACCCTTATATTAAGCCTCCAGAACTCCAACTTCACCACAAGAGAACTTTTCCTCCAGCTTCCAACACCACCAGACTCCTCTTGCCAGAAAGACTCATGGTAATGTAGGAGAGATAAAAACACATAGCGTAATACTGCAACACCCGGTTTAGTATAAATTAAAAAAACACCAGCCACTCACATTATGTAAGATATAAAACAGCATGTTTTATTGCCTCCATAGACATCGACAACGCATTTCGCCCCTCCCACAGGGCGTTTTTAAAGGTCCTTGAAAACGCCCTGTGGGAGGAGCGAAACGCGTCTGCGCACTTCCGGTCTTCCGCTCTACGTCCTACGTCACTTCCGGTGAGTGGAATGCACACTGCGGCGCTGCGTTCCAGGTGGCCATCTTGTGTATGGGTGAATAGTCCTACTGTCATCTGCTGCTGGCTGTGGGATTTCTAATCCAATATCCTGAGGCTTATGGAGTTATGATGTCTATGGAGGCAATAAAACATGCTGTTTTATATCTTACATAATGTGAATGGCTGGTGTTTTTTGAATTTATACTATAGCGGGTGTTGCAGTATTACGCTATGTGTTTTTATCTCTCCTACATTACCTTGAGTCTTTTAAATTAAATAAAAGCAAGTAATATACTTGCAAATGCAAAGGGGTTGATTTACTAAAACTGGAGAGTGCAAATCTGGTATAGCTCTGCATAGAAACCAATCAGCTTCCAGGTTTTTTTGCCAAAGCTTAACTGAACAAGCAGAAGTTAGAAGCTGTTGGACTACCATGCACAGCTGCACCAGATTTTGTACTCTCTAGTTTTAGTAAATGAACACCATCAAACTCAGCGGCCAGACTCATCCACCTCACCAAGCGCTCCACATCTGCCTCCCCCCTCTGCCAATCCCTTCATTGGCTCCCGATTGCCCAACGCATCAAGTTCAAGCTGCTAACCCTGACCTACAAGGCCATTCACAATGCCGCCCCGAACTACATAACTGACCTAATACCCAGATACCACCCTACCCGTGCCCTCCGCTCCTCACAGGACCTCCTGCTCTCTAGCTCCCTGGTCTCCTCCTCCCACGCCCGATTGCAGGACTTCTCCAGGACTTCCCCCATCCTCTGGAACTCCCTACCCCAATCCATCAGACTGTCACCTACCCTCCTCACCTTCAGGCGCACCCTGAAAACCCTCCTCTTCAGGGAAGCCTACCCCAACCTCACCTAACACCCGACCTCACCTAACAACTAACCTCCTCCACTCCACCCACCACTCCATCCCCCACAGCCATCTCCTCCTGTGCCACCTTCCCCTCCCTCCTAGATTGTAAGCTCGAAAGAGCAGGGCCCTCGAACCCCTCGTGTAGTGTATTGTTACTGTCTTGTCTCATGTTATGTCCCCCTTGCTACTGTACAGCACTGAGCATACCCTTTGGCGCTATATAAATACTGTATAATAATAATAATATTGTCAACAGGCATATCAAGTAATCAAGATGCGACTGTAGCCAGATCTGCAATGCTTAGTTGTAGCACAGGACTCGTCAGCATCCAATATTGTTAAAGCGTTTTGGGGGTTATCCCCCCTTCATCAGAGCCACTGTTGCATCTTAAAGCGGAGTTCCAGTCAAAGTGTAAAAAAAATAAAAGTCAGCAGCTACAAAAACTGTAGCTGCTGACTTTTAAAAAATAGCCACTTACCTGTCCCACAAACCCATGATGTCCTCCCCACAGCCTGTTTTACCGGCCGTCTTGTGTTCCTGGTACAAGCATCTTCAGTAGGTCACCCGGCTGTGACAGCTTTTGGGTGGAGCTCCACTTTATTTATATGATATGCCTGTTGACACTATACTGTAGATTTATGTGTATGTTGCTTGATTTTATTTACTAATAAAGTGTTTACAAAGGTAATGTGCTTTATAGTGCTACATGTGAAGGGACACCCACAGTCCCAAGAGTGCAGCAAGGCATCACATGTGTTGGAAGAGTGGAAAACTTATCAAGCGCTAAGCACCACATCGGAACGAGGAGACTGCTTTTACTGTTTATTTGCTATTTCTTGGAGGTCCTTACTGTTCAGGTTAAGTGAGACTTTATCATTTTATCACATGGTCACTTTAAGGTAAAATGATTAAAAAATCACAATCAAGGGTTCTTTTATTCTATTTAGTATTTTATTTAGTATTTTGCATTTTATTTAATGCTGATGCTACCTATCAAGTCATTAGCAAAAAGAAAGGCTTTCCATTTCCCAAACTAAAAGTGCAGCATCATGATAATCTTGCTTTTACCTAAATTAAAAAATCTGATGCTCATTTGTCAAACATTGCCTTGCTGATTATAGTTTGGGATGTGCTACGTGCTAACCCTGGGGGGAGACAGACATAAAAGATGTAGTTGTGTAATAGCCATATTCTACAATATGAAGCACTTATTCACATAGCAACCATGTTACCTCATTATATATATGTAGCAGGCTAACTATGGCAAGATGCCCTGCAACCTGCAATTGTTAGCAAATAATGAGTTGCACTTTTCTGTAAATGACAAGATCTCTGAGTTGCAGCTGTACTCATTTTCCGAGTGGATCACTCTTTAGGGATAACTGCATATGACATCCAATAATAAAAAAAGAAGATTAGTGTGGATTAAGGCCAAGCAGAGAAAGCAGGAAAAAGAACGACCTTAAGTTCATTTATTATGGGCTATTTTAGGTCAGCGCAGTCCGCACATCACATTTATCCTGCTGCTGTACATTTACCTTCTGAAAATGGATACAGCTGATTTCGAGGTTTTCAAAACTTCTGACATTTTAAAATTTAGCACAGATGAAGCAGACATATAAATTAATATTGGCGATATGTGTTTTGTATTGATGATCATATTTCATGCGATTATTTGGCATTGCAACAATTCCCAGAAATGTAAAACTCCTTTACTATAGCCCTAACCCAAAATCACAGATTAACTCCTACCTATAATCTGAGGTCTCCTTCACACTGGCAGTGTCAGACCTGCATTTATATGTGTTTACAGGACACTTCTAAATGCATACAAATGCATGTAATGATTTTTCAGTGGTGCCATTCTCACAGTGCCTTTACCTGCGTTTAGGTGTGGTTGGTATAGCTGCATTTATAGAAGAAAGAATTCTGTGTATACAGGATCTGATTAAACACTCTAAACACGTGTAATCACAGCTAAACTGCTTTGAAGCAGGAACTTTTAAATGCAGGAAAAGGTGATCTGGGAGGCATAAAAGTTGTTTATATCTCCCAGATGACTTCTACTGCATTTTGAAAAGCTAAATGCAGGAAAGCCAGTGTGAAAGATATTTTTGTAAGTGCTTAACCTAACCTTGACTTCTAATTGTCAATCTTCTATTTCTGATACTAACCCTAAACCTTAATCCTTACCTCAAAATGTACCCTTTAAAGGGAAATTTTAGTCTATTTAAATTGTAATATATTTTGAGTTAAAGTGGTTCTAAAGGCATAAGGTTTTTTTTTTACCTTAATGCATTCTATGTATTAGGGTAAAAAAAAACCTTCCGGTATCAGCTCCCCCCATCCCCCTTAATACTTACCTGGTTCCACTTTCAGTCCAGCATTGTGCCCAAAACAACATCATTGTTCTCTCTCTCTCTTCACAGGCACAGAGGCAGCAGCGGGAGCCATTGGCTCATTCTGCTATCAATCAGATTCTGTGAGAAGGGAGCTGGGGGCAGGGTTGAGACATGGTGCGTGTGTATTTGGACACACAGCCTAGCCTGGGAATGAATACACACATCTGCCCCCACTACAAGCACTTGCTCTGGGGACAGACACAGAGAGCACCAGCGGGGGACCCCAGTACCCCCAATACCATCACACAGAGCAAGGAATTAAAAAAAGGTTTCATTACTTCCCTTTTCTACTAAAAAATCTTCCTGTGTTGATGCTAGGGCAGAAAGTGAGAGGCCAGCAATAAAAATGAAAATTAGGTTGTAAGCCTTCCCTGTTCCTTTCAAAGCAAGTTTGGACAGTTTTCCACTCTAGTAGGAATGTCAATAACTTCACGGTGACATCACTCCCGCGCATGGGCACAGGAGTCCCATTGCCACAGCAAACATAAATATGGTCTGAGCGTTCAGACCACATTACCGCTGACAGGTAAGGGGGACTGAGATTGAGCTCTGCAGTCACTTTTGCAGCAGTTGTTTCCTTATTCCAGGTCACAATACTGCGCAATGTCCTCTTGTCTCTTTCAGTCTGTTGACCATGTTGATCGTGTGTATGTTTATCAGATGACATTTTCCCAGAAACTGTATACACCGTCATAACCTTTAATACTGTACCTCACGACACGGCAAATAAATAGGCAGCTTCGGTCACAGAAGCACCAGCTAAGCAGGCACCAGGCCCTCTTTGAAGCTGAATAAGCTCTAACATGACTCCGTATTACTAGCAGCGCACGCAGTGAATGTGAGGCTTCTCACCTGTAAGCTAGGTGTCTCATCACACAGCGGAAGCAAAAAATTGTTACTTCCACTTTCAATGCAAAACATGTCACTTTCACACCTGCAAATCATCTACTGTTTCAATATTTTTGTCCAACCCCTGTATATATATATATATATATATATATATATATATATATATATATATATATATTTAGGGCTTTTTTTCAGCAGGAATGCGGGGGAACTCAGTTTCGGCACCTCCAGCACTGAATGTATGTAATGGAAAGGGATGCTGAGGTGTGCTGGAGGGTCTATTGATGCTGGCTGCTGGGGATCTATTGTTGCGGGGGGTGGGGTGTTTTGGGGGTATTGTGCTGGTGTGGATCTACTGTTGCTGGGGGGGGGGGGGGAATGGTTGATGGGGTGGATCTACTGTTGAGAGAGGGGTCTATTATTGCCAATTTATGGAGGGTCTATTAATGCTGGCTGAGGGGAGATCCGTTGTTGCTGGTGGGGGGTTCTATTGTTGCTGGCTTCAGGGGATCTCTTTTGCTGCTTTTCTTGTTATCAATAACGAATTCCATACAACTTACTTAGCACCACAAAATGATACTTGGTTCTGTATTCTCTAAAAAAGCGTTACTGGGAAGGGGTGGAACCAAGGAGCAGTGCTCGGAGATGGGTAGGGGGCAGAGACATGGAGTGACTTGCAAAGGGAGAGTTCCTGTACCTATTGCCTGAGAAAAAAGCCATGTGTGTATTTCTGAGAACAAATTTGTAAGCGTCACGATTCCAAAATGTATATTGTTTTAAACAATATTATCGCAAAATTCTCTGTGCAATAACGAACCAGAATAAACACATGCTATGATATATCTACAAAAAACCTTGGAAATAGCATTTTGAATGCCAGCACTGCAAAGCCCATATTGAAATGTCTGTATTCAAAACAAGTACTCTTTGCTGCTGTTGGAAATAGTGTTGACACACACAGGATGAGACAGGATGGCTCATAGCATGCTGTTCACTTTTATGCTGAGGATGAGATTTCATCACATTGCCAAATAAATAAGAATACATTCTTTATCAAAGTTTGTGCTTCTCAGCGTAGCATGCAGTTCTGATATATCTATGAAGGATTGGCTACTTGCAGAAAAGCACCTGATGGTCACAAGATCATGGGAAATTTTGTGTAACATGAATGGGTTTTTAAAAATGAACACAAAATGTGTTACATGCCACAGATACCTTGAAGTGGAACTGCAGTTTTGTATACATACCATCAGAAAGTTAGATTTTTTTTCTTTTTTTTTTTACTGTGAATCCACTGTTGAAATTGGCAAATCCAAACACTTAATCACATATTGTAACATGTTTATTTAATTTCAAACATTCTTAAAAGTATTTGTTAATCAGTAGCTTTTATTAAAAGAATATCTGGTGATCCTGCCATGACAGTGGCAGAATGTGACAGTGCTTTAGCACACTGAGTGTGACCCAGGTAGGATTTAGATATTTTTTTTTTGGAAACAGTGTTTGAAAACCAATGCATAAATTGTCAATCTACATAAAAAACGTTTTCTTAAAGTGGAACTGCACTGCAGCTGAGTGCCACAAACCAAAAATGCTATAAAATGTATTTTTCGTATTCAAAACAAACGCCTCCATCCATGTCTCCATGCTTTATTTTGCTGAGAAATCATTTTGAAAAACACCTCCTGGCATTTCTGGCAGTAGCCAACTTGAGTAAAGACAGATGATTTGTGTAGCAATTACTTCCTGGAATCCACCTGTCCTTAGTTAAGACGTTGGCTAGGCTGAGAGCCCTCCTGAAGACTCCTGTGATGTATGACATCATTTTCCTAGGCCATGCGGTAGATGAAGCAATGCAAAAAAAGGTTAAACCATGTAAATAAGATATGCTTGCCTATCATAAGGATTAGAAATAGCCCATGTTGATTGAGAGAATGAAGTTCCGTTTTAAATCACATCACATGCTGGCTGTCCCTCTTTCCTATGAAAAGTTGCAGCCAAGAAGGAAAGATGGATTCAAAGGTTCTAACTAGTAACATGCGATGCAGTGCTTTGTTTAAGGACTTTCTTTTATTGAGTTGCTCCTACGTTGTGACCCAGCCATAATCCACCATTGTTACTATCAGGAAATTAGGCCAGAGCAGTGATGTACCCTCAACATTGGAGTTAATGCATGTAGACTGGAAGTAGCTTAAGAATGCTGGAGGAGATCAGCAGCACTTGGATAAAGCAAATGATGCAAAAAAAAAATGGAAAATTTAATGTTATGTTGTTAAAGAAACAAAGGAGTAGATTTACTAAATCTGGTGCACTCAGAACTGATGCAGCTGTGCATGGCAGCCAATCAGTTTCTATCTTTAGCTTGTTCAATTAAGATTTGACAATAAAACTTGGAGTTGACATACTAAAGGAATAGAGAGAGAGAGAGGCATTTTAATTTAAATCATCCAATAACATGAAAGGCAAATCCTGTTTTTTTTCCATTCTGTACTGCCTAGCTTGCTAAATGAGCTCTGCTCCTATAGTGAAACAATCCCACTGGAACTATAGAATGTATGAGCTCATGGCAGGGCGGACTGACCATTTGGAAACTCGGGCACTGCCCGAGGGCCCGGGGTCAGTAGGGGGCCCCATGAGATGCCCCTGATACCTTTTTCATAGGCTTTTTTTAGTTTGGGCAAGGACACAGGGGCCCCATGATCCCCTATTGCCTGGGGGCCCAATGATTTGTCAGTCCGCCCCTGGCTCATGGATATATCCATTAAATTGTACACACAAAGGGTTTTGATTTATTAGTGTCCCTTTAAGAAGGTGATTTTAGTCATTTAATCATGGTGATAAACCTTAGAGTAGAAACTGAACTGCTGGGGAAACTGCTACAGTGTTCATTCTCACTACAATCCATTTCTATATTTAATGGTGGCCATGCTTGCTTCGATAAATTATTGATTTTTTTTTTTGGATCAAGCTCTTCTGATAGAAATAATAGTAGGTGGACAACACATTTATTTGATATGCCACCCACAGAGAAGTGGATTTCGATTGAGAGTTAAGACACGATCATAAATTATCGATGGCATCTCTGTTTCTACTATGTAATATCATAAATTGAACTATCGAAGTACAATTGCATTCCTGAAGAAAGTATCTTAGTGATGCTGATTGATGCTAAACAATCAATAACATTCTGTCACTGAAAGCGGTCCTCCACATTTTGAATATCCACAGCCAGAAAGGTATGTGTAGGGATGCACTCTGGAGGAGGGTCTTATTGCCGTGCCCCTGAGATGATCTCCTGATATGAAAGCACACCAATCCTGGCGATAGAGGATATAAGGCTATTTCGTGATACTGTAAAGAGGCGCACTCCCCCTGGTGGTAGGAGACGGCAAGAGTGGTGCACTGGTGTTCCTGAGGGCTTTACACTGAGGACCATTTGGCTGTGACCAGGAGTAGGTCATTATACTCCAATGCGCATTTACTTGCGCTATCTGGTTAGTGCATTTTACAGCTATTCTCCTATCACGGAAGTCACGGATTTGCTTGTCACTTGGATACACCCCCAAAACTTATGACTCTAACATCCCTGTCACTATGGGCACTTTGATTAGTGGAATGAACTTTTATTATTTACCTGACCATTGTTCACATTAATTTATGAACGTGGGATCTGGTGCATGTCATAAAATGAATGTTTTTTCTTTTAACTCTGTGATATATGTTAATTCCCTTTATTATATACTCAAGCGCTGCAACTTTTTGCTGTATTTCACATTTTGAATATGTTTGCCACTTTTTCTGGACTCCAGGTTAACTGAAATAAGTCCATCATCCTACCGTTGGACCCTGGGACCCAGATCAATGCAGATGTTTCTCTGCCTCTGCTGTGGATGTCTCAGTTTACTTCTTTAGGCGTTCAGGTATCTGTTAAGGTCGTGGACTATTACTCCATGAACCTTTTACCCATGATTGAGCTCCTAATATCTAAGATAGTGGTGTGGCACAATCCTCTGTTGTGCCCGTTGGAGCTTATTAATTTTTTCAAAATGAAGATCCTGTCGGTCTTCCTCTATTTTTTACGGAATTCCCCCACATGGATACCCATTCGTTTTTTCAGCGCGTCCATGGACTATTTAGCTCTTTCATTTGGGGTTCATCATCTCCTATGATTGGTCTAAAAGTGCTGCAGGAACCCTGGGGCCAGGGAGGCCTTGCACTTCCAGCTCTGTACAAATATTTAGCGGGGCAAGGAGTCTTTACACGTAGATGGCTTCTTGGTGATGATGGCGATTCTGCCACAGTGCTGGAGGCAGCAGTACTAGGCTCCTATGAAAGCCTGTGACTTCTACTGTATCAGGGCTCGGGAGCTGACTTTCCTCTTACAGCTACTATGTGGGTTACAATCAAAGCTTGAGACATTACCTAGCACATTTTGACCCCTACCTGTATGGTTTTATCACCAGCCTCCCCACGCTGGCTGAATCCCAAGTTTCCCGACTCTGCCTCTATATCTGACCCTATTATTTGGGCATTGAAGAGTGTCAAGACTTTAGGGGATGTTGTGAGAAGGGGTACACTCCTCACATTTGATGACTTGAAGCATAAATTTAACCTTCCAAATGCATATCACTTTTAACTGAAACATACCTTTGTCACCCAGTTTGGCTCCATTAACATAGAGAGTTGGCCTTCCTCGCTGGAAAATGTTCTTAAAGATGAATCACTAAAAAAACAATATCAGAACTTTATAAAGAACTTTTATCCAGGTCCTCCTCCCTCAGTGACTCATTACCAGGTGAAATGGACTTAGGATTTGGATGAAGGACTGGGACAACATGTGGACCTCTCCATTTTCTCATCTGGTATCCTCTCAAGATAGATTGATCCATTTCAAATTTTTACACAGGATTTATTATACTCCTGCTAAAGTGGGTCAAATCTACCAGCAGGTGTCTGCAAAATGCTAGCACTGCTTGCACTCCTCTTTTTGAATTGTCCTGTAGTTCAGAATTTCTGGAAAGAATTGTTGTATTTTATTACTGATATCACATTTGTACCAATAAGCCTTGGCTGGGTAGCAGACCTAGCTCCCACTAGAGCCAAACACACCTTGCTTAGCTTCCTATTCTTTTATGCCCCCAAAGCCTTAAAGCCCCTTTTTATCCTTCTGGAAGGGGTTGGTTAAAAAAATTATCCCTTTCCAGAGGAGAAGGGGGTGCCCAAAAAATTTGTCAAAGTGTGGCAAATCTGAATAGATAGCTCCTTCATTGCTGCCGAATACTGGGTGTTTTAATTTAAATCTGTTCCTTACTCTGGTCCTGGGCATGGTCCCCTGAAGTCCCATTCAGACACTCCCTTGCTCCAGATTATTAAATGTTTTCTCCAGCCCTGGTTTAGAGATTATGCTAAATGATTATCCTACTTTATGGACCCAATATTTCCTTCTTACATCTAGAGAAAAGTTATAGACATCTATCTCTTTCTGTGGCCTATGGAGATTTCTATATCCTGTACTGCCATTATCTTGCTGTTTGGGGTAGCCTGGTTGGGGGGGGGGGGCTTGTTTAGATTGGTACTATGTTAGAGTTATTACTCTCTGTGGTTATGGCCCTGTGAGACCTCTGGTTGTTGTGTTTGTTTTTTGTTATTTTATTGTCAAGCTGTATGTGTTTACATATATAAAACTCAATAAAAAGAATTGTATATAAAAAAAAACAGATCAAAAGGGAAGTTATGGCTATTTGACTATTTTATGATTCAATCTGTTTGATAGCATAGGATAAAAAAAAGTTAGTGTTTTTGGACACCATTACATTGATGATAGCTAATAAAATAGCAAAAGCAGTATGCCAACTAAATTTATAACTCTACATAGTTTGTTGGATATAACGATCAGTGGGTTGAATATCCGTAAAGACAGGAATGATTTATTCAACCCATCCCATTCATTCTCCCACAATTCCCTAGGAGTAGGAACCTCTGACAGTTTTCCAGTGTTTAACACATTGCCCTTAACAGACAGGCAAGGCTTTTGATGCTGTTTTCTAATATTTTTTGATGAAGTAGAGGAGTAGGGAGGTTATTTACTAAAGCTGCATGGTGCAAAGTATGATGCAGCTCTGCATAAAAACCAATCAGCTTCCAGGTTTTATTATAAAAACTTAACTGAACAAGCTGAAGTTAGAAGCTGATTGCTTACCATGCACAGCTGCACCAGATTCTGAGTGCACCAGTTTTAGTAAATCTCCCCAGAGGTGTATATATAGGTTATCCTCACAATAAATGAGCTCCCCATTGCTGTTCCTTCCTCTTCTAACATGACTATGTAACCTGAATTTCCACATTTTATTCTGTATGCAGAGATCGACTAACAGATTCCACCTTTAGTAATTTAGGTAAGAGATATCTAAAGATATTAAAGCCCAAGAACAAAAATATAATATAATATATTGCAGCTTATCAGAATTTAGATGTGGTGGCTACATTAGATTTCTTTTTTTTGGCTAAGAACTTTTTTCATAAACAGAGAAAAATACCTGTTTCCAATGTTCTTTACTAACTTTTGGTGCACTAAACTACTGTATCAAACAATCTTATCACTATTCCCCAGTATCTTCTGTGAACTACAAAATATTGCCTTCCAATGTAATGGAGAAGAGGTGGGATTTGCAGTCCAAACAAGGAGAGCAGCCTAGAGTGACAAGGCTGCTCCTCCATATATACAGTACAGGGAGTGAGCATCTCCCTAGTGTGTTACTGGCAGGATCACCACATAAAAATTGTTAAAGTCTGATAAAAGGAAACTAACACAGTAACCACACAAAGACTCGGAGCTACAATACATTACATTTTTGTTTTTGGCTGTAGATAGATTTTAATTACTGTTTCTCTATTTACCCCTTTAATGCAAAATAATCCTATAGTGTCCTGACACAGATAGTAGGTCTTGCCATATATCTCAATATTTATTTGATGTCAGGCAGCCTCCGATAAAGACACACCAGCCAGTTTAAGACACATCTTCTAATTGTTCTCATTCCTTCCTTTCTATCCTGGTGGATATATTGCGCAGGGAACAATACTGTCGCTGGCCCCCACTGCCTTTACATACGAGGATATTGTGCTGTATGTACATTAACATATGGCAACTCCTGTAATTCATTTCATCTGTCTTTGCAAACAATCTCGTTATCTGGAAAATCCTTAGGGAATATGATGGAAATAGGGACATGGTGTTATTCTCAGTGAAATTACCTGTGGTCCTGTAGAAGCGGTAGGAGTTATCTGAGGACAGATGATTGGTTTAAATCCCATCCATCCAGGTAACCATTTCTGGAATACATTTATCAAAGCCAACCTGATTATATCAATGTAATTAATTATACAGTTGAAGATTTTTGACACATAAAAGAGCTGAAATATTTCAAATGTTTGTAGTCTATTTTATGGGTAGTTCACACCACAATTCCTGTGTGCAATGTGCGTTTTTAATGCGTTTGTAATACATTCCAATGCATTTGTTTTTTGCTTAAACATTTTTGTGCTGAGGATCTCCCTCACAATAATGTATGCTCTAGTGCAGGGGTCTCCAAACGTTCCAAGCAAAGGGCCAGTTTACTGACCTTTAGGCTTTAGGAGGGCAAGACTGTGGCCAGTGGAAGGAGAAAATGCCCTGATACTCTGCCCCATCATTGGTTTTAATGGGATAAATAATATCCCATTGTTGACATCAATGAGATGTATAGTGCCCCATTGATGGTGTCATTAGGAGGAATGGTGCCCCATCATTGGTGTCAGTTGGTGGAATAGTGCTCCAAGTGCCAGATAAAGGCAAGCAAAGGGCCACATCCGGCTCCCCGGCCGCAGTTTGGAGACCACTGCTCTAGTGCATTGACATGCATTTATACAGGTTTTGGTGCACAGAAATGCATTCTGCTATACGTATTTTGAAAGCACTGAAGCTGAACGCAGTGGTGTAAACTAGGGTGATTGAAAAAAAATAAGTTTACTGTGCATGTGTTCAGGAAGCCTTTAAAAACACACCTGAAAGTATGAGCAAGTCTTCAAGCTATTAACATCATTGCCAGTTAAAGTATATGTTACCCTAAATATTTGTTTTTTTTCTTTGTGTGAGTTCACTTATGTGTATTTTACAAATCACAGTCTCTAATGTTTTATTGTATTACTTTCTTCCTTGTTCTAAACTGACCATGCAAAGCAGGGAAGCTGATCCATGCTTGTGTGATCAGTTTGCATCCTTGGTCTGGGCAATCAGAGGTATAGGACACTGTGCAGACACACAGCATACCTGTACTTGGAAGTCTGATTAGCCGTCATGCCCCTTCCAATCACAGCGTTCCTTTTGCACATGCCCCTTCCAATCATAGCCTTCCTCTTGAACATGTCACCTATTCAGTCACAGCCTGCCTGTTTGCACATGTTCCCCACCCAATTACAGAATGAATCTTGGCTTAGCCTGTACAGACTACAGAATACAGGCATACTGCATATCTGCACAGTGTCCTTTACCTCTGAATGTCCAGCGTAGTGCGTGAAAAGTAAAGCCTTCTGAAACATAGCCTTCACAAACAAGGAATTTATTTCCCCGGTTGTTGGTGATGTATTAATAGACCCACCCTCTGCGTTCAGAAAGAGGAGATGTGTGGTCACGTAACAGAACTTTATGGGGTATACTAGATTACAGCAGCAAAAATCAGGGGATTTATCCGAATAAATGCATCTCTCTGGAAAAGGATTTGGTTGCTGCGAGAAAAGTACATATAAATGTACACTGGTCATCCAGAGAAGGGCTGGATCTCCATGTGTGATATGAACTGTTTCCTCCAAATATCTTTATCTGGTCTATATCTGGCAAAGAATTGGTGTACAATAAATGAGAAGACAACAGGGAGGGAGTGTCAACCTTGAAACTAAATTCTGGTTATTTTCAAGAATATTAGTTGAGTGATTGCAAAACAGAGGCAAAGGAAACCAGGAACTGCCATGGAGAGCCTGTGCCAATGCCACGAATTAAAAAAAAAACAATTACAGGGGGGCCTGGGTCCTGTTCGGGCAGCTTCAAAGGCGGATTTGAAAATAAATCTTTCAAACAACAGGGCTGAGGAATCTTTAAAGCTGTACACTTTTGAGTTGGGATGCACTGATAGACTTTTTTATCAGTCAGTACAAGTACCCATTCTTTTGGTCAAGTACTCGCTGATACCAATTACCAATACTTTGCAGAGCGATTTGCATCATTACAAAATGTATGGACTGCAAAGAATAGCATGCAATTTGAAATGAGGTTTCCCCACTGCTCCTGTGTAAACCCAGGCTGTCATAGGAACACACAGGAACTGTGCAGGGAGGTTTCCCGCAGCAGAGATTGGAAGGGTGGGCGTGATGTGTACATAGTACATATATTCTTAGCAGTTGGAGAGGAGAGAAAGTGGTGCGGATTTGAAATCCTCACCGCTTTCTCTCCTCTCCTTGCAAGTATGACAGTTTGGGCTAGAGAGTTTTTGATTGATCAGCACTGTCACATGCATGGTGCTGACCAATCAGATGCTGTCTAGCCCATACTGTCATCCCTTCAAGAAGAGGAGAGAAAGCCACTTCACTGGTTTCTCTCCTCTCCTTGCAGTGATGACAGTAGGGGCTAGACAGCATCTGATTGGTCAGCGCTGTCCATGTGATGGTGCTGATCAATCAAAAGCCCTCTAGCCCGAACTGTCATCCCTGCAAGGAGAGGAGAACAAGCTGCGGGAATTTAAAATCTCTGACGCTTTCTTTCCTCTCCTTTCGCTGAGAATATGGATCATCTGCTTCCATAGTATACATCCCCACACGCCCACTCTCTGCTCAGGATGAGATTCCTGCTATGACAAGCCTGGGTTCACACATGAGCAGATGGGAAACTGCATGCAATTTGGAAAGGAATCACATTCCTGTTCAAATCACATGCTAATCTTTGAGGTGCAATTTGTATTGACCCAAATCGCACCGCAAAGTATCACTTTTGTGGTATTGGGTGCATTTTCAGAGCATGAGTACTCGTGAAAATACTTGGTCTCTGCATCGATACCTGTATCGGTACCAATGCATCACTAGTTTTGAGGGACATTCTTGGACAGCGGGGTGGATTTACCAATGGCAAATAGACCGTCCACCTTTCAAGTGCAGTTGCACTCCGCAAGGGAATTTGCTCCAAAACTTAGAGGTGACTTCTGTCATCCAATCATGTGCAAGCAAGAATGCTGTTTTATTTTTTTTTGCAAAGTGCACAGTCTATTTGCCTTTAGTAAATCAAAATGTGTATTTTGGAAGCATATATTTGGGTAAGTAATTACGGACAGCAGCAACACCCTAATCTGCTTTCATCTGATTCATACCAAAGAAAACCTCTTTATCAGGTAGCTTAACTGGTAGAAGCAGTAGCCCCAAATTACTGTATTTTTATTTTCAGAAAACAATCTGGCATTGCTGAAGCACTCTATGCCTTCCTTCCCACTAATCCCCTAGAGCCAATGAAGCTGACTACGAATTGATCCAGCTGAATGGTTTCAGCACTCTATGCTTGGCTTGCTGCAGGAGCAGCCACAATCAGAGGTTGCAGGGAAGATTAGAGCGATGCAAAGCTCTCCGTTGCTGCTCTGTCTATCCTTGATCTAAACTTAACTATCAATCCGACGATCTTAAAGTGACACTAAACAATATCCATATTTTCCAAAAATAATCCATACACATCCACTACTTACTGGCAAGGCCTTTTTTCTTATGGTGTCAGTGCACACCCCTGCATTGCAGTGGTGACTAAAAATAATGCATGCAGCACTTTGTTTTTAGTGCAGTAGGTTCTGACACAAATGTCCACATTACCGTGTGATCACAACGTTATTGAAATGTCACTTTCACATTTCAATAAAGTTTACACAGAAAAAAAAAGGAAACAGAGCGGCACGATTGGTGCATTAGCACTGTTTCTGCCAGCACATACCAGCATGCATTGTGATCAGTGTAGCCATGTGGTGTGAACAATCCCTAAACACAGAGTGCAGGAGAAGCGGGATATAGGCTATTATTGCTGTTGAGAAGGCCACGCTCCAGCCACAGGACAGCCATGCAGTATCATCACTCTGCGAAGGGTCAGCAGCTGGTGTTTTCTGCAAGCTGAGCCCTAGGGAGTGGTATGAAGAACAGAGCAAGACATCCCTTAGGCACGGTTCACATAATGCAGAACAGGAATGAGCATTCTGGCTACGCAGTTTACAAAGCGATTCTCATGCAGTTTTGTGTGTCGCATAGGGTCAACCAATTCACTTCAGTGGGCTGCCCTATGTGCGTTTGTGACCTGAAAGGAAACTCCTGCTTCGTTTTGGGCGACAAGCTTCATGCAATTCTTAAAGATTACCGTGCGATCCTGTTACACTAATTGCTACGTGTGAATGAAGCCTAAAGGAAAGGCAGCAGTGGGATAAAATGACATACTGGAAGAGTGAATGGGGGATGGTCACAGTGTATGGTGAGCATCATCTGCCATCTGGAGCTGCAAAAAAAACTGCACTATAAATTCTAAACTCCTTTGTCTCCCAGTTCTTTGTGCTGCAACCCTTCCCATAACATTTTGTGGATATTTCCTGGTCTGGGTTGCCCCAAAGTGGCAAATTCCCAGCCACAATTGCTTTTTTTAATATGTGCTTATTAGGGATGCGCCGACATTGGTTTCTGTGCCAATACCAGAAACCGATACTTTGCAGTGTGATTTGCGTCAATATAAATTGCATTGGAAAGAGTAGCATGTGATTTGAACAGGAATGTGATTCCTGTCCAAACCGCATGATGCTTTCCCATTGCTCCTATGTGAACCCAAGCTTGGCATAGCCTGAGTTCACACAGGAACAGTGCAGGAAACCTACCTGTAGGGATCTCATCCTGAGCAGAGAGTGGGCGTGTGGGGATGTATACTATGGAAGCAGATGGTCCATATTCTCAGTGGTAGGAGAAGAAAGAAAGCGGTGGACTAGAGGTCTTTTGATTGGTCAGCACTGTCACATGGATGGTGCTGACCAATCATGTGCCATCTAACCCATACTGTCATCACTGCAAGGAGAGGAGAGAAAGCTGCCGGGATTTCAAATCCCCAGACCTGTGAAGCAGCTTTCTCTTCTCTTTTTGCAGGGATGACAGTATGGGCTAGATGGCAGTTGATTGGTCAGCACTGACTGTAATGGTGCTGACCGATCAAAAGTCCTCTAGCCCGAACTGTCATCCCTGCAAGGAGAGGAGAGAGAGCGGTGGGGATTTCAAATGAGCATCCGTGTGACGGTGCTGACCAATAAAAAACCATTTAGCCTGAACTGTCATACCTGCAAGGAGAGGGTGAGGTTTTAAAATCCCTGCCACTTTCTCTCCTCTTCTACCACTGAGAATATGGGGAATCTGCCACCATAGTATACATCCATCCCCACATGCTCACTCTCCACTGCAGGAAACCTCCCTGCTCCGCTGCCGTGCAAACTCAGGCTATATCAGGAGCAGGGAGGAAACCACATGTGATTTGGACAGGAATCGCATTCCTGTTCAAATCACATGCTATTCTTTATGGTGCTGTTTGTGTCCATACATTTTGTATTGATGCAAATTGCAGCGCAAAGTATTGGTAATCGGTATCGGCGAGTACTTGACCTAAAATATTGATACTCATATTTGCCAATAAAAAAAGGGTATCGGTGCATCCCTAGTGCTTATATATATTATTATTATGTATTTTATTTATTACAAGTATTTATATATTGACAATTTACATACTGTACATTCACATCGGTCCCTGCTCTCAAGGCACTTACAGTGTAAGGTCTCTATCTATGTACACATACAAACACCCATTTTTTAAATCTTTGGTAGCGGCACACCCGTTCTGTTTCATGAAGACATCTACAATTTGAATCCCCCAATTCCTAATTGTATTTCTTGGTGACTCCAATAATCCTGCCCAAATTTATGATGTGGAAACTTATTGCTCCTGTTGCATTCTCCATATTATGCTGTAAACGTTAGACTGGGGTGTCTTTCCAATGACTGCAGCAGGTAGGTGGAAATGTAATCTCGTGTACAGAGATGTACACATTGAAGTTCCTGATTAGTGTAAGCAGCTGGTGCAGTTCAACCTTGACCCCACTGTAATCTACCCCAAAAAGAAATATCAGATTTGGGTGGACCAGTAATTTAATACCCTGGACATATAAGTTTATATGGACATAACAATTCTCTGTGACAGTTTTTCTTTAGTCACAAATAAAATGGGCACTGTTATAAAATAATGCTCCTCTTTTTTCTATTTTCTTGTATTCATGCACTGCCCTTATTTGCCTAGAGATACCACAAAGAGTAAAACTCATTTATCAGGTGTAATTTCAAACTGCAGTTGTGGTTATAAGTGGGTGCTTGGGCCAATACAAATAGTGGCCATTAAAGAAGTACAGCCAAAGCTCTTTTGGCTGTACTTCTCCTGTGGTTCACAGGAGTGCAGTTTGTTCTGCACTCCTATGACCCGTTTTCAGCTGATAGTGAACTGAAGCCTGCTGTTTGCTGAAGTCACTCACCCAGTCCAGGCTGGGGAGAGATCCCGACTTCAAAGTCGGGATCCACCCCAGAGTCTGAAGCGGCACCTGGCTTATCCTCTCAGTTAAATGCTAAGAGCCTGAGCCAGCCACTCCCTCCCCCTCCACATCCCAGCGCTCCTCTGAGTGCTAGGGGGGCTGAGCAGAGAGCGGTGACTGACAGTCACCGCTCTCTGCTCGGAGCGGCTGTGAGAACTCAGCGATCAATGGCCATGTGATCACTGAGTTCTCACCCTTAGAGCTGGTGGGGGACAGATGCAGCATTTGATCGATACTGCATCCACCTAAGTAAGTATAAATAGTGGGGAAAAAAGCCTTACTTCTCTTTAAGCCTAGGTTCACACTACAGCGGTGCAGTAAATCCCATGTGATTCGCACAGGAACCGCATTGCATTCTTGTACAAATCACATGCGATTTGTATGCGGTGTGATTAGAGCCATACATTTTCTATGGCTCTATTCTCACCGCACCCGCACCAAAAACGTGTAGGACCCTTTTTTGGTCCACACTAGAATCAGATCGCATAGGTATTCACAGCTATGCGATCCGATTCTGCACATCGCACCGCTTTTTGCGGACCAATATCGGGGTGTTGTTAACTTCACATACACACCTGCATCTGTTCGTATGAACGGGGTGGGATTGTAATGCGGTGCGGAATTCGCACTAAAAATGCTGCAAATTCTTCACTACAGCAGTGTGAACCAGAGCTTAAACATACTGATAAATCAAGCTCATTGTTACCCATGATAAATACATCTCTGATATAATTCAAGGACCTAGTATCACCGAATATAAGAAAACATAGACAGCAAAGAAATCAGTTTCTTTTCAGGTTTCACTGTTCATAATTGAATGTGATATATGCGTATATATTGATATATGTGTACATTTTACCAGCAAATTGACTGCTTCAGCAAGGGCTGTGGCGACAAAGAACCTTTTTGGGTGAGCTGATAATAGAGCAGCTCTGTGATAGCCCTGGCGAGGGCTGGAGTTGATGCATTCAGCTCTTCTGTGCCCTGGAGAGCAGGCTCCTATAGTATGTACATTTTCAGCAGTCACAAGAGCCTTTAGCACCTTGGACAGGGCTAATCTTCTGAGCCTCTTAACACTGTTTAAACTCTTACCTTCAACAAACAGACAAATTGTTTCATTTAGGTGTAAGGTCAAAACTCTAGTCTAGAAGGATTGATATGTTGCCAGCAATTATTAAAATAACTGGTCAAAGTGCACATTTCAAAAGCAGACCTTATGTGGACGCGTCTGCCCTCTTCCTTCAAAGCACATGTACGCTTTCTAAAAGTAGGAACAAATATATTCTAGATAGATATTTTGCTGGTAAAATACAGGATTCATCATTTTGTTCTTGTTTACTGTATATGTTTGCAAACTTGTAATGTCTAAATAGATTTTTCCTATTTCAGTTATGAAACTGGCTTCGGCAATGACACTGGTTCAGTAGTTGGTAGGGGCTTTGTATAGATATGCTACCTCTGCTAGTTTGATGTTACCCACAGGTTCATCTTAGGAAATCTAATACATAAGTAGGTTAATGTAGGTACTGTAAAGCATGCACAATGAACAATTGTGTCCATTGAAAATAAGTGTAACTCTTTAAAGCAGGGGTTCTTAACCTTTTTTACAATTATAGACCCTTAGTGATATGCCAATATATACTGCCTTTGCCAAACCAGTCCTATTAGGTACCAGTATGACTTCAAAAGCTGTAGGTTGGTTTATGTTACATATGAATAGCCAGGATCAAAATATCTAAAAGGATTTATTAAGCACTTGCCACCCCACGGGGCAGCACTGGCAGGCACATTCAGCATGAGTTTGGCAGTTGATTTCAGCCAATGAGTTTGGCTGAAGTCAGCTGATTAGCTGTGTCCAACCACACACAGAGTTCTGTGTTTACAAAACACAGAACTCTGTACAGGGAACAGTGCACTGGCTGTTTGGCAGTGATCTGACTGCTAAACAAGGAGAAAAAAAAAGACATATAGTAAGTAAAAGCCATACATATTACACACATTACACATTGTTAGACACACAGGTAACCCTTTGATTGCCACTAGATGTTAGAGTGTTACTAAACCCACAACAGTAAAATCAGTCTGTATATGTAGTAAAACATGCTTGTTATACTCACGGTGGAACCTATGGGGTTAATCCTTTGCATTGTGTAAAAAGGATTTTTGATCCTCTCTTCTTCCAGTGTCCCCTAAATATCTCCTGATAGAACAGAGGTTTGGAATCACTGCACATGCTCAGTTTGGTGTGTATTGCTAGAGAGGTTATTTTGTTTCTTGGGAGAGTGCATGTGATCATTACAGGGCCAATCAGCACTGTCCAGACAGAGGGTCAGGGGTCCTGCAGCCTCACAGGGGAGAATGAAAACTCCTCCTACAAACTTTAACCAGCGCTCTTCTGTAAATTGATAGAAGTCACAAGACTGCTTTAACTGCTGTTGAGAAAAGGTATTTAGCAGTTTATATTTGCTAAAATAATTGCATTTCCATGTTGTGTGTACTGTGGGAGACCAGATAGAGTGAATGCAGGGTCCTGGGTTTAGTAACACTTTAACCCCTTCCCAGCCAGTGTCATTAGTACAGTGACAGTGTACAGTATTAGCACTGATCACTGTATTAGTGTCAGTGTTAGACTATTACAGTTCCACTATAAGTAACTGGTCATAGCCATTACCAGTATAGCGTCATAGCTGTGCATATTCCAGTATATATACCATTGTTTGTGGACACTATACCTTTTGGACAAACCAATTAATATACAACTTATTGGGATTTTTTAAATATATTTTAATATAATTTTTAAACCTTTTTCATATTTTTTTTTACTTTTACTTGATTGCCATCACAAGGGGTTAATTAACTAATTTATCTCCTGCCCTTCACACCATCTAACCAAACACAGATCGGCTTGGTTAGATGTGCCTCCTTGTTGTACTAGCCAGGAAAGGGTGCATCTGGAAGTGACATCACTTCCGGTTTCACTGTTTGCATGTGCGGTCGAGGCATGGATTTGCCTCAGTCTCACCGCGCACTCCCACCCATAGCCGACAGTTGTGTTCCCAGGCTCCAGTAAGAGCAGAGATCCCAGGAACCACGGGAGGAGAGGGAGCCTCCTACAGGAGGGGGAGGGGCACCACTCTGCCGGCTCTGTGAAAGTGATCGCCAGCTATGGAGTTGCCTCATCACTTTCAATTTCAAGCTGGCAGCAGGCTGAACAAAAAACACACATTATGAAATTAAGGTACAGTTACTAACTATGTTACTTGCATGTCATCTGACACTTCAAGTCAATTTCTTCACTTTGACTTCAGGTTTAGTAATGCAGAGTGTTACGGACGGCCTGGCTCGCCGCCTGAGTGCTTCCATCAGAGAACTGCTTCCTCGCCACTGGGACACAGGATCAAGGTATTATAGCTGGGAATTCCACCCAAGTACTAGACGACACTAGCTTAGGTGAAAACTGGAACCAGTTATTTTAACAGAAATACAGGTTTTTATACACTTTAGAAATATGGGCAGTTTCCACATTAACAATAAAAACAAACATTACACATTGGAATAAACATCCCACACTGATTAGGTAACAAAGTCAAGTTGAAACAAGACTAATCCCATCATGTAGGAACCTCCAGGAGGAATAGCCAACAGACAGAAACAATAGGTGACTCAATTAACTCAATTAACAATGGGACAAAGACACAATGGTAAACACAACACACCTTAATAAACAGATTACAGCACCAGACTTCAGAATCAGGTTGTTTTGAGCAGATTATATTATCATTTGCTTAGATTCTCTGAGTCTAGAAAGGGGGTTAAAGCAGTCAATGCTGGTTTGGGCACAGAGACCCCAAATCTGTATCCTGGTTCTCCAGTTCTCAGAGTCATGGCCAGGACAAGGGGTAGGCAGGAGGGGCGGATGCCCAGGGCACTGTATTATCATGTGAGAAGAGGGGGGCACTGCAAGGAGAATGAGGGAGAGGGGATTTGTGTTGGAAAGGGGAGTTTGGGGGGTGGCAGAAAGAAAATTTTGGGTGAGTGGGGTGCTAGGAGTGGTGATTTAGGGGGATTAGTGTTGGGATGGGGGAAGAGGATTTGTACCAGGAGGGGGAATTTGGGGGTTTGTGGTTCAAGAGGTGATTTAGGGGGATTTGTGTTGGGATGGGGGAAAAGGATTAGTGCTAGGAGGGGTAATTTGGGGGGGTTTGTGCTAGAAAAGGTGATATGGTAGAGGGAGGAGGGAAATTGTGCTAGGAGGTGAAATTTCTGTTGGGGGGGGGGGAATTTGTTCTAGTATGGATGACTGGGGGCATTTGGGTTATAAGGGGAAATTTGGGGGGGCGATAGGAGGGAGGATTGGAGGAAATTTGTGTTGGGAGGGGGGATTGAGGGAGGTGAATTTGTGCTGTGAGGGGGGATTTGGAGTAGAGGGAGAGGATGTGTACATTTGTGCTGGGGGGATTTGAAGGATGGGGGAGCAAAATATTTGTGCTTGGAGGGAAAATTTCAGTAGGGGGTGAATTTGTACTGAGAGGAGGGGCAATTTCTGCTTGGGGATAAGCATGCAAATTGATGCTCAATTCTTTTTTTGGGGAGAGGGGATTTTTGCTGACACATAATGCTCATACATCTCATCTTAGGGGGGCAGAGCTTGATATATTCGCCATGGGCGCTAGATCACCTTGTACCTGGCACTGCTCAGAGTCTGTTTTGGGGACACATGGACTTGAATCTGAAGTAAAAAGTCCCCCCAGGCACACACCATTCAAAGAATAGAGCACCATCAGATGCCAGGGCCCATGGTCAGTAGGCAGAAGGCTAGCTTGCAGTCCCCTCCAAAGACCCCTGTCCCGGTTGGGTCTGTCACATAGAGAATCATGTTTTAGTTTCACTTTAATTATCTGAAAGTCCAATCCCTCCTCATTTGGTTTTCATACCCCCAAGGGAAAGGGAAACCTCTGGTTAAGAAATGCTTTAAAGCTTGTGCTTGGTTTTATTTCACTTAATAAAGCTTGGTGGCTATTGAATATTCATGAGTTATTCTCATCTTATTATAAAGATCTATGATAGAGCAAAGCCCACCCAGTGTGTTTCCTTCTTCCATACCATCAGTCATAATAGGGAAAAAACATACTAAGGAAAAATATATTTTTATCTAAAGATTGCAACATCATTTAGAACATAATGTTCATAGAAAATTTTAAATGTCAGCCTGGTCTGTCTGACCATATTCATCCTGGACCTTCACATCTCTGAAAATTGTAGAAAGCACACAGTTTGGCTATAGAATACTTGGTGGTTTTGGGAAGTGTATATATTACCCTTCAGGTGGCTTCTTGAAGTAAACTTTTTCTAAGCTTGCATTTACACTTAGTAAGTGCTTTTGCAGTCATTTTGTAGCTTTTTTGAATGCATTTTTGTGTGTTTCTGAAAATGATATAGCAATAAAAAATAGATAAATAACAAACATGTCATACTTATCTGCTTTGTGCAATGGTTTTGCATCCTCTTCTTCTCGCGCCCCCCGCGGCGCTCCTGGCCCTCCCTTCTGCCATGTGCCCCCATAGCAAGCAGCCAAGCAGGCTCTCTTCTGAGCTGCTGCTCTACATGTCCATTCACACACAGAGCCATGGCTCAGCCCCACCCTCCCTCTCTCCTCATTTGGCTCACTAGCTATGATTAAGAATGGCTCCCGCTGCTGTCTCAGCCAATGAGAAGGAAAAGGCTCCGGACAACCAAGGCTCTCCTGCACAGTGCTGCATCACAATAGAGTATGACAAAAATATTATGTGTATACAAGAACTGCTAGAATGTTTAATGGAAAGTAGTATTTGTATGTGTGGAGAATATGTTATAATGTGTGGTGGGGATGAAGACACTGGTGATGAAAGAATGTCTCTACCACAGTTTGGTCACTATTGAGTGATTAATGAAGTTGCTGGGGACCTGTCAGCAACACCTGTAGGGGTTTGATCTACATTCATAGTCATTCTTAGTGGGCAAATGAATGATGTGCTGATCTGGGCTACGTACTATAAACTCACAGGAGACATCTGCAGAATATTAGCTTCTAAATTGGATAAAATGGTAGAAACAAATTAAAATTGGGTCCCCTGTGTTGGTTGGAGAAATTTATATTGTGTTATTGCAAATTTCCCCTCTTAGTAATACATTTAGCTTCTGACATTTTCTATTTTTACGTCACATTTGTATGTTAGAAGAGAAGTAAAGCAGCCTAGCAAAAAGAAAGAAAGAGCAAAACATTACTGGTATCATGTATATTTTCCAAGGATTTGCAGACCTTGCTGTCATTTGTGTACTAACACTCCAGTCAGCATGAGTACGAGTTAGCATTGTTTTTGTCCCTAGATCTGGGGTTTTATATTTGTTGAGTTTTAAAGAACATTTTCCTCTAGGTTTATTTAGTGCTGTGTTGCGTAGGTGCAAAAATGCTTCACAGCGGGTAAAATTATAATTGAATTGGTGAATAGAGAACATGTATTGGTAGTACACTGAACACACAATAAAAGAATGGCATTATAACAGCCAGTAATAGGCTCTTTCTTGTTTCCATATACCTGTGTTCTTTATGAAAGCCCCAATCACAAGATCGTATTGTTTCAATATATGTTATATTGTGTACTTTAACATGAAATGACTTTGGAAATATTTGGTAGCTCTATTTTGTGCTAATTCTAGTTTTTCTCCGCTATGGACCTCCCTCCTTGCAGTTAGTCGGTATGACCTTGTCTCAGGTGAACTGAGAACAGGGAAAATTATTTCCGACTAGAGGATTCTTCTGTACACAGGCTGAGAATGCATCTTTACTTACTTTACTTATACAGTATATGTATAAATATAAAATATGTATATATATATACAGTGGGGATCGAAAGTTTGGGCACCCCAGCTAACACTTTGTATTAATGTGCATAAAGAAGCCAAGGAAAGATGGAAAAATCTCCAAAAGGCATCAAATTACAGATTAGACATTCTTATAATATGTCAACAAAAGTTAGATTTTATTTCCATCATTTACACTTTCAAAATAACAGAAAACAAAAAAATGGGGTCTGCAAAAGTTTGGGCACCCTGCAGAATTTATAGCATGCACTGCCCCCTTTGCCAAGCTGAGACCTGCCAGTGTCATGGATTGTTCTCAATCATCGTCTGGGAAGACCAGGTTATGTCAATCTCAAAGGTTTTAAATGCCCAGACTCATCTGACCTTGCCCCAACAATCAGCACCATGGGTTCTTCTAAGCAGTTGTCTAGAAAACTGAAACTGAAAATAGTTGACGCTCACAAAGCTGGAGAAGGCTATAAGAAGATAGCAAAGCGTTTTCAGATGTCAATATCCTCTGTTCGGAATGTAATTAAGAAATGGCAGTCATCAGGAACAGTGGAAGTTAAAGCAAGATCTGGAAGGACCAAGAAAAATATCAGACAGAACAGCTCGCAGGATTGTGAGAAAAACAATTCAAAACCCACGTTTGACTGCACGATCCCTCCAGAAAGATCTGGCAGACACTGGAGTTGTGGTACACTATTCCACTATAAAGAGATACTTGTACAAATATGGTCTTCATGGAAGAGTCATCAGAAGAAAACCTCTTCTACGTCCTCACCACAAAAATCATCGTTTGAACTTTGCAAATGAACATATAGACAAGCCTGATGCATTTTGGAAACAAGTTCTGTGGACCGATGAGGTTAAAATTGAACTTTTTGGCCGGAATGAGCAAAGGTACGTTTGGAGAAGAAGGGGCACAGAATTTAATGAAAAGAACCTCTGTCCAACTGTTAAGCATGGGGTTGGGTCAATCATGCTTTGGGGTTGTGTTGCAGCCAGTGGCACAGGGAACATCTCACGAGTAGAAGGAAAAATGGATTCAATAAAATGTCAGCAAATTTTGGATGGTAACTTGATGCCATCTGTGAAAAAGCTGAAGTTAAAGAGAAGATGGCTTCTACAAATGGATAATGATCCTAAACACACCTCGAAATCCACGGGGGATTACATCAAGAGGCGTAAACTGAAGGTTTTGCCATGGCCTTCCCAATCTCCTGACCTCAACATAATTGAAAATCTATGGATAGACCTTAAAAGAGCAGTGTGTGACAGACAGCTCAGAAATCTCAAAGAAATGGAAGACTTTTGAAAGGAAGAATGGGCAAAGATACCTCAAACAAGAATTGAAAGACTCTTGGCTGGCTACAAAAAGCGTTTACAAGCTGTGATACTTGCCAAAGGGGGCAGTGCATGCTATAAATTCTGCAGGGTGCCCAAACTTTTGCAGACGCCATTTTTTTGTTTTCTGTTATTTTGAAAGTGTAAATGATGGAAATAATATCTAACTTTTGTTGACATATTATAAGAATGTCTAATCTGTAATTTGATGCCTTTTGGAGATTTTTCCATCTTTCCTTGGCTTCTTTATGCACATTAATACAAATTTTTAGCTGGGGTGCCCAAACTTTCGATCCCCACTGTATATATATTGGGATATTTTATAGGATATCTTCACATGTACCCTCATTGTTCCTAGCTGTCCCAATGTTCCGCTCTAGAGATGTTCACTCTGAAGTTCTGTCCATTATTCAGAAATAGTCCAAGTTGGGCCTAGCATCCACTGTGTATGGCTTGTCCCATTTATTCTTATCATTGTGGATGTAATCCTCATTAAGGATGGCACAATCTTTTTTTTTTTTAATAGAAGATAAGTTATTGGCAATCATTGGGTCACTCCTTGAGGAGTATTTTTCAGAAAATAAATTATGTTGTTGCCAATTGTTGGCTTTTTTTAATAGATAACATTTTATTAAACAATGTTACACATGTAGCACAGAGAAAATCAGACATTATTTGACAGTCACATGTCACTTCAATCATAATACTTCCATAAGGTTTTAACAGATCATCATATCCAAGAGATCTTGCAAATCAAATATGAGAGGGAAACAGGGAGAAGAAAAGGGTAGTGGGGAAAAATGGAGGGATGGAGAATAGAAAGGGGGGGAGCAGAGGGGAGGGTAAGGGAAGGATTGGGAGGAGGAAAGAATGGAAAGGTATGGAAGAGGGGGGAAGGGGGAGGGAAGTTATACTGCGAGGAAGGGAAAAGGGACGGGCAGGGGAAGGAAAGAGAAGCAAGAAAAGTTGAGAAAAGGAAAAAAAATCAATCTATGAGCTAGTCAAAAATAAGGTTCCTAGCGTCAACCCAAATTGACCATATTTTCCTGCATTTTTTAGGGCAATTACGACCCATATACATCAGCCAGTAGAGCGGAAGGACAGCATTGATCATAGACCTCCAAGCTGACACTGTCGGAGGGTCCGCCAACTTCCACTTAGAGAGATTTGTCTTCCTAGCATAGTATGCAGCATAAAATAAAAACATCTTCTGGTGACAAGTAGCATGGAGATTATCAGTTATGCCCAACAACAGTAATAAAGGATCTAGGGCAATAAGAACAGCACTGACCCTGTTTATGTCCACAACCACTGCCACCCAAAGGTTCTGAATGTGAGTACAGGACCAGGCCATATGTAGGAAATTACCCACCTCCGTTTGACATTTAGGACAATTAGCTTGACCACTAGGGTAGATGGCTGACAGACTCCGAGGAGTATAATACACTGTATGAAGGAACTTGAGTTGAACTAAGTGATCTCTGGCTGAAATCATTTGGGGAAGATATTGCTGGAGCCCTTCCTCCCAGGCCTCACTAGTCAGCGTAGGCAGGTCATGATACCACATATTATATAAGATGGTGGGTTTTGCACTCCAGCTCTAAGTCTAAGATATATAGAAGATATATAGAAGACAATGGTCTATTTATATTGTGAGCAGTTAAAAGTCTCTCCACTGAATGAGACTCCAAAGTGATAGGATTAGGGATCTGCGCCCATACCACGAGCTGTAAGAACTTGAAGAACATCCAGGTGGAATTGACTTCTCAACTCATCAAAAGTGAGGAGGTGGCCTTCAGGCATGATATTGCGCAGGGTCCTGATGCGATATCTAGCCCAGGCCTGTGTGTCTGGCACCTACTGCAAATGAGCCAAAGTTGGGTTTCCCCAAAGGGGAGTGTGAAGAGAAATAGTACCCAGTACACTCATAGCCATCGTGACCTGCCTCCAAACCAGAACAGTGGCCTTCATGGGGAGGGTGATATTAGGACTGGATCGAGGCCCTCTATACACTAGATTGCTAAGCTCTGAATAGGACCCCAATAAAGCAAATTAACTGCCAGGTTAGATTTAAGTTGAGTGCACCACCACCGTACTGTTTCCAGCCCAATAATACTTTTTAAAGCAGGGCATAGCAAACCAGACAAGAGAAGTTGCATGGTAGTCTTAGTTATGGATCCTTCCCATATAAATGATGTAACAGTCTGTTTTAGTTTTTTAAAAAAGGCATTAGGGATACGCATCGGTGTGTGTCAAAATATATACATCTTGATAAGATTTACTTATCAGCCAGAGTGAGGCAGTGATCTCCAAACCGAACATTTTTGTATAAGCTAGTATAGGACTTGATAAACGTTGTCAGCCAGGTATGTGGCTAAGTCCCTTTGAACCTTAATACCTAAATATTTAAATTTGGACACCCAAGCAAGTGGGCCCAGCAGGGTCAGAGGGGGTGCTGAGGGAGTTAAAGGAAACAGTACAGATTTAGCCCAATTCACTCTGACCCCTGAGTAGGTACCACAATTATTAATAATATCATAAGGCCACAGCCAACGACTGGTGGGCATCCTGTAAATACAGGAGAGTATTGTCTGCATAAAAGGACACTTTTTCAGGATGGCACATCTTTAGTAATGAATGGGGCAAGTGTCCCAATGCGTGGTGGAGTAGATGAACGTCCAATCCAGGATTGATTATAAGGCTGTGTGGTACTGGGTAAGGCCCCACTCTAAAGCATTATGGAGCTCGGCAAAAGGCAAATGTTTGACATTGGTAATTACAGTTGGGTGGAGTAGGAGGGTTATAATAAGCAACTTTGCTAAAAACCTTAGGCCAGGAGCCACCAGCATAAACCTGGTGAGACAATGTAAATCAGTGTGTGTGTACATTCGAATGCCATTATTCAATTCCACTATTCATCTAATGATTTACTGTGCTGTTAGAGAGTCCTGCATCCTCAGAAAGACAAAAGTCTCAACCTGCTCACAGAACCGGCTTAGACAGAACCTGTGGGAGATATAAGGACATTTAGTGAGGTGCATGAGACCTCACCAATGTGCTGTCCGACTTACATTATGCTGCAATGTGAAATATAATGAAGCTTCAATACAAACATAATAAAATAATGCTCTTTCCTGTAATATAAAACCATTACAAATAGGTTGCTTTTCTTTGAGACATAATATGCATATTAAAAAAAAAATATACGACAGATCAGAAAATGTTAAACATTATATTTGCCATTCAGTCTGCGGTGGTAGCAGCAACTGGGATCTGCACAGAGAAAACAATGCATTAAATACATCATATTAAATATTAAATGTGCTCTGAATGAGCTGGAAACTGTTAAACAACTTTGGCACAGCTAGAGGGCAGTGTTCTTAAATGATGCCTAAATGAGGATAGACGCACATTCTCCAAAGTGTGACTCCGCATACAGACACTGAATTCTGAGCGCTTAGAATTCTTTTAGTGAGAGACTTGTCACTAACTAAAGATGGTGTTGTGCTTCATGAATCATTTTAATGCCCTCATTCTCACTGGATGTTGAGTTATATTTGGCTGTTCATACTCAAACAGAAACTCCAATTTTAAAAAGCATGACTTATGTAATTATTGTAGGAGCTATTTTATATTCATTTATTATATATGATGTGTAAAACTCACCTTCCTATTTGAGTCTTCAACTAGCTATGATTTGTATACTGACCCCTTTTGACATCTTTTATCAGTGTTTTCCCCTTATTATTGAACCAGGAATGATCATGTAATCATAGCAGAAAGACTTACATGGCAGAAGCAAGTAAGAAACTTCGGTTGCAAAAGAATCTCCACTTTCCAAGCAGAGTTTTCTCAATGGTTTAAAAAGATTTTTATGACTGTTTAACCAAATTTTATTTTTAACCCTGCATTATCTCACCTACACTTTTAAATAATGTGTTTGTCCCTTCTTTAAAATGATTATAAACCCTTACATATACCCTGTGAAGTGGCTGTCCTCATGTGATACACAAATCCTCCTACACAAGTTGTACCTGTATATCTGCAGCCTTCTCTTCTCTTCACCCATTCAAAGTGTATAATTTATATACCTTGTTTGAGAGCAGGGGGCAGGGAGCTGAAGTTACACTCTGCAGAGCCCAGTGTGGAGAGCTCTGGGAGCTGATTGGAGGGAAGGGACACCCCCCCTTGAGGCTGTCAATCACAGGCTGTGTGCTGGAGCTCCCTCCTCTGTCACCTTTTTTTTCTTGGTGTCAGAAAAACTTGTCAGAAGTGACTCATGTTGATAGCAAAGGAATGAGGCAGCAGACAGATATGACACTTGGTGATTTTAATTCAGATAAGAACACACTATATAGGGATATGCTTTGTTTATAATTCATGTCTGAAGTTTAGAACCTCTTTAAATCATATTTCAAGGAGAAAGGTTGCTTATACTATGCTGCTTTCAAACAAAACAAAATACCCCCGAAAAATTTGTAATGTATGTGAGTTTCTTAAAGGTTAATTCCAGGTAGATATAAAAGACACATATTAACCCCCCTGGCAGTATTCCTGATTGTAGCTTGGGGTTAAGTTTCAGTACCAAAAGCGGTAACCCCGAGCTACACATGGGATTACACTGCAGCGTTGCTCTGGGGTCCCTGGATCACTTACCTTGTCCCTCTGTCCCGCGTTGTCCTCCCGCTATGTCCCTGGCCATGTCCTCTGGCCGATGCCGGCATCTGTCTTCCGGGTTCAGTTCCCTGCAAGCGTCGGGATGCACGGTTGATGGAGCCGGCGGGAGATTCAAAAATTTTAAAATTTTACATACACATAATACAGTAAAATCTGATAGTATTACATGTATCAAAACATTTCACATACATTTTGTCCCTAGTGCTTTGTCCTGTGCCCTGCCTGCATTTTTACCAGTCTTTCTGCCTGGAAACTGAGAAATGTCCATGGTGTCCAAAAAGCGTCCCTTTAGGTGAAAAGCGGTTTTAGACCAGCTAGAGAACAGCGATAGTAAATCAGAACTACTTGCAGAATTGAGTGCTAATGAATTCATGGGGAAATTCGTCATCAGACACTGAAAACGATTCTGCAACTGAGCTCAGCGATGTGCGAATTTGGCGCTCTATTTTAAATTTCAGTGTTTTTGCTTTGATTATATTATTGAATTAAATTTATTATTATAGTATTATTTTTTATGATTATTTATTATATTATAATTTATGATTTTGTGTTTCAAATTTTATCATACCTGGGATGTTTACTAGACTCTTGTTCGGACAGATTTCAGTGAGTTATTCCTAAAAATTACAGGCTTACAATATAAAAACAACATATTTCCATTGAAAACAATGTACCGCTTTGAGCACAGAAATACTGACATAATCAGACCGCTAGGGAGGTTAAAGTAGACTTGAAAGCAACACTTTTTTCAATTTAGATACAATAAGTTGTATAACCCAATAACCCTTGTTATAACCCTTGTCAGATTTTAGCCATTTGTGTCCAACTGAAGAGATTTCCCTTCACTTCCTGTCCCATAGCCCTGGCAATAAGTAAGAGGAAATCCCTCTCCACTCTACTCTATTCAAAACAAAAAAAAGTTTTGCCTTTAGCTATACTGTACGTTAATGCAGCTAGATATTCATCAGTAAATTATTGAATGCATTTGTTTTAAAGGAAACTAGTGCAAGTGCTTAAATTTGACTTGGCAATAGCCATGCCTCCCAACTGTTCCTCATTTGGAAGAACTGTCCCTCTTCTGAAACCAAATCCCTCTTCCTTCCCGGTAGTCCCTCTTTTTTGAACACATGTTGTAGACCTCTATAATAAATACTTGATCAGCAAAATTGTACCATTACACTCAACCGTTCACACAAACCGTACAAAAAGTCAGAATAAAGGAAACATTGGGGTTGATTTACTAAAATTGGAGAGTGTAAAATCTGGTGCAACCCTGCATAGAAAGCACTCAGCTTTCAGCTTTGTTTTTCTGGAGTTTTTTTTGTCAAAGCTTAAAGAAGAACTCCGGAATAGGCAAAAAAAATCACACATTATTACACGCCCCTACACAAAACACTAAACAAGTAATACAATTTAGAAAATCCTTACCAATAAAGTGTTACTAAATCCGCAACAGTAAAATCAGTCTGTATATGCAATAAAGCATGCTTGTTATACTCACTGTGGAACCTAAGGGGTTAATCCTCTGCATTGTGTAACAAGGCTGTTTGATCATGACTTCTCTGTCTGATCCTCCCCTTCTTCCAGTGTCCCCCTCTTATCTCCTGAAACACATTGTGTATAGCAGAGCAGTACAAAGCAGCATGTTTCCCTAGTAAAATACACACAGTTAACCCTTCAGTTGCCCCAGATGTTAACCCCTCCTGCCCAGTGCCCTTAGTGCAGTGTCAGTGCTTTTTATTAGCACTGATCACTGTATTAGTGTCATTGGGATGTTAGTGGCAGGATACATATAGCAGCATACATTTTAGCCTAAATTTATGACGAAATTCGATTTTTTAATTGTTTTTTACTGGATATGTTTTATAGCAGAAAGTCAAAAATATTGTTTTTTCTTTCAGAATTGTCGGTCTTTTTTGTTTATAGCGCAAAAAATAAAAAAATGCACAGGTGATCTCATACCATCGAAAGGAAGCTCTATTTGTGGGAAAAAAGGACATCAATTTAATTTGGGTGCAGTGTTACATGACTACGCAATTGTCAGTTAAATTAATGCAGCGCCATATCGCAAAAATGGCCTGGTCAGGAAGGGGGGCAAATCCTCTGGAGGGCAAGTGGTTAAATAAAGCTGTAACAAGATAGGAAATGAATTAATGCCAGGGATCCATTTATAAATCCTATTACCTGACCTTCTCCTTCATGGCACAGTTACAGTTTCTAAAGCTATTATTATTATTTTATTATTGGTCTGTGAGAGATCACAGATCTGTAAATGGCAACACTGATGAAAGGGAAGTCACTGTCTGGGCCACTCTAACCTCAAGCTGTGAACAACCAGATGGGTGTCTTTTAAAGTAAATTCTATTAGTAAACTCTGAGTGTGCATACAAGTTGATGTTATTTCTAACCTTGAAACCATGATCCTAAGCTTGAGAAGTTATAAAAGTCACTTTCAGCAGTATAATAAATAGAGATCAATGAGGAATTTCTATTGCTAAACACATAGAAAATCATTCATCTCGTTGAGCTAATAACTCTCCAAAAGGTAGTAAGGAGAGCTTGGTTACCGCTTTAGCGCCACCCTATAGCACAAATACTGCTACAGGGTGTCAGGGGTGCGCAAAATCATGTATATAGATGTGATTTTGCATCCCCGGGTAGGGGGTGCGCGCGAGCCATGTACACACCCTACCCGCGACCCCGTTCACAGCCTCGGCTGTCAATCACCGGGTCCCGGCTGGTAATTACATGTGGGCACTCGGTGATCACCGAGTAGTACCGACAGGGGGGAGAGAACTGTATGTGAACAATACAGTTCTCTCCCCTGTCAACTCCGTCACACTGTACGCAGAGCCATACAATGCAGTGTGCTTACAGTGGAAAGCACAGGCAGAGCCTGATAGTGAAAAACACACAGCACGCAGTTAACCCTTTGATCACCCCAGATGTTAACCCCTTCCTGACCAGTGCTTTTTATTAGTACAGATCACTGTATTGGTGTCACTTGGGATGTCAGTGACACCAAGTCAGCTCCCCCCAGTGTCAGAATGCCTGCCACAGTCCTACATTCCCACTATAAGTCGCTGATCGCTGCCATTACTAGTAGAAAAAAAAATTTAAAAAAAATTAAAGCGCTGAGCAAACTGTTGGCGCTATATAAATCCTGTATAATAATAATAATAATTCCAGTATATATAAACGTTATAACTTTCACATAAACCAATTCATTTACACATATTGGGATTTTTTTTTAGCAAAGACGTAGCAGAATACATTTTGCCCTAAATTTATGATGAAATTTGACTTTTGAAATTTTCTTACTGGACATGTTTAATAGCAAAATTGTCGGTCATTTTTATTTATAGTACAAAAAGTAAAAAACGCACAGGTGATCAAATACCACCAAAAGAAAGCTCTATTTGTGTGGAAAAAAGGAACGGAAATTTCATTTGGGTGCAGCATTGCATGGCTGCGCAATTGTTAATTAAATTAATGCAGCGCCGTAACACAAAAAAATGGCCTGGTCAGGAAGGGGGGTAAATCCTCTGGAGGGCAAGTGGTTAAAGTGGAACCACAAACTAAAATGCTATTTACTTCATTTTTAATATTCAAAGCAATCTCACCCATCCATCCATGTCTCCGTGCTATATTTTGTTGAGAAATCACTTTGAAAAACACCCCTCTGTCTGTTTTTAGTAAGGGTAGATGGCTCATGTAGGATTTACTTCCTGGAATCCATCTGCCCATAGCTCAGGCGTGCAGGCTGAAGAGTGTGCTTAGCTGAGAAAGACCCTCTTCCAGGTGAAAAAAAAAATGCCATCGTGGGATGTATGACATCATTTTGGCCTAGACCAGAAACCAGGAAGCAACTGAAGAATTGTAAAAAATCAAGTCAATATAATATACTATCCTATTGATTTACTAAGGCAATTAGCATTAGAAATAAAAATAGTTATCATTGATTGAGAGAGTGAAGTTGCAAATCAGCATCCTTCATGGCTTGAGGAGGTTCACAGTGCCATTTGAAAAACTTAAAGCTGAACTCTGGGTAAAGAAAAAAACAATCCTCTGAAGTATAGCTGCCCCTGCACTGCAAGGGTTAATTGTTTGCTTCTGTTCAGGGGGTGTTTTACTTACCTATGCCTCTGCTCCTGCGGGCTCTTTTTTGCTGCTAGAAAGGTCCCCGCAGCCTCTTCTCTCTGGGTCTGTAAAGCCAAAATTTCATATTCCTGATATGAGCCTGCTGTACCATGTACTTGTATGAGAAAGTATCCTGTTCTCTTTGTATTGCTTCCTTTGTGTGAAATTCCTGGTGTTCCTGACAGCCCCTCTGTGTTCCTAATAAAAAAAACTGACCACACTAGGCATGAGAGCACAGTATGGTCAGTTCTCCTGCTCTCCTACAATGATCAGACCTCTGCTGACATGCACACCTCCCCCCAACACACAGCCATACCCCAAATTATAGGCGGTCTGTCTATCGTGTACCACACAGCTTGATGCTCAAATAGCCCACCTAGAATTTGAGGTCTATATATTCGGCAAGAGACTGTGTTTGGTGGTGGTGGATACGCAAATCACTGGATGAATTGAATAACAGACACTACTAATCACACAAGAAGTTTTATTTGGACTTTATAAATTTATTAGAGTGTCACAATTAAATTCACATTTATAATCACGAAAAGAGTTAATGAAAGATGTTTTCACATTCTGTTTAATCACTAATTGATATACACTGCTCAAAAAAATAAAGGAATACTTTTTAATCAGATTATAGCACCAAGTCATTTAAACTCCTGGGTTATTGATCTGGTCAGTTAAGTAGCAGAGGGGGTTGTTAATCAGTTTCGGCTGCTTTGGTAATGAAATTAACAAGAGGTGCACTAGATGGGCAAGACTGAGATGACCCCCAAAACAGGCATGGTTTTACAGGTGGAGGCCACTGACATTTTTTTCCCTACTCATCTTTTCTGACTGTTTTTTTACTATATTTGCATTTGGCTATGGTCAGTGTCACTACTAATAGCATGAGTTGATACCTGGACCCTACAGAGTTTGCACAGGCAATCCAACTCCTCCTGGCACATCAATACGTGCCATTGCCAGAAGGCTTGCTGCACCTCACATCGCAGTCTCAAGAGCATGGAAGAGATTCCAGGAGACAGGCAGTTACTCTAGAAGAGCTGGACAGGGCCGTAGAAGGTCCTTAACCCATCAGCAGGACTGGTATCTGATCCTTTGTGCAAGGAGGAACACGCTGAGCACTGCCAGAGCCCTACAAAATGACCTCCAGCAGGTCACTGGTGTGAATGGTTCTGACCAAACAATCAGAAATGGACTTCATGAGGGTGGCCTGAGGGCCCGACATCCTCTAGTGGGCCCTGTGCTCACTGCCCAGCACCATAGAGCTTAATTGGCATGTGCCATTGCACACCAGAATTGGCAGGTCCACCACTGGTGCCCTGTGCTTTTCACAGATGGGAGCAGGTTCACCCTGAGCACATGTGACAGACGTGAAAGGTTCTGGAGAACGTTATGCTGTCTGTAACATCATTCAGCATGACTGTTTTAGTTGTGGGTCAGTGATGGTCTGGGGAGGCATATCCATGGAGGGACGCACAGACAGGCTAGACAGTGGCACCCTGACTGCCATTTGGTATTGGGATGAAATCCTTGGACCCGTTGTCAGACCCTACGTTGGTGCAGTGGGTCCTGGGTTCCTTCTGGTGCATGACAATGCGCAGCCTCACGAGAGTATGCAGGCAGTTCCTGGGGGATGAAGGAATTGATACCATTGAATGGCCCCCATGCTCGCCTGACCTAAATCCAATGGAACACCTCTGGGATATCATGTTTCGGTCCATCTGACACCGCCAGGTTGCACCTCAGACTATCCAGGAGCTCAGTAATGCCCTGGTCCAGATCTGAAAATACCCCAGGACACTATCCGTCATCTCATTAGGAGCATGCCCCAATGTTGTCAGGCATGCATACAAGCACCATACAAGCACAAGGCCATACAAACTACTGAGTACCATTTTGAAATTTCTGCAAAATGGACTAGCCTTCTGCATAATTTTTTCACTTTGATTTTCAGGGTGTCTGTGAATTCAGTCCTCTGTAGGTTGATAATTTTCATTTCCATCAAACAATGCGGCATCCTTACATTCCTAACACGTTACCCAGTCCATATCAGTATAGGTATCCAGCATAATATTTTTCCCCATTGAGATCTGATGTGTTTTCAAAGTGTTTCTTTAATTTTTGGAGCAGTGTATATATACACAGCCCAACGTACTGATTATTTACGTATGAGTTGGAACTGCATTTGACAAAGCTGCCCAGCACAACACAACCAATATAGTGTGAATAGGCCTTTAAGGTAACATAGAAAACTTCTTCAAACAAACTGTTCAGAAAATAATGCTGCTTCTAATATAATGGAGATTACAGAACTTTCAGGAATCTCAAATCAATGAATTCTTGACTTGTATATACCTTGGCCATGCATTTCACTTAAATGCCACAATGGTGTATGCTATAAAGCTGACAACCAATTTAGGTTGTGCTGATGTGTACTGGAACCCCTTTTTAATGCTGTGCTAAAATATATTGATCTGCAAAACCAGCAAGGAGGAAAATCCCTTCTTCCATTTCAGCACTTTGACAGGTGCTGTTTCCAAAATGTCTGTTTCCAAAGAAAATGGATTTCTAGAAAGGCATGCTATTGACTTTGGCTGCTGGGATCGGGAAGGACAGCAAGAAAGATTCCATTGGTGATATTGACTGTAACAAACGGAGACAGTGGTGGCATCATACTGTTTCTATTGCCAGTAAATTATGAAAATCAAGTAGTGTAAATGTGTGTAAGACGTACAGGACTGAAGAGGGTGATGATATACTGCATCCTTGTGGCTCACAGGCTGTTTGTTGCATTTAGATGCAGGGAGCTGTAATGTGACTTCAGGGCTTTGAATAATTTACTGTTTAGCTTCTTGACTCATCTCAGCAGCTGCTGAGTCATTTATATAGGATGGCAATGATTTATTGTCTCCCTTGTTATTGACAAGGACCCCATTACTCATCAAATGAAAAGTCAGCTGAAATCCCAAATCCTTTATGCTGGAATCTGTATTTACATCCTTCCTCCCTGTGCAGCTTTCTGCCCTTATTTTAATGTAAATTGGAGTTTTAGTACCTTAAAGCAAACCTTAGGCATCACAATAGGTTTGCTGTACTCTCTTGTATACCACCAGCATATACTTACCTTTGCTAGAGGGGGGAGGATAACAATAATGGTGAAAGATCTAAGAGATAAAACATATCAGGAGGGACCAGGAACTTCATATGTAAACTGTAGAGAATACAAGGGAAAGGGGAGACATGATTGCAACTTTGAACTACATCAAGGGAGTGAATAAGGTTCAGGAGGACAGGCTTTTCAATATAAAACCAAGGTCAAAAACGGGGACATGACCTCAAATTAACTGGAGGAAAGTTCAAAACTACTCTATTATTTTACTGAAAGGGTAGTTGATGCTTGGAATAGACTTCCAGCAGAAGTAGTGAGTCAGTCAACAGTAAGTGGATTAAAAAATGCTTGAGACAATAGATCTGTACTCAGACAAAAAAAAAGTAAAAATTAAATAAATAAATAAAAACAAGCAAAAAATACAAAAATGTATATAGAAAAATTAAAGGCAGACTTGATGGACCATTTGGGATGTGTGGGGTCAGGGCTTAGCCGCACGTTGCAAATTGTCCTAGCTTTGCCTGTCAGAACAGCCCAGGATTTGGCAGTGATTGGATGGTTTTAGAGAATGCTGCTGCAGGCATGTGCCTCTTGAAGAGTCAGGCTGCTAAGGAAACTCCAGCATCTGTGACCTTATGGGCATCTTCGATGTTCCACCTGCCACCAGCTGAATCCCTATGTCCAAATAATGACAAAGTGACTGGCGGATGGTACCACGGCATGCAGTAGGGAACCAGGCACCCGTCACTCCTGGAAGTATGTGAAATGCTGAAGGTTCTTTAATCAGCATAGATCTATAAGAGAACAAAGAGCTGAGGCAGGAATGGTGGGGTTGGTACGAATTAGCCCTCTTTTCTGCAAGGAGTCCTTTTTTTCTTTGTGGCAACAGAGACACTTTTAAGCCCAACTCCACTAAAAGTGCTGTAAAAATCCTCTCTTGCAGTAGGGCTGCCCCCACACTGCAAGGGTTAAATGCTTGGTTTTAAGGATGGTAAAAGCAGTTTTACTTACCTGATCCTCTGCATCCCCAGCAGACAGTACCCCTATATGCTCTGTCAGTGGACTGTTCCTCTGCATTTCCACATCCAGAGCTAAGGGCCCTGCAGTTATGATGGCATCAGGGACACCCAACTGCCAGATAGTGGGGAAAAAAAGGATGCGGGGACTGGCCTTGACACAAAGGAACCTGTGGGAGTAGAGGATCAGGAAATTATATCTGCTTTACCTGGTCTCCTTAATGTAGAGCAAGGGTCTCCAAACTTTCTAAACAAAGAGCCAGTTTACTGTCCTTTAGACTTTAGAAGGGTCGGACTGTAGCCAGTGGGAGTAGAAAAGGTCCCAACTTCAGTGGGAAAAAATAATGCCTTATTGTTTGGTGTCAGTCAGAGGAATTGTGCTATATCTTTGGTGTCATTGGGAGGAATTGTGCCCCATCACTGGTGTCATTGGAAGGCATTGTGCCCCCTTCATTGGTGTAAGGGGGGGGGGAAATTATGCCCAGTTGTTGGTATCAGTGGATGAAATAGTCCCCAAGGACCAGATAGAGGCAAGCAGAGGGCCGCGGTTTGGAGACCACTGATGTAAATAAACATTTAACCCTTGCAGTGCAGGGGCAGTCCCACTGAAAGGGAGGCTTTTTATTTACCCTGTAATCCAGCTTTATGTGACAGTCACAGTGGGGAGCATTCTGAAGTGCCATTTCAAAATGGATCCTGGGAAATTAGGGAGCTCATCATCATAAAATATTCAGAATATGATAAATTATTCTAAAAGAAACTGTCTAGCAAGTAAGAGCACAGTCAATGAAAACTAGAGCAAAGAAAATGTAGATTGTTATCCCAAGGGCCACATTTCCTTCACTGCAGCCTATAGCACTTAAAGTACCACCCCATCTGCTAGGATCAGCACTATTACAATGAACACCTTCATATTTTACCGGTCCTTATGGTGACGTATAATATTGTGGCAATGTTTAAACAAGATTATATGGGATCAATGTAGTTCTACAAATAGAGACAAAATACATAGATTTCTCTGTACAGGAAAAAAACAGCCTCTTCTCTCTGGTGCCTATAGGCACAAACTACTGTGCCTAATGTTATATATAGCCCTGGGTAGCCCAGAGCTACCAATCTGATTTCAGTTTTTATTCTTTAACCTACACTGGAAAAGGGTATCATTACATCTGAAAGTTGTACATCTATTGATTATTGCAGTTTTCCTTCATTCCATTTAAATCTTTATAAATCCTGGTACAGTAAAAGAAGAGTTCTACCGAATATTGTTTTTCCAAAAAAAGCACCCACCGGCTCTAGCTAATATGATTTTGTGGAATGATCCTCAAAGCTGTACTGTCACACTGGAAGGAGCAACAAAGTCAAATTGCTTGATAACGACAGAAATTTCTCAGAAACAACTATTATTGGTTATTAAAGCTTTATCAGAGGAAGCGCAATGACATGAAAAGCTCTGGTGGTTGATAGGGAATTAAGCACATGGTACTGCAGATGGAAATCTGGAAGTACACAAAGCAGCCCAGTAAACCCAAATTAATAAGCATTCAGCATCAGTTTAATTATCTAGGAGTTGAGAACCATGTAAATCCACTGGCCATTGACTTACTGTAAACTTCTGCTGACCTCATTTCTGCCGTATGTAACTAAAAGCTCTCAAATCTACACATGCAATATCTGTTTATGAATTTAAAACCATGCTTATTCCACTTAAAAAAGGACTGCTAATAATACTTTGTATCCCCTAAATGGGTGAATGAATCATTCACAGACCCAGAATAAATGAGCAAGGAAATACATTCCTTTACATTTTACTGCATGGCAAAACATTTCAACTGTCAAACTGTTTTCTAACCAGGAATAGTTCATAGAAAAGACAAATGAAACTGGTATTATCCTGGGAAAAAACAGGGCAGTTGCAAAGTACAATGTTTAATTGAAGCTAGTCTTCTGGTTCACTTGGAAGTTTGCTTAAAGTGGGTCTCCACCTTCACTCCTACATCCCACTATCTGGCCTCACCCCTCTTCCTTTAAATGCCCCCACCATTTTTTTAAGTGCATGGACCTAGTCTAAATGTAGTGTTGGCAGCTATGCTGAGTTCTGTTTGGTTGCATTATCTGAGTTTGTTGGGTTTCTCCTAAGCCCATAACATTGTTTGCTTCTGCCTACTTCTGGAGAGTTTACTCCAATAGATATAGTAGGATCATGCAATGTTGTGGGTTAATATTTATTTCACACTGACCAATTACTGAGGGTTTAATGCCAGTAATGTCGGTTGAGGAAAGGAATAAATATTTGTAGAGGACCATCTGTAAAGATCCTTGCCTCGGAGGCTTTGCCTTGAGAGGATGTATGTGTGAAGAGTCCTTTGTCTCCCAGGCGTGCTACCTGGGGAGGAGGTGGGTCCAGAGACTCTTGCCTCTCCAGCCTGCTGCTTAGGGTGGGTATAGTTCCAGAAAGCTCCAGTTCATGCTTCTCAGGCCTGCAGCCCAGTGTAGGAAGCTTAAGCTAAAGTAGAGTTCAGCTTATACAGTTTTCTGGTCTCTGCCTAAAGGTCCAAAAATACAGATTGACGGTCTTCGCTTAAAGGTCCACAGCTAGTCTGTGAGAAGAGCTGAAGGTACCTAAATCCTGTTGTCAATCTGGCTTGAGCTTTAGCCTGGGAGTCTGCTGAAAAGATACTACAGAGCAAAAGAAATTATAGCAGCTGTACTTAGTTATCCTGTACGCCCAACCCTCTATCCATCATTTATGCCAATAAAAATCTACAAAAAGAATATTGATGTTAAATCTGTGTGTCTGTTGCTGTTGGTGGGTCATTGAGTATTTGGGTGTAGCTTAAAGGCAGATTAGCAGTAGGAATGCTCAGAAGCTCCTAAGAGGCTCAGTTCTACATAACCTTTATACATACCATTTTCCATGCAGTTTTTAAGGCCAGTCTGGTGATTTCACAGGTTCTTTTTGCTCCTTCCTCGATGGCAATGGTGCACCATATCTCCTGAACTGCACGGTACCTGTCATTACATCATTACTTCAGTCCAGGAGTTCTGAGAGCCCAGACTGTGGGGGATGTCCATTACAGATTGGGCTCACTGGAAGTGGGCTGGGTGGTGCTTGCCATAGTTCAACCAAGTATGTGAGTGGTGTTCAAGACCAGGAGTGTTGAGTCTGGAGAGGGGTGAGTACTGCAGCAAAAACTAATAGGCAATGGATTTAATACACAAAAATGGAGCCCAACTTCAGACAAAACTTTTTATTTTGTTTTGGATAGATTAATAAAGGGTCAGAGCATCAGTCAGGTTGTTAAAGGTTATGTCCCACATGAAGTAAGCGATTGAAAATCTATCCAATGAAAATGCAGGCAAAAGCATAAAACAAAGAAAGCGAGGGAAAATCTCTCCAATGGGGTTACAGTCAGAGATAAAAAGTTTATAAAAATATTAGATTTCCACTGAATCCCCCCCCCCAAAAAAAAAATGTGACAGGAGTTAGATTTTAAAGGAAAAGTGTAGTATGCTTTAAATGAGAGCATATTTTGAGTTATTTACCCCAAAGTAGATAACTTTTGTTTATTACAGGTACTTATATAGTGCCATCAATTTACACAGTGGTTTACATATATATTGTACATTCGCATCAGTCCCTAACCCTCAAGGGGCGTACAATCTAAGGTCCCTAACTTACATTCACACACATACTAGGGACAATTTGGACAGGATCCAATAAGCCTACCAGCATGTCTTTGGAGTGTGGAAGGAAACTGGAGTACCCAGAGGAAATCCACACAGGCATGGGGAGAATATGCAAACTCCAGGCAGGTGGTGCTGTGGTTGGGATTTGAACCAATGATTTGAACCAATGACCCTAGTGCTGCCAGGTGGAAGTGCTAGCCATTTAGCCACAGTGCTGCCCCTTTCAACACTTACTGTTCCTTAGTTTTGTTATTGCAATGAATATAGAGATTTGTAAATTAGCCACTAGTGCTGAGACAACAAGGGCCCTATTTATTTTGTTTTGTGGGTGGCAGGAAGTGAAGGGCTCACAGACAAAAAATAAAAATCAATAGGAATTTTATTGGTTGACCTAAAGTGGTGCTAAAGATAACCACTCCCCCTTAAAACTCATGTTTGAGTGTGTGTGTTTGTGGGGGGGGGGGGGGGGGCAGCCACGTTGTGTGTGTCAATCGACTGCCACAGCCTGGCTTGGGAGCAAGCCTGCAGGTTGCCACCTTTGGAAGCAGCTTCCTATGGGGGTGCACCAGGAAGTGGAAGAGCAGAGAGTGCTCAGGGGGGACTCTAGAAGAGGAGGTTCGGGGCAATAGCATTGCACGGAGCAGGCAAGTATAAAAAAATTATAATAAAAATTTAAAAAAACACACACACACACAAGCCTTTACAACCACTTTCACCACTTCAATCGATTTTTTTTTCAACTCACTGTGACCAGAGCAATAAAATTTTACCATAGTCACATTGTACTACTCTGAGGAAGTAATCAGGAATTTTTTTGTACATCATGATTGCTTATAGAAGTGAATTTCACTGCTATAAGCAAGCATTTTACTGAATGAAATCGATTCATTAACTTTGTTGTGATTAGTTGTGATTGGCCACAGCTAATCATATGGTACAGATGGGCTGTGATTGGCCCTGTCTGTACCATGTGACCAATGTGACCAATCACAGCTAACAACACAATTGTAACAATGAATAGCATGAATCGAAGCCATTCATTGTTTTCAGTTGTCATGTGATCTGCTATGATTGGTCACAAAAATCACATGGCATCGGCAGCGGGCCGGTACGCTGATCAGTCCTTGGCTGATCAAGCAGAACTGGTGACAAATCGTGCCCGCAGCAGAGCCCCATGGCCATGCAAGAGGCTCGTTCCAGGATGATGTCCACCTGAAACGATGAAAGTCCTGCGTGGCCGTCAATTTGCTATAGGCCCGGCGGGAAGTGGTTAAAGGATCAATTAAGTTTTTTTCTGAAAGCAGGCAAAAAGCAACAGGATCACTTACAATATGACTAAAGGCAAAACCTTTGGTGTTTTGAATAGAGTGCAGAAAGATTAGAACAGATCAGATTTTTAATGCTGTCCTTGCTCCTGTTAGGGGGGTACAAGCTCTCTTGTCTTGGTGACCATTATCACTGAAAGTGAAAGAAAGTCCAGACATTTGGTTTGTCATCTGAACAGGAATAGGGGGGAAATCTTCCAATGGGAGCACTAGTTTTTGTAACCCTGGTGATAACCAGGGATTCCCTCACTTTTGAGGGATTTCCCCTCACTTCCTGTTATGGTTATGGGACAGAAAGTAAAAAGAACCCCCCCCCCCCACACTTTTCTTTTATACCTTATCCTTTGTATATAAACAATGAATTAATGATGGTATACATATTGGACAGAAATTCTAGCTTAACATTTAGTCTTTTTTATTCTCTTTTGCTGACTCCTGCATTTACATACCCTGAACAATTCCTTTTAGCCACAATGTAATGCACCAGTCCTATGGGAGTTTGGAACTAAAATAATTAGAGTAAAAGACATTACATTACACATAAAGCCATATCTGCATTGTCAGGAAATACTGTGCCAGCATGTTAGAATATATATATATATATAGCCTGAAAAAGGCAATATTCCAAGGCATTTTCATGACAATGTTTACTCATTAATTTTAATAATTTATTAGCCTTTATAATATAATACAAGCAAAACTTTAGTTTTGGCCAGAGTGGAAAGGAATTTGGACACCTGTTAGTTTTTATTGCTGTCTGTGTCCCCATTAGGGAGATTCACCCTCTCTATTTATCATATTAGCTGTTGTCACCAAAGATGAAAGTGAAAAAAAAATCCCAATTTTTGAGTTCCCACGAGAGCAGGAAAAAAGGGAAACTGTCTAATGGCGACACTAGTTCTGGTGAACTCTTTACAGCAGGCATCACTAAATGCCGAACTGGATCCAGACTGAGTGACAGTCCCTTCCACACCACTGCGGTCCTGCCATTTAGAACCCGGATCTCTCTTTCTGCCCTGGCCACCACGTACATCACTCTCTTGCTTCTTTCCCCAGGGTGGCAGGTCTGGATGGAGGGCAGGAGATGCAAGCAGGTGATTGATTGCCAGGACTGTGGGCAGTCCAAGCAACTAATCACCAGCTTGTAATGTTGGGCATCTCCTGCCCTCCATCCAGACCTGCCGTATGTAAGGTAGGACTGAAATGCTACTAAATTCTGTTGTGGAAAGGAAGGGGGGGATGGACACTGCTATAAAGGGGGAAGGATGCTGCTATAAGAGGGGTGCTCTGGACACTGCTATAAAGGGGGGCTCAGGTTATTGCTATAAAGGGGGAAGGATGCTGCTATAGGAGGGGTGCTCTGGACACTGCTATAAAGGAGGGCAAGGACACTGCTATAAAGGGGGATGGGACATTGCTATAAAAGGGGGGCTCAGGACATCGCTATAAAGGGGAGGACAGGGCTATAAAGGGGAGCTTAGGACACTGCTATAAAGGGGGTGAGGGCACTACTATAAAAAAGGGGGGGGTTTGAGGACACTGCTATATAGAGGGGGTTCAGGACATTGCTATAAAGGGGGGCTCAGGACATTGCTATAAATGGAGGATGACACTGTGATAAAGGGGGGGGGGGCTCAGAACATTACTATAAAAGGGTGGACAACACTGCTATAAAGGGGGGGGGGCTTGGGACATTGCTATAAAGGGGGTGAGGCACTACTATAAAAAAGGGGGGGGGGGGTTTGAGGACACTGCTATATAGAGGGGGTTCAGGACATTGCTATAAAGGGGGGCTCAGGACATTGCTATAAATGGAGGATGACACTGTGATAAAAGGGGGGGGGGGCTCAGAACATTACTATAAAAGGGTGGACAACACTGCTATAAATGGGGGGCTTGGGACATTGCTATAAAGGGGGGCTCAGGACATTGCTATAAATGGAGGATGATACTGTGATAAAGGGGGTGGGAGGGCTCAGAACATTACTATAAAAGGGTGGACAACACTGCTATAAAGGGGGGGCTTAGGACATTGCTATGAAGGGGGGCTCAGGGCATTGCTATAAAGGGGGGTGAGGGCACTGCCATAAAGGGGGTTTGGGACATTGCTAAAAAGGGGAGAGACCACTGCTATAAAGGGGGCGCAGGGCACTGCTATAAAGGGAGGGTCAGGAAACTGCTATAAAGGCAGTGAGCACACTGCTATAAAGGGGGGAGGACACTGCTATAAAGGGGGGAAGACACTGCTTTAAAGGGGGGAAGACATTGCTATAAAGGGGGGCTCAGGACAGTGCTGTAAATGGGGGCAGAGGAAAGTGCTATGAAGGGAGGGATAAGGGGGGACACAGTGACATGAAGGAAGAACTGTGACATAAAGTGGGGGACTGTGACAGAAAGGGTAGGGGGACTTGGATGTGGGAGGGTGGAAACTGTGACAAAAAGGGGGAGTAACTGTGATGTAAAGGGGAGGGGGCACTGAAGACACTGATGTAAGAAGGGAATGGTGATATAGATGTGGAGGGGATGCGATGTAAAGGATCTGATCTGAGCCAAATATGCAATTCGGACCTCCACACCTAGAAAATTTTACAGACTGGACCTCCATACATTTTAATTCAAAACCCCTGCTTTGGAGTTTCACTTTGGTGCGGTTTGCTCTTGCTTCCTGTTTTGACTATGGGACAGTAAGAAAAGTGAAATCTCCCTCAATGGGACATATCACCCTCCCTTACTCTATTAAAAGAATAAAAAGTTTTGCCTTCAGTTCTAGCTTAAAGCGGAACTCCACCCAAAAGGGGAAATTCCATTGTAAGGATTGGTCCCCCGCTCTCCATTAAGGATTGGCACCTTTGGGGAGCGGGAACCCAAAACTGACAAGTGTCTGCTCCCACTTCTGCTGCGATCGCCTAGGCAATCGGAAGCGGAAGTTGTCTTCCCCCTTCTCCCTCCCGGTAGTCTTCTGGGACACGTGACAGGTCCCAGAAGACTACGGGACCATTCACAAAGCGCAGCGCTACTCATGCATGCACAGTGGGCACCCTGCTGTGAAGCCGCAAGCTGTCACAACCCGGGGCCCACACTGAAAATGCCAGCACCAGGAACACAGGGCGGCCAGTGAAACGGGCTGTGGGGGGGGGGGACACCACGGGATCAAGGGACAGGAAAGTTTCCATTTTTTAAAAGTCAGCAGCTACAGTTTTTTTACCTGCTGACTTTTTTTTTTCACTCTAACTCCGCTTTAAATGAACCCTGTATCACACAGGGACTGACCATCACAATGCAAAGTCAAAACTGCATTACAGAACTGTGCTTTTATGTTTGGATTTTGGTTAGGTTGGGGAACCTCTGTCATGTTTTTATTACCAGTTGTTTCCCATCAAAGTAGATTCACTGCTCTATTTGTCATGTTGGCTATTATAATCAAAACAGAAAATCATTTAAAATTATGCAAAATTTTACAGTTGTTTATAGAACATGGATAGATGGAAAATCTCCCAGTGGGAACACTTGTCCTGGGGACTTGCAGGAGAGGAATTTTCCCACTTTGTAGAGATTTACTCTAACTTCCTGTTCTGTATCCACAACAGGAAGTAAAGAAAGCTCTCGCCACAGTCAGCAAAAATATAAACTGCCAGAACTTCCCTACACTATCCAAAACCCAAGAAAAGCTTTGAGTATACATACACTTTAAGGCAACTATTTTAAATGAATGGGCCACCAGTGCACCAAAACAGACATTAACATTGGACATCCACCATTCTTGCCAATGCAGTGTACAATGCACATTAGTGTGTTGCTGTGTGTCGCAACAGAAACAAGATATACCTGTGCTGTGAAGTTTTACTGTGTGTTGGAGGTGCTTTGGGTTAATGTGTTAGACTGCCATTATTAACTAGTGCCAACACAATGACCTAAAACTGTTAGCATGTGCTGACACATGTTGCAATAATGCACACTTTCCCACAATGCACTGCAGTGGAGAGATGTGAATGGGCCCTTAAAGTGTTACTAAACCCACAACAGTAAAATCAGTCTGTACAGTATATGCAGTAAAGCATGCTTGTTATACTCACTGTGGAACCTAAGGGGTTAATCCTCTGCATTGTGTAAAAAGGCTGTTTGATCCTGTCTTCTCTGATCCTCCCCTTCTTCTACTGTCCCCAATCCATCTGCTGATAGTACAGAGTTCTAGGAGACACTTTGCACATCCTCAGTTTAGTGGGTATTGCTAGAGAGTTTTTTTTGTTTGTTTTTTTTGTGAGGGTGCATGTGATCAGCACAGGGCCAATCAGCACTGTCCAGACGGTTCAGGGATTATGTAGCCTCATAGGACAGTCAGAGCAGAATGATAACTCCTCCTACAAGCTTTAACCAGTGATCAGCTGGACACTGATAGAAATCACAAGACTGATATACTGCTGATGAGAAAAGGTATTTGGCAGTTGATAGTTACAAATTGCATTTCCATGTTCTGTGTACTGTGGGAGGACATATATAGTGAATGCAGGGTGCTGGGTTTAGTGACAATTTAAGAGGACTGTAATAAATAAGTAAAAGTAGAAAAGTCATAATGCAAGCTTTGCTTGGAGAGTTCTAATGCACATGTGCAGATATTATTGCTGTGACCATGTAAAATGTCAATATGTGCATTCCTTTGTGCCTTGTGAGTACAGAAAGCAGCAAAGCAGCATTATTTGGATGTTCAAGGTGCACAGCAAGCTCAAACTGCACCATACACATTGAACATCAGTGCATGATTAGCTAGAAAAGTGCTGGGATCTCAATTGTTGTGTGGTTGTATGTCTTCATGTAACCCCGCGATGCAATTTATCATGGCTCTTGGTTCATTTGCTTTAGTAAATAGGCCCATTGTGTTAGCAGACATATATTTGCCCAACAGTAACCTTAGATGTTTCTACTTTGCACTGCACACATAAAAATGACAAAATGAAAAAATGTCAGCATGTCATAGATATGATACACTTTATTAAAATCCTATTTTCATACATTATTCCAATGCAGAAAAGGACAGACTGCAGTAAGGCAATCATTTCAGGTATGTGTTCATATTTACCTGTGAGTAAGGCTGGGTAATAAGGGTCAGAGGCTATGCGCTTACAGCTCACAAGGGATTTTAAGGATGACAGTTCTAGCTGAGCACTGACATAGATTCCAGCCAATCAGAGGGCAGGAAATCATGTACTCATTCTGTAGACTCACACTCTTGATGGGCTGTACTGCAATAACATCCCAATGTAACCCCAGTCCAAGGTTTCTGATAATTCTCTCTCCATCTGAAAGGATTGTTTTGTTTCACAGTACCAGTCTTTGTGAGCTGAGAAGCTTCTCTTCCAGGCTCAGTTTTTCACTTAGTCCTTTGAATAGACGCACAATCCTCTCACCGGAGAGGCTGATTTGGGTGGTGTGACTCAGGGAATTGCCAATAACGTCTCAGTCTGGTGTTCCTTTTCGGCAGTGCCTATTTGCATATTCCCATTCACATCATCCTGATCATACACAACTGGGAAAGCAAAGTTCTTGACTACTGAGCCTGAAGAATGGAGCGCTTGGGAGATTAGGTCAGCAATTTAACACATTGACTGCCACTTCCGTTCCATATGGGGGGGGGGGGGGCTCAGCTCCTGGGAGGAGTGACTGAACTACAGTAGGCTTGAGATGCAATCATTATGTATGGCAGAGTTATTCGTGACCCTGTTATCTAGACTTTATTTATGAATCGTAATTTAGAAATCCCCTACTGCCATGAAAGTGGCCACCTGCTGTTTATGCAATCCTTAATGTCAGTCGTTTATTAATGGTAGTCTCATTGCAAATTCATAATTTTGCAGATATCACGAGATACATGGCAGGAGAAACTGATTTTACTCATTTTGATGTAGCTCATGCTGAATTATAACTGTTACATGTTATATCAAATAACTTGTAATAAATGACTTAGACTTTGTCATCACTGTGCGGAAGGCAATATCATGCAGTAGAATAGAGCAACCAAACAAATTTTGACTTTAAGCAGTTAAATGTAGTCGGGGAAGTAAAATAATTGGTTGCTAACAGTTACTGAATTTAGTTTTTTGCCTTGGAAAACAAAGGTCAGCCTTAGGCATGATGATTTTAAAAAAAATCTATAAAAGATGTATTTGATCTAGATGGTCTGCTTGTATATGCTTTTTTAATTATTTTTTTCTGTTGTTATAGGATCTATTTACTGGGAAGTGGCTTTAAGTGAATTTTGTAGTGCAGGGTGGTATGGCTAGTTTAGTACCCAGAGCAGTCTTTCTCAACCTTTTTAATACAGAGGAATCATTGAAATAATGTCTCTGTCTCAGGGAACCACTGCTAAAAATTGCTGAATTTATAGCTCACTGTACTTTAGTGTGATGGTCACTGAGAAGAATACTCCTTACATTTGTGGTCAGTGGGGGAGAATCCTCTCTTACAGATAGCTAAAAAGATCGCTGGCTTCAACCTCAACTTATCTGAGTGGCAGACATTGCTCATTGCTCAAGAAAACCCTAGCAACCTTTGGAGGAACCCTAGGGTTTCCACAGAATACTGGTTAATGCCTTCCTGCTGCTGCCTCCCGGCCCTTTAATAGGTGGGCATTCCAATCATATGACCGATGTGGTTACAGTGGTCACATGATCAGAAAGTATGCATCGGGAGCTTTCGGCTACCCGTTTGTTACTGTGCTTGGAGAATGCACTCTCAGTACAGTAAAGTGTCTACCTAGGGTTGTTCAGGGTTAAAGCCTACTGGCTGAGAGGCCAGGTCAGCGGGAATTGGTTAAAGTGTAACTAAAGGTACAACTTTTTTTGTGGATAGCATAAGGAAGAATTATAATCCCTGGCAGGTTTTTTTTACATCTGTGTCCCATTGGAAAGATTTCTCTTCAGTTCCTGTCCTATATAACAAACACAGGAAGTGAGAGGAAATTCTTCCAAAGTGAGAGAACCCTGGGGTGTCACCAGATGTCTCCATTGTAAGATTTCCCACTTTATTACTGTTCTGGTGTGAACCCAAAATTTGGGATTCTCTTTTACCTTCATGTAGTACCCTCCTAGTTTAGCTAGGGGGAGCTCGATCCTAACAGTTAGGCAGGAGCTGAATAGCAGCTCAGGTGTAATAGCCAGAAGGGTCAGATTGTGGTCAGGGCTGAGAGGTTCTGCGGGCCAGACCTTCTGGAATTTCTGGGGCTTTTGGAGGAGGGGCTTAGAGGGAGTGGGTGGATCTGAGGAGTGGCTGGTTGCACTCTTGAGGGGTCCTAGCAAATCCCCAACAAGAGGTTGGCAAAGGGCTGGACACCCTTAAAAAGTGTTGGAGCCTGCTCAGTGGCAGGAGGGGAACATGAGTTGGGTGGAAGAGTGAGAGAGGAAGATGTGAGGCTGAGATCAGGAGGCTACCAAGAGGCCTAGTGTGATAGGGCTTGCCTGTGAGCCAGGAGTTGGAAAGGCGGAAAGCTTGGAACTCACTGGTCCCATGATAGAGGAACACCTGTATGGCAGGGAAGGAGTGGCCCAGCTGATAGGCCTGGCAACAGCGGCCAATCCACAAGCGGTACAGGAGAGACTTTGAGTGAGTACACCTGCACCCCCTGGGTAGATAGGGGAAGGAGCACTCTGGTGGGAAACCAGATTAGCCTCCTACTAGTGAATGTTCACTAGTGAATGTTCACTAAAGGGACAGGAGTCAGATCCCTCTCTCAGGAAAAACTTCCAGATTGCTGAGTGAAGAGGAGAATTTCATCTAGGGTCTGGGGTGGTACATTAAGGAGATGCTGGCTATCTCTCCAACAGAGACTGTGCTACAAAAGAGAAGCTTGTGAATAGTTTCAGGAAATGTGTCCTCAGCTGTCGGTTCCTTTGGGCATCTTATACTCCTGCTACCCTATCCCAGTTCTAAATCCCCTCAATAAACAACAAAACAAAAGCTCAAGGACTGATTTATGACTTTGAATACAAGCTTGTGTGAAGTCCTGGCTGTGCAGAACTATAGGGGGACCCAATTCAACAGCAAGGGGGTAGAGCTACATTCACTTTTGATGACAACAGTAAACAGGACACACAGAGAGGGTGAATCTTCCTAACAGGGACACAGACAGCAATAGAAAATTGACAAGTGTTCTAGTCCCTCTCTGTACTATCTAAAAAAAAGGTTTTGCCTTTAGTTACACTTTAAGAAAGGCTGACCTAGAGCAAACTGGAAAATTGAGGCAGTAGGGGAGATTTACTAAACTTGGTGCACACGGAACCAGGTGCAGTTGGGCATAGTAGCCAATCAGCTTCTAACTTCACCTTGTTAAGTCAAGCTTTGACATGAAAACCTAAAAGCTGATTGGCTACCTTGATTCTGTGTGCACCAGTTTTAGTAAATCTCCAGCAGTTGTATTGATTTACTAAAGGCAAATAGACTGTTCACTTTACAAGCAAATTTTCCATCAAGCATAGTGGATGAGGTGGCTCTCATTATCCAATCACGTGGAAGAAAAAATGCCATGTGCATGTAATTGGGTATTTTTCTGGACAAAATTCCCTTGGAAAGAGAACCGCCTATTTGCTTTTAGAAAATCAACCGCAGTGGGACTGTCTATAGAAACTACAGATGATCTACTTGTCAACCAATCAAAAGTGAGTTATAGTTCTTCTAATGCAGATTAGAAATGAAAATATAACATTTAAACATGTATTATGGATAACCAGCCAAGCAACTTTTTTCCTTCACTTTTTTAAATTGGCACCTTGAATTTCAGAAGTCAACATTCTGAGATTCTCCCGAAACAAAAAGAGCAGAGTAAAAAAAAGTTTCATTCTTTTCGCCCTGTGCAGGATGACAAGATTCTTTGTAAATAATGAGCGTGTTTTCTAAAAAGGATGCCAAGATGAAAGATGACTTTGGTTTAAAGGTTGGATGTAGAACTGCAAATGGTCCTTTATTTTGCTGTCGACTTTCACAAAACAAGCTAAGAGCTTACAGCACAGCGCTGACTAAAATGCCAGAGTAAATTATACTCTGCAGATCTGGGAGCTATTTGAGGACGCAAGTCTTTGTTTTATTTAGTAGGTTTCATCTGATTTGCGACATATGGTTACAGACACAAGCAAGGCAGCCTTACTGATTTGAAAACTGAAAAATATTTAGGTAATTTCTTGGTTGGGATTGTTCCATGTCACCAGAGTTTCTGTGCTGCCATTTGCTCAGGAGACGTGATTCAGTATGAAATCTATGTGATGTAATCTTCCTTCCTATAGTACAATCCTCTATAGTAATACGAGCGCTCATCAAACTGTCACATTCGGTTTATTTCTATATTGTGAGATTGGACAGTGACTGGGAGAAAAATCCTGACACCGGGATTCTTGACATCTTTCTGACGTTAGCAGTCACCATTATGCTCAGGCAATAGGATAGAAATGCTAGAGGCTTATGTACATGAGATTTTATGCTGTTATTTATGAGATACAAAATACAATTTATATGTTGCTGATCTGCTAGTGTCAAGGTTGTTGCTGTGTCCTTGAGGAATAGTTAATAGTGAACACCTTATAACGGCTACACACGTGTGCCAATATAGTGAAGAGAGAAATACCTTCTGACCCATTCAGTGTTCTCTTAGTGAGTTCTGACGGATTACTAATTACAAAGAAAAACATAACATATATTGAAAAGTGAGCATTTGAGGTCATTGCCTTGGGAAATGATCTCTCCTTCCAGGATAAGAAAGATGCTGTGTAAAGCAATCACTGGACTCTTGATATGGTCTTATACTGTGGGTATACTATCTGTATGATGCATCACTTCATGCCGCTGGCCACCTTCCTTGCATTATCTGGTGTCATCTGTGGTAGCCACAGTCTAGATCATAACTGTAAGTAAGAAAATAATCTTTAGTGCCCTGCATTGTATTGATATTTGAACTCTAGACAGATAAAGAGAGGGCCTGCAGGCCTGTTTTTGTCTTTTGGGGTTTTTTTATGCAAGCAGTGTACTTTTGCCCATTGTCTTGTTTAATCACTTGCCTACAGGCCAATTTTCAGCTTTCAGCGCTGTCGCACTTTGAATGAAACTTGCAGTCATGCAATACTGTACCCATACAAAATGTTTATAATTTTTTTGAGACAGATAAAGCTTTCTTTTGGTCCAAACATTTTGAAAAACTTTAAATTTTTTTTAATTTTTCTTAAAAATAAATCAATTTGCAAATAAGTGAATTTTCTTTTTCACTGATGGGCACTGATAGGCTGCATTGATGGGAACTGATAGGCTGCATTGATAGGCACTTATGAGGCTGCACTGATGGCCACTGATAAGCTGCACTAATGGGCTCTGATGAGGCTGCACTGATAAGGCGGCACTGATGGACACTGATACACTGCACTGATGGGCACTAATCTGCTACACTGATGGGCACTGATTCTGCACTGATGGACACTGATGGGGCTGCACTGATAATCAGTGTAAATGTCCTCTGTCACAGGAAAGCCGGTTATCGGCTTTCATTTCCTCAGACACTGACATCGCTGAGCAAAGAAAATGTTGATAACTGGCATTTGTTTACATGTGTTCAGCTGTGATTGGACACAGTTGAGCACATGGTAAAGAGCCATGGTCATTGGCTCTTTACCATGATCGGTTCTGTGGGACACAGCTCATCACTGATTGCCGGACTGCGCACCACCAGGGGCACGTTGAAGTGGCGTGACCGGGAGGAGGGATGAAAGGCCCACCTAGCCGTCAATCTGTTATAGGCCAGGCGTGATCTGGTTAAATGTAATTTTAAAAAGCCATCAGGACCTGAATTTAACCTGGCATCATCCTATTGCAGTCACACAGCAGTGCTGTAACATGAGAGGAGGAAGCAGCACAAGGAACCAATCAGTTCATGTGGTGACAAAAAGCATGCTGATAGGAAAAGAAAGCAGAGTAACAAAGGATTGAGCTCATTACTGTGCTGCTTCTCTTTTCGCTGTCCAGTCACTGACTAGGGCTCGTCCAGGATGACCTGGGCTCAGACAAAGTAGGTTAAATGATACTATCCATCAGACCGAGGATATCTAGTGACAGAAATAAGGTGCTGCAGGGGGAAATCGCTGGACTGAATATTTTAGCAACAGCTGGTTTTGCTATTTTTCCTTTATGTGCCATTCCTATGTTGTTACTTTTGGTTGGAGTTCTGCTTTTACCGTTCTTTGTGCTATATATTGAAGTTTTCTGTGACATAAGCAAGCTAGTGCAAATAGGTATGAGTCTTTGAATGAGCACATCTCCTGTACTGGACTTCACTTTTAGGGTCATACACTTATGTATAAACAGAAAATTATTCTTTTCGCCTGCATAATTGTATGCATTCTGCACTTGTGTGCATTTTTACATGTATTCATTGTTTTTCGCTTTGAGGACTGGTTCATTCTATAGAAATGCAGTCTAAATGCGTTTCGGATTGCATTTTTGCATGCACGTATTTGGCGCATTCCAGTGTGTTTGTGATGCATTTCAGTGCGTTTTTTATACATTCCTGTTAATTTTTCCCCTCAATTCTTCTTCAATTTAAATAGGGACATGTGCGTTCCAGTGTGTTTTTGGTGCGTTCCGGTGTGTTTTTGATGCATTTACCGCGTTCCAGTACAATTCTGTGCAGAAAAAATGCAGCATTCTTTACATTTTTTCCTTGCAACTGAAACGCACTGGAACTGCAAGCACTGATGTGGACTATGACATTGGCAACCAAATAGCCTACTTTCTGTGCGTTTTGGATGCAGAAAAAACGCAACTGAAACGCATGTAGTTGAACTGGCTCTTAATATTGCTTTTAACCACTTCAGAGGATTTACCCCCCTTCCTGACCAGGCCATTTTTTTTTACGTCGCTATGTAATTTAACTGACAATTGCATGGTTATGCACTGCTGCACCCAAATAAAATTTATGTCCTTTTTTTCCCATAAACTAAGCTTTCTTTTGAAGGTATTTGATTGCATCTGCGATTTTTTTTTTTTTTGTACAATAAACATAAAAAGACCGTAAATTTTGAAAAAAAAATTATATTTTTGACTTTTTGCTATTAAACATATCGAGTGAAAAATAATTTTAAATCAAATTTCGTCATAAATTTAGGCAAAATGTATTCTGCTACAAAAAAAAATCTCAATACGTGTAAATTACTTGGTTTATGTGAAAGTTATAGCATTTACAAATGGCGGCATATATATTGGAGTTTTTTTTTTTTACACTAGTAATGGTGGCAATCAGTGACTATAGTGACACTGCAGGACTGCAGCGGGCAGTAATCTGACACGGGTGGGAACTGACTGCCACTGACATCCCCAGTGACACCAATACAGTGAGCAGTGCTAATAAAAAGCACTGACACTGTACTAATGACACTGGGCAGGAAAGGGTTAACATCTAGGGCAATCAAAGGGTGAACTGTGTGCTGGGTGCTGTTTTACTATTATGTATGTGTGTGTGCTTTACTGTGTAAGCACGCTGCTCTGTATTGATCTGATATGCAGAGCATTACAAAGCAGCATGCTGGTGCTGACAGTGGAGAGATCTGTTTTGTTTACATACAGACCTCTCCTCTGTCACTGTTTCTCGGCGATCGCCGGGTGCTAGCGGAGAATCTCCGTCCGAGACCCGGTAATTGACAGCTGTACCCGCCAATGGCACTACCCGGAAATACATAATCACGTATATATACGTGATTTTGCGCAGCCCTGCTGCCTTGTAGCAGTACTTCTGCTATAGGGTGGTCAGGAAGCGGTTAATTTGATGAAATGCACAAGACTGCATTGTACAGATTTTTTGCACATTTAAAATTCATGTGAAAAGTACTTCATAGCACAGATAAACACACAAAAATACTACATTTGTTATTTAAGCTTCAATGCATACATGTGAACTAGCCATAAAAGTAATATAGGGGCTGTTTTAATTGTAACTGCATGTTAATGCAGTAAAATATGTGTTTTACTGCAGCATACGTGACAAATGTGAATCAACCCTTACTCTGTTATCCTGTAGGCTATTGCCGTTAATGCGGACTGAAAATATTAACTTTTTTGTATAGCCCTGGTACCCAACGTGTGGCATGTGGGTCACACGTGGCCCTCAAGCACCACCAGTAGTTAGTGTTTTCCTTGCCTAGGTGCTTACTTAGGGATAGTAAATGAAAATATTCATTAAATGGATTTTTGCTAGCTAAACGATTTGGTTTCCTTAACGCTTTTATATTTCTTCTGTGTTTTACATTCTTTTTTCCCCTTTTGTGTCTTTTTTTTTTCTTTGACCTTTAAAATGCATCTTAATAGGAAGAATATCAAATATGGTGCAAGTAATTTTTAAGAGAGCAGTAGGAAGTGTTTACTTTAAAACGGATTGTAATGGTAGCAGGGGCGGACTGACAACTCATGGGGCCCCCGGGCAATAGGGGATCATGCGGCCCCTGTGTCCTTGCCCAAACTCAAAAAAGCCTATCAAAAAGGTACCAGGGGCATCTCATGGGGCCCCCTACTGACCCCGGGCCCTCGGGCAGTGCCCGAGTTTCCAAATGGTCAGTTGCCCCTGAATGGTAGTAATCTCTAGTAGTGTTTTGTAATGTGTCCCCAGCCTTTGACTGTCTCTTGCAGTATGTCCCAAGTCTCTGACCATAATTGTAGTATGCCTGCAGTCTTTGGTCATCTTCTGTAGAAGTGGATGGCCCCTGATCATCTACTGCAGTATATCCAGTCTTTTGCTAGACAAAGAAGGTTTTTTGCTTTAATGCAAATAATTCATTAAGGTTAAAAACCTTCTACCTTTACAACCGCTTTAAAAATGTACTTTTCTTTTAACCTCTTATGTTCTAGACAGGCTGTAAAACCAAGATCTCATCTATTTGCTTTCACTGGTATGAGGGTGTCTTATGCTCCTTGATGGATTTTTGATTTTTTTACACTATGGACCATGTTATTGGAGGAATGAGACTCTCTGCTGTGATAGTGGGCAGACCAAGAGGTGTTGCAAAGCACAGGCCAGGAGGCAACATAAAACATATTTAAACTGAAAACCAAAATGATATACAGTATATGTATCATATATATATATACACTGCTCAGCATAAATGAGTACACCCCAACAGATTTGTCAGAGAACCTTTTTTTCCTTTCAGAATCAACATTTTCTTTAGGACACTATACTAAAAAATACTCCCACAAATGCTGGCCATTGATTGCAAACAAAATTTGGTAATTTGCACACACAAAAAAGTATTCTTCCTAACAAATTCATTCAAGACCATGTTGCAAAAAAGAATACACCCCAATGAAAGTCTTAGGAGCAAAGCTAAATTTTAGACAAAAAAATCCTAATTACCAAGAATTCAACTACAGGTGAGTCTAATTATTCATTAAACAGGTGTCCAGCAGACAGTTGATTATAAAAGGATGGTACTTAACAAAGAAAACGCCTTTCCATTTCATGATGTCAGCAATGGCACCCCATGGAAGAAAAATGTCACAAGGCCTGAGAAAGAAAATCATTTCTTTACACAAGAAAGGTGAAGGCTATAAGAAGATCAGCAAAGCTTTATTTATCAGTCGGAATATTGTAGCAAAAGTGATACAAAAATTTAACAGAGATGGAAATGTAACCATCTCACAGAGATGTCCAGGCTGTCCATGGAAGTTAAGACCTCGACAGGAGCATCTTCTGCTGAGAAGGGTTGAAGAAAATCGGCATGCAAATTCACTGCAGTTAGCTAAATAAGTAGCAAGCCAAACTGGGGTGATTGTTTTCCTGTGACACAGTACGGTGCAGATGAATGGCATGCATGGGTGACGTCCACAAAGGAAGCCTCTCCTAAAGCTCATGCACAAAAAAGTCCTGCCAGGGCACATGCTGAAAAAGAACAAGACTGGGACTCTGTGCTCTGGAGTGATGAGAGCAAGAAAAATGTTTTTGGAACTGATGGCTTCAAAACCGTATGGTGTCGCAAAGGTGAGGAGTACAAAGAAAAATGCATGGTGACTACAGTGAAACATGGTGGTCGCAGTGTCTTTCTGTGGGGCTGCATGAGTGCTGCTGGTGTCAGGGAACTACATTTCATTGATGTTATCATGAATTCGCAGATGTACTGCTCTATATTGAAAGAGAAGATGCTACCATCACTTCGTGCCCTTGGTTGTCGTACACTTTTCCAACATGACAATGATCCAAAATACACATCTAAGGCCACTGTTGCATTTCTGAAGAAGAACAGGGTGAAAGTGATTCAGTGGCCAAGTATGTCTCCTGATCTGAACATAATCGAACACCTATGGGGAATTCTAAAGAGACAAGTCAAGCATCACTCTCCATCCAGCATCCAGACTCTAAAAGAGGTTGTTCTTGAAGAATAGAAAAATATAGATGTTACAATATGTCTCCAACTTGTTCATTCAATGCCTAGAAGACTTGGTGCTGTCCTTACAAATCATGGAGGTTATACAAAATACTAGATGTAGTAGTTTTTGTTGTGGGGTGTATTCATTTTTGCATCAACTAATTTGAGTAAAAAGTTTGTAATCTAAGTTATATTATGAACCTTACTTTCATGTAATGAGATAAGCAAATGTTCTATAAAACATTTTGTCAAAATTTTTGAAATTGTTCTTGTGTTCATTGAGATATTGATTAAAATCTTACTTTTCATATACAATTGTGTTCAAAATAATAGCAGTGTGTTGAAAAAAGTGAATAAAGCTCAAAATCCTTCTAATAGCTTTTATTTCAATACACACAAATGCATTGGGAACACTACACATTCTATTCCAAATCAAAACATAAAGAATAATGTATACAATTTGTGTTGTTCCTCTAAAAAAATTGAAGAGAAATGAATATTAGACTGTTCAAAAAAATAGCAGTCTTTGTATTCTTCTTTACAAACTCAAACATTCACTATATAAACTGAAAAATGTTTGAAGATTTTGCTTTCCTTTGAATCACTTAATTAATATTTAGTTGTATAAGCACTGTTTCTGAGAACTGCTGTACATCTGTGTTGCATGGAGTCAACCAACTTCTGGCACCTGTGAACAGGTATTCCAGCCCAGGATGATTGGACTACATTCCACAGTTCTTCTCTATTTCTTGGTTTTGCCTCAGAAACTGCATTTTTGATGTCACCCCACAAGTTTTTTATTGGATTAAGATCCGGGATTGGGCTGGCCACTCCATAACGTCAATCTTGTTGGTCTGAAACCAAGATGTTGCCTGTTTACTGGTGTGGTTGGGGTCGTTGTCTTGTTGGAACACCCATTTCAAGGGCATATCCTCTTCAGCATAAGGCAGCATGACCTCTTCAAGTATTTTGATGTATTCAAACTGATCCATGATCCCTGGTATGCGATAAATAGGCCCAACACCGTAGTATGAGAAACATCCCCATATCATGATGCTTGCGCAACCATGCTTCACTGTCTTCACAGTGTACTGTGGCTTGAATTCAGTGTTTGGGGGTCGTCTGACAAACTGTCTCTGGCCACTAGACCCAAAAAGAACAATCTTACTTTCATCAGTCCACAAAATGTTGCGCCATTTCTCTTTAGGCCAGTCAATGTGCTCTTTGGCAAATTGTAACCTCTTCAGCACGTCTTTTTTTCAACAGTGGGACTTTGCGGGGGCTTCTTGCAGATAGCTTGGCTTCACATAGGCGTCTTCTAATTGTAGCAGTACTCACAGGTACCTTTAGACCTTCTTTGATCTTCCTGGAGCTGATTGTTGGCTGAGTCCTTGCCATTTTGGCTATTCTTCTATCCATTCGAATGGTAGTTTTTCGCTTTCTTCCACGTCTTTCAGGTTTTGGTTGCCATTTTAAAGCATTTGCGATCATTTTAGCTGAGCAGCCTATCATTTTCTGCACTTCTTTATATGTTTTCCCCTCTCCAATCAACTTTTTAATCAAGGTACGCTGTTCTTCTGAACAATGTCTGGAATGACCCATTTTCCTCAGAATTGCAGAGAGAAATGCACTGTAACCAGCATGTACAACATTTGCTGCCTTCCTTCCTTAAATAAGGGCAATAATTGCCACCTGTTTTTCAAAGAATGAATGACCTCACTAATAGAACTCCACACTGCTATTATTTTGAACATGCCCCTTTCAATTAGCGATTCAATTACACAGAATCAGCAGCATGCATGTCAGGACTGTTGGGTCTGTTGGATTTCTATTACTCTACTACATCTGCTAGTAAATTATTTGCCATGTAGAAATATCATTTATACCAAAAACAGTGATTGATGAGGTTAGTGATGTCTGACTGCTATTATTTTGAACACAACTGTATATACATACAGTATATTGCAGCTTGCCAGTCCCTTTCAGGTTTTTGTTTTCCCTCTGTTTTCACCTTGTGACACATCCTGCTCTTACTTTTTTCTCCACTACATCTATGGGGCAGTTATAGTTGCCACACAGACTGGATTTCAGACATGTCTGCCTTTGTTTAAATTAGGGTTGCCAATCCCCCATGACTTTTTACAAACAAAACATGAAACATACACTGACAGGGTACATTTTTTACTGACAACTTGAAATATGACAGAAATTCCTATTAGAAAATAAAACAAGATTTAAACAATATGTAGACATTAGCAATACCCATAGCAAGTAATCTGTCTGGCTTTACAATTGAAAAGTCAAAACAGTGTGACAAAGTGCGAACATGAATAGGATTATGAAGGACCCCGGGAACCTTGGGATGTAGGAGAAAACTAAGCTCTGCAGCACGCGTACTGTGCATTTGCAAATGGTGATAATGGCCAGGTTGAGCTTAACAGTGGAAGTTTTTTTAGCTGCTGACTTTTAATTTTTGCAGAATTGACTCCCCTTTGTGAACTTCTCATTCCTTGTTCTCAACAGTATGAATAAGCCCCACATGGAGTGGAATGTGTTAGAGCCTGTGGGACAGGTGGATTGACTTGTGCTTGGAATACTTCAATAAATGTCACAAGGTTTTTAATGGAGAGCAGCTTTCTTTCTTTTATGTTTGGAGGTGGACTTCAAGGAGTAGCCAGCGACCACTGGAAGCTTGCACCCATGGTCGGAGGAGTAAGGGGGTTGCAAGCCTGTAGCGGACCAGGACAGTCTGCTGTGAAAGAACCTGAGACTAGTCATTGTATTCACTGTACAAATATGCCACTTTCCTTACACCCACAAAATACTCCTAATTACTCTGCCACAAGTGGCAATGTTACATTTAGAATCATCTGGTGTACTCTCACCGTCTGATATGTAAGCTGCAGTGTCTGCATCCTTTTGGAAGTATTTAACCCTTGAAGAGTATGTTACCAAAACGCATTCCTATTGCAAGTGGTGCCTAAAATTTGACTATCTTAGGGCAGACTTCAGAGAAAATCAGTGAGCCAATCACATCAGCAGGAAATTGCATTTCTGGAGGAGTTCTATACACCAACTGTATACAGAATGCCTCCAGGTTGCCATATTGAATTGAATTCTGCATTGAAAATTACAGTGGCTGCAGATTGAAAATGAAAGGTAATTTTTAATAACATTAAATTACAATATGCTTTGTGTGGCAATTGTATATGCTGCTTATTTTTTTTTGCTATATTTTTTTTCCACAAAAGTGGAGCTTCCACTTAAAAAAGAACTTCTTTAAAACCAATAATTATATAGAGCAATGTGCGCTAAAACAAAAATATAAAAATAAAAAGTGTAAAATGAGTTGCTGCAAAAACACTTAAAAGTGTTCCCACACTTATTGAAATAAAATTAGATAAAATAGTGTTGTGCTACTCATACAACACAATAATAATAAATAAATGAATAAATTAAATATATAAACAGTGCCCAAGTGTAAATAAAAAGTCTTTCAGTGCGCAATCAGCCCAAAGGCAGTAAACTCTTGTGCTTTCACAGATAGTGCTCCACAGCAAAATAAATTCTTGTGCTTCCACAGATAGTACTCCACAGCAAAATAAATTATTGTGCTTCCACTGATAGTGCTCCACCGCAAAATGAATTCAATGCCCCTCCACCTGAAATAGGATGGCCTGTCACCTCAAATAATGGACCTATATATTAACATAGGTCTAACAAACATGATCATTCTATAAATGGACTCCAGAAGGCAGCAAAGGGCTTTGGATTTTATATTAACAGGGATGGTAATGAATGATCACCCACAGGAATCTCTTCACAACTCAGCCTCAGCATATAGGAAGAGAGAACAGCCTCCAATAGTGTAAAACCATTTAATAAATAAATCAAGAAAAAAACAGAGTTTGCACTCACAATATATCAGGATATATTAGCGTATCAGCATAACAGCGTGAAATCTCCAAACTTCCGGTCCGCTGGTCCATAACGGGAAGTGACATCAGTAAGCTCCGCCCCACGCGTTGCGCCACCAACCCACGTGGCTTTGTCAGGGATAGCTTTAAAACCAGCAATGCCTCATGCACACAGGACATAAAAAACACTGTTTTTACAGGTGGTTGCCTGTAAACACACCTTAATGTTAGGCTAAGTGGCCATGAACACATAGTCATTTACAGGCATATTAGAGCATTTAGAGTCTAAAAATAATGCTTTACCAGCACATTCAGGAGAGGAGCTTTTGGGCAGAAAAAAAGCTAAACCTGGCTAAATGCATGTAAATGCACCTAAACATTAGGTACATGTAATGCTCAAGTGTTAATTCATTCCAATGGCCATGGATTCAATGAACAATTCTGAACATCAAACACTTCCAGTTGGAGGAAAAAAGAAATGTCTTGTGTGCATGAGGCCTAACTGTTGAGGCAATGAGCACTTTGGTCAAGACCGTGTAACCTACAATATGTATAGAGTTCAGGGGTCAAGAGTAAGTAACATACAACATGGAGTATACAGTGCAGATGCCAGGATGAGGATGGGTTGGGAATGGAGAAAGAGTGAGGGGGGGGGAGAGAACAAGAGGGATAGGGAGTTGGGAAAAGGGATGGGATAGGGAGTGGGGAAAGGTAGGGGCTGTTCAGTTTACAGAAGGCTCATTTATCAGTAATGTACTCCCCAGGCTGGTTTCCCTGAGGCTCAAGCAGTGGCAGCATTTATCTATAGTTGACAGCTATCAATAGTTTCAAGGGGTAGTCTCACATTAGGACTTTTCATTGCCTCAAATTGTTATTCTAAATCTCTCTTTTCTGACCCATATGATTTTAATATTATTAACATCGAAGCAGCAGTTAAAATACAGAAACAAATTTATTTTCCAATTTCATAAGTCATATACAGCGCTCTGTGGTCATCTGTGATAGTCTTGGGTCAAGGTTGCACCATAGACATAAACGCTAATACCTAGGTCAAATGTGAGCTTTAGCTGGCATCCAGCAGAACATAGCTAGACACCCTTGTGTATAATTGTTCATATTTTTTCTGTATTTAACTTCTTGCCAACTGCATCACAAGTATGTATTGCAGGAAAGCACCCTCTCTGTGCTGCATCACATATCTGATACGTTTTCCAGCTCTTCCACGGGTATGGGGTATGCACGTGAGCGCCTGCCACCCCAGTCGTGCTGTGATTAGTTACAGCACAAGCCAATTAGCGGGTCCCGGCCAATGATTGATGGCTGGGACCTGCAGATCTGTGAAGCAGGTGACAGGACAGAGCTCTGTGAATGTAAACAACACAGAGCTCTGTCTTGGCAGCAGGGATGTGCTGGTTTTTGTTTCCCTGCAAAGCAAGGAATAAAAACCGGCACCTACCTTAGTAACATCAACACAGCAAACATTGTTAGGCACACAGTTAACCCTTTGATTGCCCCTAGATGGTAGCCCCTTCTCAGCCAGTGCCATTAGTACAGTGTCATTGTATATCATTAGCACTGATCACTCTATTGTGTCACTGGAGATGTCAGTGGCAGTTAGTTCCCACAAAGTGTCAGTGTCAAATTGCCCATTGTACTATCACAGTCCCACTATAAGTTGCTGATCACAGACATTACTAGTATAAAAAAATGAATAAAGAAAAATTCCAGTATATACTGTATGTCATACTTTGTAGACGCTGTAACTTTCACATAAACCAAATAATATACACATATTGGGATTTTCTTTTTACCAAAAATTTGTAGCAGAATACATTTCAGCCTAAATTTTTGAAGAAAAGTGATTTATTTTTATTGGATATGTCTTATTGCAGAAAGTAAAAAATATTTTGTTTTTCAAAATTTGTGGTCTTTTATCGTTTATAAAATATAAAATATAAAACCCAGAGGAGATTAAATACCACAAAAAGAAAGCTATATTTGTGTGGGAAAAAAATTATATAAATTTGGTATGTTGCATGACTGCGCAATTGTCAGTTAAAGTAACGCAGTGCCAAATGGCGTAACCGTCTGGAGGGCTAGTGGTTAATGAATAAGGAGCTAGCAGTTTCCCGTCCTGTATCAGGGAAACACAGGAGTTTGTTTACACCACTACTCCAGCTAGCACACATGTTTGAACCAAAGTTGGCATTTAACACCATTCCAGGGACCCTTTTCTACCAAGTTAGAATCCTAAGTTTGTCATAGCACAGCCCAGTGTGGAAGGGGAGGAAACCTGATGTTTCCCTGCTGCAGTTCAATAACACTTACAGGTCTTGTCCCTCCCCCACCCTGTGACTGGACAGTGAAAGGAGAAGCAGCAGACTGATGAGCTCATCCCCCTGTCACTCTGTTCTCTCCTCCTGTCAGCATTCTCCATGATAATTCATGAGCACTGCAGAACAGCTGATTGGCTCCTTCTCCCAGTCTGAGCTTTTCTGTACAGGGACTGCAAGAAGCTGTTACCAAGTCAAATTCAGGTATTTACATTGCCTGTATTAACGAAATACATTTAATGATGTTTTAATGAAATCAGAACTGCATTCATTTGTCTTTTACATCTGCCTGAACTTGAGCTTTAAAGATGAACTGAATCTAGAAAGCAGGATTTCAATTATGACTAAACATGTTCTATTCCTTTAGTAACTCAACCGCACAGCGGTAAAAGCAGCTGCTCTGGGTTGGAGGAAACCGCATTCCGCGTCCATTCACACCTCTGCATTTATAATTTTAGTGTATTGAAGTGTGTAGGGTTAAGGAAGACTGTTTAATTGCAATGGACTGTCATCATTCCTCTGCGCATAGTAAAATACACCTGCACAACATCTGTGCTTTGTGGTCTGCTACAGCAGAGGTGCATTTACTGTAGTTCTACTGTATATGTGCATTGGTATGCTATTCAGAATCAATGGCAACCAGTACTGGGACGGGTTCGTGCAGCGCCCAGGGCAAGGTTGCAGAACTAATGCATACAATAGAAACAATGAACTACCTTGTACCCATTCTTTGCCTCTTGTTCCAACTGCCCATGGTTGGCATTGATTGTGCACTGCCCCTGCTTGGCCAATCACTTAGCTGCACAAGCACAGTGTGTTTTGTGTCAGCTGTTGGCAGATGGAGTGGATAGTGGGCATGTTGGAGCTCAGTGTGACAGTAGTAGCTGTCAGAGCAGAACATGAAACTGTGGCCTCTGGTTGCTAGTAACCCCTACTGCTGCTCCTTGGGCGGCTGGCCCTCCTGCCTCCCCCCCTTTGTCCCAACCCTGATGACAACATACTGTTATCTCTGGCCAAAATGTTTTTTTTTAACACCTTCCCTCCCGGCCTATAGCAGATTGACGGCCACAGGGGACACTCGCCGTTGTGACTGGGCGTCATATGATGTCCTGTCAAAACGAGCTGCTCTCGCGACTGCAGGGCCAAGCAGCGGTGCGATCTGTCACCGGCTGTGTCCACGGGACACAGCCGATGACATATCACTACAGCCCATTGCCAGTGTCATGTGACCTCTATCAACAATCACAGCAGATCATGTGTCAGTTGTATACAATGGAAGGCTTCCTGTCATGCCATCCATTGTATACAATTGTGTTGTTAGCTGTGACTGGTCAAGGCAGTCACATGATACAGACAGGGTCAATCACAGCCCATCTGTATCATGTGATCAGCTTTGTCCAATCACAGCTAATCACAACAAAAGACTGAATGAATCCATTTCATGTAGTAACAATGATTGCAAATATCAATTAAATACATTGGAATTAGCATTCATAATGTTTAAAAAAAAATCCTGATCAGTTGCCCAGAGTAGTTCAGTGTTACTATGGTTACATTGTATTGCTTTGGTTACAGTGTGCTGAAAAATAAAATAGTACAAAAAAAGAAAAAATATAATAAAAAATTTAAAAAAATAATAGAAACATTTGAAATAAAAATACAAATTCAATTATTATTATTTTCACCAAAGAAATGTAGCAGAATACATTTTGACCTAAATCTATGAAGACATGTTATTTATTTGCAAAATTTTATAACAGAAACGAAGAAAAGTGCGTTTTTTTTTTTTTTCAAAAGTTTCAGGTGTGAAAATTATTAAAATTTCATATGGGTACAGTGTTGCATGACCGCGCAATGGTAATTCAAAGTGCAATAGCGTTGAAAGCTGAAAATTAGCCTGGGCAGGAAGGGGGTAAAAGTGCCCAGTATTGAAGGTCTGGACAGAGAGTGCTGTTAATTTCTCCACTGGAGACATTCACCCTCTCTTTGTGTCCTGATGACCATTCCCAGTGTTGGGAAATCCAAAAACTTCCAGTGGGGATACCAATTTTGATGATAACTGTGTAAATGGCTCTGTTCCCTTGCTTTGGAACTATTCCCATTGCTTTCACAGAAGGAGTGTGGGAAATCTCCTTAATGGGAGACATGCAAAAAAAAGAGAAGTTGTGATGGGCTTTACAGTTTAAAGTCACCACAAAGCCACCTGTATCAAGCAAAAGCTTGTAAAAGAGTAATCCTATACCTACCTTTCCAGTGGCCCATGTTTTAAAATACTGCAGCTTAGATCCTCCCTGGCAGCAGCAGGCATTCAAAATGTTTGATGGGTCTGATAACTATCACTCCCACCACACACTGTGGTTACTCCAAGCATCTCATACATCCAGTAATGGCATACAAGCTGGTCATAGAGAATAGCAGCATTTCAGCACACAGTCTGTCGAAAAGTGACGTATAGGGGCTGTTTTTTACAGGGTGAAAGGGTCACTTTAAAGCTGGACTCTGGGCAAACAACTAAAAAACACAAATTGAATTTTCATACATTTGAGCTTTCCTACCTTTTAACCCCTTGACGCCGACGTAACACAAATATGCAGCCTCACAGAACTGGGCTTTTTTCCGTGGGGCCGCGTACCTGTCTTTGTAATGGGATCGCGCCACACAGCGCGCTCCCAGCACAAAGATCCGGGGTGTCACTGAGACTCCCGATTCCGGGTCACATGATTGCTGTGATAGCCTCTGATTGGCTATCACAGTGATCAGTCACTGTACAGCCTGGCCCCCTTGTTTTTTTTTCTCTCTCTATGAATGGAGGAGAGATATACCTCTCTAACTCCTGGCATAGAGGGAAAAAAAATGTTTGTTTAAACATATATATATATATATATATATATAAATAAATTAAAGGAAAAATACCTAGATCAGGGTTTGATCTAGTTCAGTGCCAGGGTAAATGTTTGGGTCAGGGTCAAAGGTCAAAAGGTAAGGGTCAAAAGGCAGGATTTTTTTTTTTCAAAAATTGGTATTAGTGTCAGTTAGTGTCAGTTTCAGTGTGTTTTAGGTAAGCAAAAAACAAAATGCGCACTATTGTTTCTGGGCTGTACTATAGGCAAGGGCGGATTGACCATTTGGAAACTCGGGCACTGCCCGAGGGCCCGGGGTCAGTAGGGGACCCCATGAGATGCCCCTGGTACCTTTTTCATAGGCTTTTTTGAGTTTTGGCAAGGACACAGGGGTCCCATGATCCCCTATTGCCCGGGGGCCCCATGAGTTGTCAGTCCGCCCCTGACTACAGGTATAAACAACAAATAACACACATATATGGTATTGCTGCGATCATCAAGAGCTGGAAAAGTTATTTTGGGTTGTCTTTGGTGGTAGGTCATGGTAGTAACAAAAAACACACAGCTACATTTAAAATATAATTTTTTTTTTACTATTTTGGGCCAGTTTTCCTTTGATAATAAAAAAATATCAGGCAATATCCATTACCATTTACCACCAAATAAAAGCCCAATTTGTTCTGAAAAAAACAAGGTATAATTCACCTGGATGTACAAAGTAGTTGTGATGATATGTACGGTTTTACTAACACATGTCAAAGTTGCATTAAGATTTGTTTTACCCTTAGGCGTGAAGGGGTTAAGCTTGTTGTTTTGTAAACTGATAATTTCCTGCCCTCTGTGCACAAGGAGGAGCTATGAACATGGGGAGGGGGTTACAAAGATTAGTGGGAGGGGTTATGCAGATTAGGATTCCTTGCAATCCATCAGAAATGAAGTTGGCAGGGCTGACAACGCATGCTAAGGAATTCAGAGCTGCGTTGTCATGTCAAAGAGGACGGTAGGAGCATACTTTATGTCTGGCACATCAACGCTTATTTATTCTGTCCTTGCAGAGTGTCTGAAGAGATAAAGTGTGGGAAAATGTGCATGCAATCCAGAGATGTACTCATTGTTTTTTATATGTTGCCTTGACATATGCTTTAGTATATCATGGCCTTTGTCTTGGCTTGCTTAAAAGTAAAAAATGTCCTTGGAAAACCCACCACTTAAATAAATCACTGATCTAGATTGTACAGACAGAATAAAGAGCTTGCTGTTTGCTTGGAAGCCACAAGGCAGTGTAGGAGTTACCTCCCTGGATGCTTCTTCCGTCTCCAGGCAGCCTAAGCTGACATTAGCCAAGCTTAACTCATTTGGGCAGTTTGCAGATTGAAATGGGAGGAGCTGACAGAGACTTGAGTGCAGAGCATCATGCGAGGGTTCCCTTTAAGGTTTTCCAGCAGGCATGCTGTCTGCGGAGACCTGTAGTGATTTCAAGCATGCATCTCTGTGGAACAGGATGAGCTCTTCGCAAGCTGCACAAAAAGAGCACATTTCTAACAATCATCTCCGCTCGTAGTTCGATACATGCAATTACAACAGCCCTGACTGTGCAGGATGAGGCCGACTGTTCCTCTGTAATAACAGACTGCTGATTTCTTACTCCAATCTGTGCAGAAAACTTTCACAACCAAGGTATGAGTGCTCTCCTTGCATTGGTGGATTTTATTTCTGTACAGTATATGAATGTATGTCCTGATACCAACTGACAGTACGTACCATTTTCTGGATGAAACATATTTCATTTTTTTAAACAGTATAGATCTTGTTAAAAAAAAAAAAAAAAAATATATATATATATATATATATATATATAAAAGCAATGACGTGGGTGAAGTGCACAACGGTAATCAATCACAGTGCATATCAAGCAGGCCCTCCCAATGGCCATATATAAGGATGGACAAAGCCATATACAATAGTGCTCAACATTGTCCATCCTTTATCACTTTTTGTATGGTGATTTTTCTATATTAAAGTTTTTTATGTGCAGAAATTATTTCCTCTTTATATATAACTTGGTATAGAGTGCTGTGTTGTATAGTACAAATGTGATTTCATTTTAAAGTAGGAGCAGACTGCATAGTGGAGATTTGTTTTATATAGTGAAGGTATTTGGTTTCTCAGCGATCTGAAAGTACAAGACTGCTGGAGTCAATTTTGTGGTATTCCGTATTTGTTGTCCTCAAAGCTTACCCATATGTACTGTGAAATGAGTAATGAGTAAAAAGTCACTATCAATGTAGGCGGATACTTTTCAATAATTGACTCTTTAGGCTCCATTCACACTTGTGTGACTTGTCGTGATACTTTTGACACATAAAATAGCATAGCAAGCCACAGCCTATTGTCTTCAATCGCACAGCACACGTTCAGATCTATGCAACTTAAAACCACAGCAACTTTGCAAAGGTTCCCACTAATTTGATGTGACTCTGTTGTGACTTAATGCTAGAGAGTGCAAAGTCACACTCAAACTTGTACTCCAAAGTTGCACTGGAAATCATGCAACTTTGGAGCCCTACAAACGTGAATAGAGCCTTAGTGCTGGTTCACATATATATGAATTGGATGTGGTTTGAACCGCATCCAATCCTCATTACATATGAAATAACATTGCTTCCTATGGTGCCTGTTCACAAATGTCCAGCAGTGCTGTTTCAATACGGAGTCCTGTCTGATTTTTGAGCAGTGCAGTCGAGTTCAGGTGCGGATTACAGGCTATTGACTTCTGTGGGAACTGTTTCTAAACTGCACGTCATCAGTTTTGAACAGGACTGAATTCTGACCTGAACCTGATCTAACCCTGTCCTGAACCTGATGTAAGCCGCTGAACAACTACTGTGTCATTTAGCTGTGAAACCTGACACACCACACTTAAAGACAAGCTCTGCCCCCGTTCTTTGACAAAGTCCAATCCTCCAATTAAGTGCGAGGGAAATTGATACTTTTTTAAAGTCTATGTAAAGCCAAAACTTTGTTATATTGTTGAGTAGAATGGGGAAGGGTTAGAACTTCTGTCAAGTACTTAGTACTGCCTGTGTCTCCGTTGGAGAGATTCACTCACCCTGTTTTTCCTGGTGGGCATTGTCCGTGGTACAGAAAGTGATAGGAAATCCAACATTTCTAAGTTTCCACAGCAACAGGGAGGTGAGGGGAAATCTTCCAGTGGGTGAGCTTGTTCTGGTGGTAACTCTCTAAGAGGGGACATCCTCTGACTTTCGGGAGATCTCCGCTTACTTTCTGCTGTACTCTGAAATAGGAAGTAAAGGGAATTATCCCTGATGGGACACAGACAGGAAAAATTAAGGTGAGGGTCTTAAACATGAACTTTATTAATATAAAAAAATATAAAAGTCAGTAGCTGCAAGTTCTGTAGCAGAAATACATATTTACTACTTTATGAGGTCCTGCACTGGCTTCCTAGAAGCAAAGTCTTTATAGCTTGTTAGGTTCCTGCACTGCCATCTTGGATTTAGGAGTCGGCTGTCACTTCCTGATGACTCACAGCTGGCTCTCCACTGCATACGTGCAAGTCCAGCTTGGTATATTGGTTCTGCTTAGGCCGTCGGGAGGAGGTGCAGGCCTCCTGAGGAGGGAGGGCATCTCTAACACAACAACATCCTTGGCTAGGTGATGAATAAGGAAGTAGGATCAAGTACCTGCTGAAAAAAAGAACTTGCTATCAACCCAAAAATTCAATTGTATAACAAACATGGGGGAAGGTTAGAATGAAGCTATGGGGATATTGGTAGTGAAGGTCTGCTTTAATGTTCTTACCATTGACATGACTAGGTATTTGAAGTGAATGCAGGGAGTCTGGGGGCTAATTGAACATTTTACTCCTTCAGTAAATCCACCTCTGTCAGTCAGGGAATTTTATGTATATTCTACAAGCGTTGATGTGTCTGAGAATTTTTGCATTGGCTAGTGGGTGAGAGTATCCTTGAGCTAGAGAGGATCAGAAAGTCCCGGAAAGTAGCATCTTAGTCCTCAAAATCTGGAGAGGGTAGGTGCTTACCCACATGGAAGAAAAATTTATTTGAAATATATATTAAAAATATTCTTCCCAAATATATTGACATATATTTGAAATACTACAATTCTGGCCATATTCAGTATATTTATATATATATATATATATATATATATATATATATATATATATATATATATATATATATTGCATGTTGAAATGCATTTTTTATATATCACAAAATATATGAAAAATATTTTTAAAAATATATATTTTTTTAACATATAAAAAAAGTCATATTAACATATATTTGTAAATGCATTCCAAAAATGTAGATTTGTCTTTTTAAAGACATACGGTATATTTGCAATGTATTTTTAAAAGTATTTTCATATATTTTGTAATAAAACCGCATTTTAACATTTACAGTATATATATATATTTATTGAAATATATTTAGACATATATTGAATATGGACAAAATTGTAGTATTTCAAATGTCAATATATTTGGGAAGAATATTTTTAAAATATATTTCAAATATATTTTTCTTCCATGTGGGTAGTACCCCTATCAGTTCTGTAACTGATCACAAATTCATGTTTTTGAACAGTAAGATTTAGTGCAGAGCAAGTTTAAATCTGTGATACTCAATTAAAGCCTATAGGGTATCTCATTTCAAAAGAGATTTGACAGATTGACAAATGTTTCTCTTGATCCATGTGGCATGCTCTCATATAATCATGAGACTTTTATGCTACTTATTCCATGTTATTGCTTTTGCTGATTCTTTAAATAATGCAACAGAACTATTATATGTTTTTTGTATTTTTTTATCTGTCATTTTATTTATCTGTATTTAGAAATGAGATGTAGAAAATACTGAAAATCTGTGTGTTTTAGCTGTAAATGGAAAAACTAGCAGTGTATGGATCAATATTTTATTATTTGATCATATAGATACAAATAAAGATACTTCTTCCATACCAATCTGTTAGTTATTCCCCATTAGGACTGCATTGAGTTAATCAGAAACAGTCTTCAAGCAGACAGCACAATTTAACTGTAAGTTTCAATAATTTGAGAAGCTTTCTGATGTACTGCATTTATGGATTTTTTATTACAGTACTTATAAGAATGTACTCTCATGTTTATGTCAATATTTCCACATCGTTGGAGCACACCTGCCATTGTAAATTGACATTCTTGTTCTGTTATATATTTTCATATACCTAGTCACTATGCTTTTTTTTCATAATATTACAGGCATGCATATAGCTTAGTTTATGAAACACTTGACATACTGTACATTTACATCAGTTTCTGCAGCACAGTGGCTAAATGGTTAGCACCTCCACCTGGCAGTACTAGGGTCGCTGGTTCAAATGCCAACACACAGCACCACCTGAGTTTGCATGTTCTCCCTGTGCCTGCGTGGGTTTCCTCAGGATACTCCGGTTTCCTCCCACACTCCAAAGACATGGTGGTAGGTAAATTGGATCCTATCTAAATTGGCCCTAGTATGTATGAATACAAGTTAGGGACCTTAGATTGTACACCCCTTGAGGGTCAGGGACTGATGCGAATGTACAATATATTTATAAAGCACTGCGTAAATTGACAGCACTATACAAATACCTGAAATAATAATAAGCTTACAAGCTAAGGTCTATCTTACATACACACATATACATGCTAAGGCCAATTTTGTTTGGAAACCCGCGCAAGTACAAGGAGATCATCCAAACTCAACATGCAAATGAGAATCCTGGCCAGGATTCAAACCGTGGACCCCAATGCTACATGGCCAAAGTGCTAACCACTAAGCTGCCCAGACTTAAAAACCACATATCCTGTTCCAAATGTTCTTAGTCTAGCTAAAGATGGGAAGGCTTCTCATCAAAAATGCATGAGAGACATCTGTCCATGCTCTATAGCAGGGGTCTACAAACTTTCTAAACAAAGGGCCAGTTCACTGTCTTTCAGACTTTAGAAGCAGCAAGTCTGTGGCCAGTGGGAGTAGAAAATGCTCCACCATCAGTGGGATTAACAATGCCTCAGGCTTGGTGGTCAGTGAGAGCAAAGAAATTACATAGCACTTATGGCCAATAGGGATAGTGCCCCATAATTGCAGGGGAGTGGAAATGTTTGAATTCAAAACTACTTGTCCAGGGACTAAATCGATGTCCCAATCTACTTGTCCAACATGGCAATCTACTTGTCCTGATAAAAAAAAATACATTTTAACCAAAACCGTATTTAAATCTGCTGTGGCTTTTAAAAACAAAAGGGGCTTTATGGCGACTTAAATGTTTAATATTCTTTTGCACTGTTTATCTCCTCCTCCTCCCCGTCTCCAGAACCGCGCCCGGGGACTAGCTGGGAGGGGAGAGACCTTGCAGTGTAATGAGCACCAATTGGGTGCTCCTCAGGAAAGGGGAGTGTCCGGTTATCCTTTATCCCTTTCACTGCCAGAGCTGTTTTCGTGTTTTTTGCACATGTTTAAAAAATCATTTAAGGCCTGGAGATTACACAAAGCCCCCATACATTATATATTTTCTGAAATCAGACACCCTAGAGAATAAAATAGTGGTAGTTCCAATTTTTTTATGTCACACAATATTATCACAAAAGTCTAGGAAATGCAAACTTTCAGTAAAAAATACACTTAAGTTAATTTTAGGGCACAAAAAGCAATAGATTATTCAATGTTTTCGTAAAATAAAGAGGTTAGGTTGCATATAGTAAATAGATATCCAGCATATCAAACCTTAAAATTGAGTGCGCTTGTGAAATGGCAACAAACTGTAGTTTCCTATATTTTCTATAGGTGACATATTTAAAGCCCTTTATAGGTTATCAGTTTAGCGTTATGGAGGAGGTCTGGTGCTAGAATTATTGCTCTCATGCTGGTGTGCGTGGCGATATGTAGCATGTGTATTGCAATCGTTCTCATGCGTTGGCGCCCCAGCTTGTGCTTTTACGTTTGTACATATGAGGGGGGGGGGTTATGTGCTTGGACAACAGGCTGACGCATTTTGAGAACATAGCCTCTTCCTCAGAGCCTACCTATGCTCTGAGCAAGACGATAAATCCTTGAAACGCGTCAGCCTGCGGATGTTCCATCGTTCTGTCACATCTTGATGTTTGCGTACTGTTTGTGCTGTACTCATGAGATGAACTTGTACCTTTATTTACTTTGTGCGTATAATCCTTACCATTTTATACATTAAAGCCTTTAACTGGTTGCCGTCCAGCCACTGTATTAAGACGGGCACAGGGCGGCACCCCTGCGCAAAATAACGCTTTAAAACGTGATTTTGCAAAACAGGTAGGGGGCGTGTGCGAGGCGCGTGCCCTCCCTACCCGCGACACCGATCATGGCCGCGAGTGTCAATCACCAGGTCCCAGCCGGGTCCCGGCGATTACCGGCAATCACTGACAGGGAGCACGGCTGCAGTGTTTACACTGCAGCTCTGCTCCCTGTCAGCTCCTAACACACTGTTCCTGAGAGTGGAGTTGTCAAGGATCCGGGTATGACCAGAGATGTGTGGACTGACACAGGGAACAGCAGGCTTCAGGAATGATGTAATAATAATATAATTTATTAGAGCTGCACAAATATACAAAAACGCACAGTAAACAAAAACCAAACCTTCAACTAATATCAATGTGTGCAGGAACACAGGCCTAGTCAGGGCTGGAGAGGTGGAGTGGTCAGGCAGGCCGGGTCAGGAACAATTGGGCAGATATGGCACAGAGGGGCAGGCAAACCGACCGTCAAAAAGGAGAGCCGGGTCGGTGCAGGCGGAGTTCAGTCGTGGTCAGAAACGAGCAGGAGAGTCAAGCAGGTAGAAGACAGGATACAGGTTCAGGATAACAAGGGCTCATGGGAAAACACCAAGGCACTGATTGCAGGCCTGGTACCACTTAAATACACCTCCTGCAATCAGCCTCAGGTGATGGCTTGACCGCAGGAGATGAGATCCTGGCTGCTGAAAAGCACCTGCTGGTGAGAGCTGATACTGCAGCCCACACAGCAGGTGAGCCCCAGCACCACCAGCGGTGAGTCCCTTCCTGACAGGAGTTTAGCTCTCTGGATCAGTGTGTTCCTGTAAAGTACACACCCCCGCCCACTAGTAAAACACTCCCCCCACACAGTTAACCATGTGATTAAAAAAAAAGTTAACCCCTTCCTCCCCAGTGCCATTAGTACAGTGTCAGTATTTTTTTTTCCACTGATCACTGTATTAGTGTCACTGGGGATGTCAGTGACACCAAGTCAGTTCCCCCCAGTGTCAAAATGTCCGCCGCAGTCCCGCCATAAGTCGCTGAACACTGTCATAAATTGCTGATGACCACAAGTCGCTGATCGCCGCCATTATTATTATAAAAAAAAAATTCCCAGCATCTTTCCCACCATTTGTAGATGCTAGAACTTTCACGTAAACCAATTAATTTACATGTATGGGGATTTTTTTTTTAGCAAAGAATACATTTTGGCCGAAATTTATGACAAAATTTGATTGTAAAATTTTTTTACTGGACATGTTTTATAGCAAAAAGTGCATAATATTGTTTTTCTTAAAATTGTCAGCCTTTTTTTTTATAGCGCAAAAAAATAAACGCACAGGCGATAAAATACCACCGAAAGAAAGCTCAATTAGTAGGAAAAAAAGTACGTAAATTTAATTTGAAATACTGCTACAGGGCGGCATGGGTGTGGAAAATCACACCCTGTATATATATATATACACCCTGTTCCAAATTATTATGCAAATTCTATTTAAGTGTCACAAAGATTAAATATTTTGTTTTTCAGTTTAACTCATGGATGGCATTGTGTCTCAGGGCTCTTTTGATCACTGAAAACAATCTCAGACACCTGTGATAATTAGATTGGCAGGTGAGCCCAATTTAAGGAAAAACTACTAAAGGAGGTTGTTCCACATTATTAAGCAGAGCACCATTTTCAAGCAATATGGGGAAGAAAAAGGATCTCTCTGCTGCCGAAAAGAGTAAAATAGTTCAATGCCTTGGACGAGGTATGAAAACATTAGATATTTCACCAAAACTTAAGCGTGATCATCGCACTAATAAGAGATTTGTGGCTGATTCAGAGCACAGACGGGTTCGTGCAGATAAAGGCACATTGAGGAAGATTTCTGCCAGATCCATGCATCGAATCAAGAGAGCAGCTGCTAAAATACCATTACATAGCAGCAAACAGATATTTGAAGCTGCTGGTGCCTCTGGAGTCCCACAGACATCAAGGTGTAGAGTCCTCCAGAGTCTTGCAACTGTGCATAAACCTTCTATTTGGCCACCACTAACCAATGCTCACAAGCAGACACGGCTGCATTGGGAAGAAAAATACATGAAGACTAATTTTCAATCAGTCCTGTTCACTGATGAGTGCCGTGCAACCCTGGATGGTCCAGATGGATGGAGTTGTGGATGGTTGGTGGACAGCCACCCTGTTCCAACAAGGCTGCGACGTCATGTTTTGGGCCAGAATCATGGGAACAGAGCTGGTCAGGCCCTTTAGGGTCCCCGAAGGTGTAAAGATGACCTTTGCAGTATGTGGAGTTTATGACTGACCACTTTCTTCCCTGGTACAGAAGGAAGAACTATGCTTTTCGTAATAAAATCATCTTCATGCATGACAATGCACCATCTCATGCTGGAGAGAAAGTCATGGTGTGGCCTCCATCCTCCCCTGATCTCAGTCCTATTGAGAACCTTTGGAGCATCCTCAAGCAAATGATCTATGAGGGTGGGAGGCAGTTTACATCCAAACAGCAGCTCTGGGAGGCTATTTTGACATCTTGCAAACAAATTCAAGCAGAAACTGTCCAAAAACTCACAAGTTCAATGGATGCAAGACTTGTGAAGCTGCTATCAAATAAGGGGTCCTATGTTACAATGTAACGTGACCTGTTAAAATGTTTAAAAAGATAAATTGTTGTTAAAATTTTGATTGAAATAGCTTTTGATTTAAGTAAATATGCTGCAAACACAACAAATGACAATTTCCAGTTCTTTACAACCTATGAAGTGTTTTGAAACTTACTGTGCGTAATAATTTGGAACAGTGCATTGGAGGTTTTTTTTATGTTTAACAAAAATCCTGTTATCATTAGGAGGTTTGTTCAATAAAATTTGAATTGTACTCTTAATAGTTGATAACATGAGAATTATGCTGACTGTTATTTACATCAATTATTTAGGTAAATGAGAAAAATGTCATTTGCATAATAATTTGGAACAGGGTGTATATACATGATTTGTGCTCCAGTGGTTTTCACGCCCCTCCCAGGTGGCGTCAGTTTGCCCCTCAGTACACCAGTCATCACATTTAACCCCTTGACTGCCAGGAACACGCTCATGCACAATAAACCTCCATTGCTAGTATAGTGTCTGAACGGATCAATATCTTTGATCAGATCATGAAAAAGGTACCAGGGGCATCTCATGGGGCCCCCTGCTGACCCCTGGCCCTCGGGCAGTTCTCGAGTTTCCAAATGGTCAGTCCGCCCCTGACTACTCCCCTTGATTTTTGGAGCTGTTTTTCACAGAATATCTGTATGCGTTGATTGTGGATCAAAGCAATTTATATGCACAACAATTTATCGCCACCAACCAAAATGCAAACCTTGCCAGACCAGTCGCATGGAAACTCATTACGGTTGTCAAATTTACATTTTTTGGGCCTAACCCTCAACATGGGCATTGCTAAAAGAAATAAATTGTGGTTGTATTGTTCCACAGACCTGATTCATCATATGCCCGTGTTCTCTGCTGCCATGGCCAGGCATAGATATAAGAGTATAATTTGTTTTATGCATTTCAATGACAATACACTCTGTCGTCCTCGGGGTGACAAAATTCAGCCCCTCGCAAATCACCTTAACCAAAAATTTGCAGATGTCTATACTCCCCAGCAAAAAATCTGCGTTGATGAGTCCCTCATTAATTTTTCTGGCCGCCTTGCGTTCAAACAATTTCTCCCCTGCAAGCGTGTCAGATATGGGGTCAAGAAGTAGAAAGGGCAATAGGCTATAGTTATACATTTAGGATATATGAGGGAAAAGATAGTCACATGGAGCCCACCAGATGCCCAGACTACTTGGGGAGTAGTGATAAGATAGTTTGGGACTTGGTGTCATCCTTTTTCCATATGGGGTACCACTTATACGTGGACAATTTTTATTCAAGCGTGCCACTATTTAGACATTTGTTCAATCTTGGAACTGGCGCTTGTGGCAAAGTGTGACCTAATGTGTGCCCACCATTTGAAGTGGGTGGATGCAGGGGGGTATATTCTAATGGTGGGTATGCCACACACTTTTTCTGGCAGAGATTTCTTCTCTTTTTTTCATTCAGTCCACAGGCTGCATACAAAAAAAAAGAACATAGTATATATACCCAACAAGGACCAGCGACGTACTGGTACTTCACTGGACTTTGAATGGTTATACCAGGATGATGCCTACAGCTGCAGGTATCATTCTGGTATCGTTTTTTTCAGCCGGCGATCAGCTTTCATATAAAAGCAATCCTAGTGGCTAATTAGCTGCAGGATTGCTTTTACAAGCAGCGGGAAATGATGCCCCCCCTCCCCCGTTGCCTTCCATGGCCTTCTCGGGCAGTCCCGTGCCATCGGGGGAACCTGAGAATGCAGCCGGTATTTCTGCCAGCTGACCATAGAGCTGATTGGAGACCAGAGTGGTGCCAATCATCTTTATAACCTAAGAAATCAGAAGCTACAAGCATTTCATCACTTCAGTTTCGCAGGATATAAACAGCGCCATTTGTAAATTGGGAAAGCATCTGATCACACCGATTTTGGTTTGATTAGATAATGTAAGGGAAGAGGAGATATCTAGAGTCTGATAGACCCCAGATTTCTGAAAAAAGAATATATGACAATGCCCATTGAAGTTATAGGGGATATTTGCATTCCCTGTGATAGCATTAAAAGTGATAAAAAAAAAAAAAAAAGGTACAGTGTAATAATAATAAAAAATATCAAAATAACTTAAAAAAAAACATCGCCCCTCCCATGCACGCACATAATTTAAATGACAACTTTGTGTAAAAAAAAAAAAAGTTTTTGTCATTTTACAGAAACTTGTGGAAAAAAATAAATCTTCCATGAACTCAATATGCCTCTCAGCAGATAGCTTAGGGTGTCTACTTTCCAAAAAGGAGTCCTTTGAGGGTGTTTGTACTATCCTGGTATTTTAGCACCTCAAGAAATGTGATGAGCAGTCAGAAAGTAAAAGCTGTGTAAATTATCCATTATTCATTATCTATACCATAGTTTGTAGATGCTATAACTTTCACACAAAGCAATAAATATACACTTACTGGGATTTTTTTTAACCAAAAACATGTAGCAGAATACATTTTGGCCTAAATTTATGACGAAATTTTAGTTTTTTGGATATTTTTTATGACCGAAATGAGAAAATATTTAAAAAAAAAAATTTTTCTTCAAAAATGTTTTTGTTTATAGCGCCGAAAATAAAAAGTGCACAGGTGATCAAATACCACCAATAGAAAGCTCTATTTCTGTGAAAAAAGGACATAAATTTCATTTATGTACCGTATTGCATGACCGCGCAATTGTCCGTTAAAATAACGCAGTGCTGTATAGCAAAAAATGGCGAAAATTGCAGTATCTATACCATAATTTGTAGACGCTATAACTTTCACACAAAGCAATCAATATACACTTATTGGGATTTTTTTTACCAAAAACATGTAGCAGAATACATTTTGGCCTAAATTTATAACTAACTTTGAGTTTACTATATATTTTTTATAGCTGAAAGTAAAAAATAATGTTTTTCTTCAAAATTTTTGGTCTTTTTTTGTTTATAGCGTGAAAAATGAAAAGCACACAGGTGATCAAATACCACCGAAAGAAAGCTTTATTTGTGTCAAAAAAAGGATGTAAATTTAGTTTGGGTACAGCATTGCATGACCGTGCAATTATCAGTTGAATTAGTGCAGTGCCCAGTAGCAAAAAGAGGCCTGGTCGTTAAGGGGGGGGTAAATCCTCAGGAGTGCAAGTGGTTAAAGGATAATGCACTAGGTAAGTGCGCCCTCTGTTTGTTTATTATTATTGCAGTACTTCTAGACTGCCCCAGTCTTTTGAGGGCAACAAGGCGAGTGCACCCCATGAAGGTCAAATTTTGACTGCAGCCCATTATTCCTTCTTGGGCCTACTCCCCAAGCGCAGGAGGATTTAACTTCTTCCAGTTCTGTGTTATCTTGCCTTCAGGTGGTCAGGGGAGGTGTACATAGAAATTGTACTTTATTAAGTGAATGTTTGATAGGCTTCACCTCATTTGCTAAGTAATTCACTTTGTAAAATGAACATGCTCAGCTCCTTTAGTAAAACAACCACGCCAAGATTCTCCAGACAGGGTAAGCAGGCCTCTGACCAATGTGCAGTAATTGAAGAAGACCTCCAGAGAAATTTTGTATTTGGAGTTAGGAATGTTAATCTGACTCACCTCTGCGCCCTCAGCCTGGGAACTTCCAATTTTTATTTCCCATGCCAAGCACCTCCACCTCCAAATGCTCTTGCAGTCACTGCTGAAATGTTTAATTAGACAGAGCCATGTGGGAAATGTGAAACACAGGCTAGAGAACAGAATATAAATAGGAGATACTTTAATTTTCACATAAACATACAGCTCGTAATATGGAGTTCCCTCACAGACCTGACTTCCATAAATACCCACTACTGCCATAACATACAATGATTATTATTATCAAAACATGTTATTAAGTGGGGATCCTTGGTAAAGCTGAGAGCTAGATAATACAAGAATTAATTGGAACCAAGTAAACATTTGAAGAGTGCCTAAAATGTTCTCTTTTTTGAGTTTTGGATTGAGTGGGGAAAGATTAGGTCTGGTAGAAAGGTTGTCCCCAGGGCATTAAGTGTCCCTCATATCACTACAGAGAGAAGTAAAAAGTACTTTTCTTTAAGTTAAAAGAGAAGTATGGCCTTGGTGTTTATTGGCAAATTATACTTACCTAGGTGGATGCAGCATCGGTCTGACGCTGTATCTGTTCCCTGCCGGCTCTAATGCAGGCCATAGACGGGCCATTTATTGTGCCGTTGCCGATGCTGCCACCAATGCTCACGAAGGAAAGGGACAAGAAACCAGTTTGACAGAGACAGGGGAGCACACCATACAATGTGACAGCAATACAAATACATTATGTTCTTATTTGGATACAAATGGATGCATTTGTTGCACCGCAAGACTTTTTCATGTCAAATATAATAACAGACTGGACTTCCAGTGTGTAGGAAGGATTCAGGTGTCTCCCATTCCTATGATCGATTCGCTTTAGCAGAATAAAATTTCCTCTTCTAGATGTGACAGTCTGCAATAACAGAGAGATTCGGGTAAACGAATTAGCCTGACAACACTCTAAAACTAGATCTTTAGAATAAAGAACGGAGCCGCTGTTCAGTGACACCTATACATTCCATAGTCAGTACAGAGCAGTCACAGGGCAGGCAAAGGCCAGGACTGGGAATGGTGCACTGAATTAACTGCTTGTGAGGCAGCAACTTCTTCTTCTTCTCCTTCTCCTCCTCCTCCTTCTTCTTATTTTTCTTCCTGAAACAACTGTTTTTTTTCTACTCCTAATAGAAAATTTTAAAGAAACTTTTTAGAACCACATTACCTTTTCTAGGAATGCAATTTAATTTTGGACTTTCAGAAACAATATATATATATATATATATATATATATATATATATATACACATATACATGTGTGTGTGTGTGTGTGCATTTACAGTAAAAAGAATGCTGGCAACCTTCCAGGTCACGGCTCATGCGCAGATTTTTTATCGGTAAAACGATCGGCCAATTTGCCCATCAGTGCCGGGAAAATTTTCCAACATGATCGATAAAAAAACTGTGCAACAAAACCTGAAAAAAGGCCAACCAATGAATCCACTAACAGTGCAAAAATTGGCCGATTTTTTTTTTTGGCCGATCAGCCGATTTTTGACCCATCTATGGCGGCATTAGTGTGAGAACTCAGCAATCACATGACTGCTGATCTCTGAGTTCTCACAGCCGCTGTCTGCTCTGCCCTACCCCCACCCCCACGTGCTCACCAGAACGCTGGGCTGTGGAGAGAGCGACTGTCTCAGGCTCTCAGTGACTCGCTGAGAGGCTGAGCTAAGTGTCACTCCAGACTCAGGGGTGGATCCCAACTTTATAGTCAGGATCTTCCCCAGCTTGGACCAGCTGAGTGATGCCAGCTGACAGTGGACTTTAGCCCACTGTCAGCTGGAAACGGGTCACAGGAGTGCAGAATGAAGTGCACTCCTGTGATCCACAGGGGATGTAGAGACAAAAAAGCTTTGGCTGTACTTCCCCTTTAAATAAGAGACTGCTTGAACCTCTATTAGCTTTTTATTGTTGTATTTTGCAGACTTTCCTTCACTTGCTGTCTGGTAAAACATTCTGAGAACAGAAAGTGAAAGGAAGTCACAGGCCCAAAAGTAAGAGTAAGGCCTCGTTCACATGGGGTGTACTACAGTGTACACAGTTGGAGGGCTGTGACTATCTGCACAAGGTTGCACGGGTGGTCTGTGTATCTCTATGCAGGCAGTCTCATTGATGCCAGTTAGGAGCAGCAGCTGCACAGACACAGCTTTTGTTCTTAAATTGACATCCATATGAGTGCAGGTAAACACGGCCCTTGCACAAACATATAGGGGTTTATTTACTAAAACTGGAAATTGTAAAATCTGGTGCAGCCCTGCATAGAAACCAATCAGCTTCCAGGTTTTATTGTCAAAGCTTAGTTGAACAAGCTGAAGTGAGAAGCTGATTGGCTACAGTGCACAGCTGGACCAAATTCTGACTGCACCAAGTTTAGTAACTCTACCCCACACTGTACTACCTCGTGTGTGAACAAGGCCTTACCCTAGGTTCACACTTATTCGAATTTCGGTGGATTGCGTTTTGGGCGTAATAGGTATCAATGGAACCGCATCAAAAACACATGCAAAATGCATGTACATGCATTTCTGGTGCGTTTCCTGCATGACAACATACACCTCCCCTTAGCAACACTAAACACATCACAAAAAATGCAAAACACATAAACAATGCATTAAAAATGCGTCAAAGGGCATGTGAAAAGGATGCAAAATGCACCAGAAAATGCATCAACCGCGACCTGCATAAGTGTGAACCTAGCCTAAACCTGAGGAAGGTTCTAATTTTTCTCCATTCTATTGAAAACTAACAAATATGTGGGTAAAGATACACTTTGGGAAATAAAGCATATGATCTATAGTGCTGTCTAAATATTGCATGTAGTGAATGCCCTTTAATTGGTTATATGTTACTTATAAATGATTTATGTGCTGATGGTGTGCAGTAACAAGTGCCATTACTGCTTTATTATATTTATAGTCTTCAAGTGTATTGTCTAATAGGATCTTGGAATCTTATTAGAAATTTGTACACAAAATAAAAAAAACAAAAAACAATTAACAAATTCCTGGTATGGCATGTACAGTTGCAAGAAAAAGTATGTGAACCCCTTGGGATTACGTGGAGTTTTGCATGAATTGGGCATAAAATGTGCTCTGAACGTCATCTAAGTCACAACAATAGAAGAACACAGTCTGCTGAACATAATACTACACAAACATTAGATGTTGCCATGGTTTAATTGCACATAACATGTAAACATTCACAGTGCAGGGAGGAAAAAGTATGTGAACCTTTGAACTTAATAACTGGTTGACCCTCCTTTGGCAGCAATAACCTCAACCAAACGTTTCCTGTAGTTGCAGATCAGACCTGTACAACGATCTGGAGTAATTTTGGACCACTCCTCTTCACAAAACTGTTTCAGTGTAGCAATATTCTTGGGATGTCTGGTGTGAATCGCTCTCTTAAGTTCATGCCACAGCATTTCAATTGGGTTGAGGTCAGGACTCTGACTGGGCCACTCCAGAAGGCGTATTCTGTGCTGTTGCAGCCATTGTTTTGTTGAATGACTTGTATGCTTTGGGTCATTGTCCTGTTGTATCACCCATCCTCTGCGGAGCTTCAGTTGGCGGACAGATGGTCATACGTTTTCCTGCAAAATGTCTTGATAAACTCTGGAATTCATTTTCCCATCAATGACAACAATCCATCCAGGCCCTGAGGCAGCAAAACAGCCCCAAACCATGATGCTCCCTCCGCCATGTTTTACAGTGGGGATGAGGTTTTGATGTTGGTGTGCTATGCCTTTTTTTCTCCACACATAGTGTTGTGTGTTCTTCCCAAACCACTCAATCTTGGTTTCATCTGTCCACGGTATATTTTGCCAGTAGTGCTGTGGAATATCCAGGTGCTCTTTTGCAAACTTCAAACGTGCTGCAATATTCTTTTTGGACAGCAATGGCTTCCTCCGTGGTGTCCTCCCATGTACTTCATTCTTGTTTAATGTTTTCCTCATTGTAGATGTGTCAACAAAAATGTTAGCATGTGCCAGAGATTTCTGTAGGTCTTTAGCTGACACTCTGGGATTCTTCTTTACCTCATGCAGCATTCTGCGCTGTGCTCTTGCAGTCATTTTTACAGGACGACCACGCCTAGGGAGAGTAGCATTAGTGCTAAACTTTCTCCATTTGTAGACAGTCTGTCTTACCGTGGACACATGAACATCAAGGCTTTTGGAGATACTTTTGTAACCCTTTCCAGCTTCATGCAAGTCAACAATTCTTGATCGTAGGTCTTCTGAGAGCTCTTTTCTGCGAGGCATGGTTCACATCAGACAGTGCTTCTTGAAACCAGTAAACCCAAAACAGGTGTGTGTTTTTTAAGAGCAGGACAGCTGTCAGCAACACATCCAATATCATCACACTGATTGGAGTCAAGGTTGGCTCACTCCTGGCTCCAATTAGCTTCTGGGAGAAGTCATTAAGCTAGGGCCTCACATACTTTTTCCTCCCTGCACTGTGAATGTTTACATGTTATGTGCAATTAAACCATGGCAACATCTAATGTTTGTGTAGTATTATGTTCAGCAGACTGTGTTCTTCTATTGTTGTGACTTAGATGACGTTCAGAGCACATTTTATGCCCAATTCATGCAAATCTGCACGTAATCCCAAGGGGTTCACATACTTTTTCTTGCAACTGTATTACATCGTTACACTGGTCCAGCCTGGAACAATGTGTAAGTGTGTATCTACCATACCTGGTCAATCCTACTGGAAGCTGGAGATCACCATAGTAGGTACCCCTGCTACAGGGATCACTGCTAGCCTCGAGGGCTCCTGTGTCAAGTGGCTGCCCTGCTGCATTGTGAACACAGATGGTCACATGGTTAGATCAACTTCTGTTGAGCGTCAGTGTTCACACATAGATAGAAATTCAGACAGTCTCTGCTGAACCGGGCAAATTGTGATTGATCTATGACCAGCTTAAGACCATACACAAATGTAATCACTTGAAGTGTGGGGTTACCCCTCAGCGGGACCTTGCTATGGGACTGTGAACTACTATTTGGGAGCAGCTTCACTATATGCGTGCCACAGCCTTGGACATTTGGAAATCTCATGTTTACTTGGAACTTGTACCATTCTGTAAATTTTAGTTAAAAAATGTTGGAACTGTATTAACAATTACTTTATTTCAATGAAAGGAGTTAAGGTTAAGAGACAACTTCTGGTCTGATTTACTTGAGGAAGAAGGAGAGAGAGTGTGCTTCTACAGTGATATGAGGAACACAATGTACAACTACAGGTTAACCGTGTGGGTTATGACATGAATAATGACTAAAAGGAGGAACAGCCAGCTTGGGAGAGGGGCAGTGGTGGCTGGAGACAGAGGTCTCGTAGGCAGGGTGGCCTGACACTTGGTCCATCCTGCTGAGTGGCTGCCTTGCTATCTTAGGACCCACTGCAAAATGGAACCCTCCGTTGGACTGGGCCTGGAAATACGGTGCACAAGGCTTTGCAAAGTGCAGTGGCTTCCCTCTTTGCCTTCAGGTTAAATATGGTCATGCATACAGTAGCGTACAGGCATACAGCTCAACACTGTATCTCTTAAAATGTCTGTGTAGTTGGTGCTGGGACTTGTGTCATTGGCAAGTGTAAAGGACATTATTCTTCTGTCTGTGGGCCCAGTGAAGTAGTTTGGCCTATGACCATGAGTGGGTGCTGAACAAGATATTTCAATCATTATTTAATTCCCTCATGGTAACACACATGAACCATTTTACTTAAAGTGGAGGTACAGTCAAAATCTAAAAAAATAAAAGTCAGCAGCTAAAAAAACTGTAGCTGCTGACTTTCTAAAACCAGACATTCTCCTGTCCCTCGATCCAGCAATGTGCTCACCGCAGCCAGTTTCACTGGCAGACCCCTCTCCCCAGCACTGGCATCTTAAATGTGGGTACTGGGCTGTGACAGCTTGTGGCTTCACAGCCGGGAGCCCATTGCGCATGCTGAGTAGCACTGCACTTTGTGGATGGTCTCGTAGTCTTCCGGGACCTGTCACATGTCTCAGAACACTATGGGAAGGGAGGGAGGAAAACTTCCACTTTTGATCGCCTAGGCGATTGCAGCAGAAGTGGGAGAGGGTACCTGTCAAAATCCAATAACCACTCTCCAAAGGTGCCAAGCCTTAACGGGGAGCGGGGGACGAGGCCTTAATGCAGAACTTCCCCTTTTGGGTGGCTCTCCACTTTAAGTAGCAATGCATACCTACTTACAGCCGCTTACACTCAATCATGTCTGGGTGACTGTGTGTAGTCCAGAGGCTCCTGGGCAACGAAACACGCAGCAGTGGAGATTTACTAAAACCGGTGCACACAAAATATGGTGCAGTTGTGTATAGTAACCAATCAGCTTCTAACTTCACCTTGTTCAATTAAACTTTGACAATAAAATCTAGAAGCTGATTGGTTACTATGCACAGCTGCACCATATTCTATTTGTCTTAGTAAATCTCCCCAGTGTGTTCACACTGTAATGAGGAATGTGCCTATGTGCATGATTATAATTATGATTTTCCATGACACAAAATCATAATGTCCACATCAGCGGATATGTATTTTGAGGTTTGTGTTCTTAAAAGGTGAATATATAATTCTTTTCCAATAATTTTTATTGAAAGTTTCAAGGAAAAATACAAAATTCCAAGACTTGATGAATATATAATTCTATATATTATAATATATATAATATATAATTATAGGAGTGTTTCACTGCACAGTCATGTTTTTCCCACTGGTGAGAAGTCAGGATATAAAGCATGTGATTTCCCTGAGCTTCTTGGCCAGCATGGAAGATGTTTGAAGTTCAGTGATGGCTTGTACAGCTGCTCGTCTGTTTGTCCCTTCTTGCTATGCAAGATCGAAGTTCCTCTCTCCTGCTGTGTCCCAGGCTGTGTATAGACTCTGCCTTTGTATTTTCTTTGTCCGTTGCTGAGCAATGAGTTCTGTGCAATATTTATGCTCTTGTTTACCCCCCCAAAAGAAGGAAAAAATAAGAAATAAGAAAGTTCCAGAATTGTCCATTACTGACAATCACCGCCCTTCCCACGAAGTATATGTATGGCTCTGATCACGTCATGTAGTGCATTATCATTACTCAACTAAGGTGATACAGTCAGACTGCAAATCACACTCAGGGAAATATTTGATTGACCAAGATGGATTTTCAGTTATTTGTGGAAAATAAAGTCTTATGGTTTTGGGGTGTAGCCAGATGTCCAATCACCATGTAATATGTATGAACAAACGCATCAGTAATTTAAAACTTTGAAAAGTAAAAATCCTGCTTAAGAGCAGGAAACACAAGGATCGTAATATTACCTTTTATAGCTTGAAAAGACTTTTTTGCGTGCCTCCCAAAATATCCAATTTCCTGGACTTTGCAGCTATGCCTTGCCCATCCACCATCCATTACCCAGGGAACAGAGTGGCAGTTGGGCAAGGCCTTGTTGTGGTATTTAAAGTCAAGGAAGTTGCACTCTTGGTAAAAAGCCCAAAGCCCACACCCTTCAGTAGTCTTTGCTGTGGACAAACCATGTTAGGATAAGTGTAGAAATGTATGACCTGGCTGACGCCTTGTCTCTAGGCTTGAAGATTATTATTATTATACAGTGTTTATATAGCGGCAAAAAGTTTGCTCAGCGCTGTACAATATAGTGGGGGACAGTACATGAGACAATACAGTAACAAAACAATATACGAGAGGTTCGAGGGCCCTGCTCTTTCGAGCTCACAATCTAGGAGGGAGGGGATAGTGGTACAGGAGGAAGTGGCTGTGGGAGGAGTGTAGGAGATCGGCTGTTAGGTGAGGGTGGGGTAGGCTTCCCTGAAGAGATGGGTTTTCTGGGTGCGCCTAAAGGTGAGGAGGGTAGGTGATAGTCTGATGGATTGGGGTAGTGAGTTTCAGAGGATGGGGGAAGTCCTGGAGAAGTCCTGCAGTCGGGCATGGGAGGAGGAGACCAGGGAGCTAGAAAGTAGGAGGTCTTGTGAGGAGTGAAGAGTACGGGTTGGGTGGTATTTGGGTATAAGGTTGGTAAGGTAGTTTGGGGCAGTGTTATGAATGGCTTTGTACGTCAATGTTAGTAGTTTGAATTTAATGCGTTGGGCAATCGGAAGCCAATGGAGGGAATGACAGAGGTGACAGAGGGGGGTGGCAGATGCAGAGCGGTTGGTAAGGTGAATGAGTTTGGCCGCTGAGTTCAGGATAGACTGAAGCGGGGATAGTCTATGATGAGGTAAGCCGGTGAGGAGGGAGTTGCAGTAGTCGAGTCGTGAGATAATAAGGGAGTGAATGAGTTGTTTAGTAGCGTCTGGGGTTAGGAACGTACGTATTTTGGAGATGTTGCGGAGGTGGAGCCTGCATGAGTTTGCTAGTGATTGGACATGGGGTTGGAAGGACAGATTTGAGTCTAGAGTGACACCTAGGACTTTGGCTTGCGGGGTAGGACTGATGGTGGCGTTGTTGGTCGCGATGGAGAGGGTGTGGGGGGGCAAGGGCTGGGGGGAAAATTAGGAGCTCTGTTTTGGAAAGGTTTAATTTGAGGAAGTGGAGTGACATCCAGTCTGATATGTAGTTCAGTATGCAGGTGATTCGGGCGGAGACTGAAGGGATGAGATGAGGGGTAGAGAGGTAGATTTGCATGTCATCGGTGTAGAGGCGGTAGTTGAAGCCGTGGGAGTGTATCAGTTGGCCAAGGGAGGAGGTGAAGATGGAGAAGAGGAGGGGGCCGAGGACAGAGCCTTGGGGGACCCCAACAGAGAGGGGGAGGTGGCAGCGTTATAGGTAATGCTGAAGGAGTGTTGGGATAGATAGGAGGAGAGCCAGGAGAGAGCGGAGTCTCTGATGCCAAGGGAGTATAGTTTATTAAGGAGGAGGGGGTGGTCAACTGTGTCAAAGGCCACGGAGAGGTCAAGGAGTAGGAGGACTGAGTAGTGGCCATTAGCTTTGGCGATTAGCAGGTCATTAGTGATTTTGAGTAGGGCGGTTTCAGTGGAGTGTAGGGGACGGAAGCCAGACTGTAGTGGATCAAGGAGGTTGTTGTCATTGAGGTGGGAGCTTAGGCGATTGTAGACTAAGCGCTCGAGGAGTTTGGATGAAAATGGCAGTAGGGAGATGGGTCTAAGGTTGCTCAGGTCGGTGGGGTCCAGGGAGGGTTTTTTGAGTATGGGAGTGATGTGCGCGTGCTTTAGGGGGGAGGGGAATGTGCCAGTAGAGAGGGAGAGATTGAAGATATGGGTGAGGGAGCGTAGGATGGAGGAGGAGGGAGACCGGAGGAGTTGTGTGGGGACAGGGTCAAGGGGGCAAGTGGTGAGGCGGGCTTCTGAGAAGACCTTAGTGACCTCTTCAGTGGTAGCAAGGCTGAAGGAGTGGAGTGTTGCTGAGGTTTTAGTGTGCGGGATGTTAGGTTTTGTGGGCGTCAGGGCAGTTGTGAGGTCAGAGGAGGGGAGAGTTGAGGGGGTTATCGTGGGAGGGAGGCTAGGTGGGAAGGTAGATTGAGCATTGGCGATGTCTTTACAGATTGCGTCGATCTTGTTTTGGAAGTGGTTGGCAATCTGATGGGGGGACACAGTCTCTGATGGGGGTGCTGCATTGCGTGAGTGCTGCATTGATGGAGTGCTAAGAAGAAGCAGTTAAACACAGCAGTTGAACTAAAACAGGAGAACTCAAGCAGCAGGAAGACACAACAACAGCAAAAAACTCTACTGCATGCTGGACAGACTGCAAGCAAACACCCTGGGAAACATCTCTTACAAGTCTGAGTGCCACTCCGAGTACCTTTTTAATATGTCCCCTCTACTCCTCCTTTTCATATTACTTTCTTGTGTTCCCAAAAACTCATTTCTTTACCCCTCTGCTCCACCCCAAAACTTGTACATCTCACCCTCTTTGCTACCATCTCCCTACTACTGCTCTCATCACCTCCTGCTAATACTTCACTCTCCTGCTGACCCAAACACCAGGACTGGAAGGCATGTAAACTCGTGCACATCCCGCTCCCATGTTACTTTCCTCACACTTCTTCTTCTCCTAACCTCTGGGGATATCTCCCCAAACCCTGGTCCTTTACCACCTCACTCACCCACTAGGCACCCTCCTACCCCCACGAACCGCCGCAACCCCCTCAACCTTATACCTGTCCCCCTCCTCCCCGCATCCATTCCTCCACTCTCGGTTGCACTCCTGAACGCCCGATCGGTTTGCAACAAGCTCACCGCCCTCCATAACCTCTTTATCTCCCACTCCCTCAACCTCCTAGCGGCCACCGAAAACCTGGATCCAAGCCACTGACTCCGCCTCCCCTGCGGCACTCTCCTATGGAGGTCTCCTCTGGTCCCATTCACCCAGACCGAGCGGTCGTAGAGGTGGTGGGATCGGTGTGCTCTTGTCACCGCTGACCACCTTCCAGGTCCTCCCAAACCCCCCCTCTCTATCCTTCTCCTCCTTCGAGGCCCACTGCATCCGACTCTTCTCCCCCACCACTCTGAGGATTGCAGTAATCTATCGGCCTCCTGGACCTGTATCCCGCTTCCTTGACGACTTTTCTGCCTGGCTGCCCTTCTTCCTCTCCTCTGAGCTACCCACCATCATCCTTATAGACTTCAATATCCCTATCAGTGTCAACAACCTGGCTACATCCCAACTGCTCCACTTAACCTCTTCTTTTGCACTCACACAGTGCACACAGTCCTCCACCCACACAGGCGTTATAGGACTGGGAGATGGAGAACGTAATGAGGTTGTGGTCAGAGAGAGGGAAAGGGGTGTTTGTGAGGTTGTGGAGGGTGCAGAGATGGGAGAAAACGAGGTCCAGGGTGAAAGGGTCCAGACGAGACCTCCATAGGAGAGTGCCGCAGGGGAGGTGGAGTCAGTGGCTTGGATCCAGGTTTCGGTGACCGCTAGGAGGTTGAAAGAGTGGGAGATAAAGAGGTCATGGATGGAGGTGAGCTTGTTGCAAACCGATCGGGCGTTCAGGAGTGCAACCGAAAATGGAGGGGTGGATATGGGGAGGAGGGGGACAGGTATCAGGTTGAGGGGGTTGCGGCAGTTTGTGGGAGTAGGAGGGCGCCTAGTGGGTGAGGGAGGTGGTGAGGGACCAGGGTTCGGGGAGATGTCCCTGGCGGTTAGGAGAAGGGTGAGAAAGGTGGCATGGGAGCAGGATGTGCAAGAGCGTGTGGGTCTGTTAGTGGTGGCGTGTGGGTCGGTGGGAGAGTGGAGTATTAGGAGGAGGTGTTGGGAGCTGTAGTGGGGAGATGGAAGTAGTGAGGGTGCAATGTACAGTTGTTTTGGGGGAGTAGGGGGGTAGAGGGAGGAGATTTTGGGAATGGAGGTGGAGTACAGGTGGCATATTAGGAGGGTGAGCGGAGTGCTGGTCAAGTGAGGGAGGTGAAAGGTTTCACTTCAGGGCGTATTGATGCGGAAAGTCTGTTGTGCTGTGGCGGATTGCGTTGAAGTAGCTTCTTGTAGCAGGAGTACTAGTGAGTAGGATCTGGGTGGATGAAGATCAGTTTGGTAATTTGCAGGTAGCAAGTTCCAGTCTGCGTGAGTCCCAGGTTGGAGGGTTATGAGGGGGTCGTCAGATGGGCTGCAGGTCAGGAAGGTCAGCCTCTACTGCCTTTGTGTCCCTGTGGCAAGGTATTGGTAAAACGCACACACAAAATATATAGTTGTATTGTAAGGGGTACAGGTTTATCTGGTTTTGACAGCACAAACCTCAATTTTCGACTTAGTGGAAGTGATTACTGTCATATTCAAGGCTTTGGACATCTTTTTATGTCTTTTTCCATCTTTATAAAGTTCCATTACCTTGTTACGCAGGACTTTTGACAGTTCTTTTCTGATCCCCATGGCTCAGTATCTAGCCTAGTCAATGCTTCCACGTAAGAGGTAACAAACTCATTGACTATTTATACATTGACACTAATTGCAATTTAAAAATCCACATGTGGGACATTAACCTCTAATTGGCATTTTAACCCGTGTGTGTAACAACTATTTGATAATAAATGGCTTCATATAGTCACCATCCTTCAATGAAAGAGCATTTTTTTGGCATGATCAGTCATATTTTCAATATCAATGGCAAAATTTCACAATTTCTGCCATGGTACACAAACTTTTGAGCGCAACTGTATATATGTATAATTTTTTTTTTTTTAAATCACAAACCAGTTCTGACAGCAATCCACCCAAAACTGAAACATCAACTCTGTCTGTTCTGGCTATTTAGGATGCTTAGGGTCCATTAACACTGCAGCAATGTGATGTACATTAGCACACTCTACACAGTGTGAGCCTAGGCTGAAATGATGATCCTGCATGGGTAGCCCCGAAGAGAGTGTTGCAGCAAAAGCTTCATTTTTCTTTTATTTTGAAAACAGCAATGCATTATCTGTCATTTTGAAAGTAGAGTTAGGCTGTAAACTAGTTCTGTATGGATGCACAGTAAAACATTTTGTGGTAGAAAGTTTAGCACTGTGAAGGATTAATACAAACTGAACAAGAAGGAAAGTAACTTTTAGGCTTCATGTACAGGGACCTTTAGTGGCTCCAAAGACCTGTATCATAAAATCGAGTTGCAGGTGCTGCATAAAGCTGTCCATGCAAGTGTATGGCTGTACGTGGCCGTGGCTTCTGCATTTGCTTTTCCTAACACATTCACGACCAGTGTATTTATCCAAACAAATAAGTGTCATGTGTCTAGGAAACATGTTGTAGACGCATGCACAGGTTAATGCCTATGCAAAAGCCTTATGCAAGTATGGCCATGTACAGTCATTCACTTGTATACTTGTATGGGCAGCAGTACGTGGCACATGCAGCTCCCTGGGTGGGGGAAAGTACCTAGGATTGTATGCTAGAGGACTTTGTAGCCTTAGACATTCATGTGCATGCGCCTTAAAGTGGTATTAAACTCAAAAGCAAACATTTATTATATTGCAGCTTACCAATCCTTAGATCTGAAGACTGCAATAGTTCCTTTTTTTAAGTTTAGTTTCTTTTTTCATCTGGTGATCTGACCAGAAAGTCTGTTGTTTTTCTACAGAACAAGCTTTCTTGCAGTTACAGGGATGAGACAAACCATTTATCACAAACAGGGGTGCTTACAATGATCATCTTTTATTTATTCACATAAAACCTTTATCCCAAAAGAAAGAAATATGCTTTTTGTAACTGATTATAAAGTGTGAGCTGGAGTTTGGATTCAATTTGTTAGTGTACCTAAATCTCCTATTACATTTAACACTACCCTTCCCTCCAGACTGACAATGCTGCTGTCTACTGCGCTTCCTGTGCTCATTCCTCCAGAGCTGTGTCTCACTAATAGAGAAGATGTGTTACTGGCCTGATCAGGTGAAAAGAGAGAGGAAAAGCCAAAGAAAAGAAAACAGATGCAACCACCACATCTAATGATTGGTAAGCTGCAATATAATCTATTTTTGGTTTTGGATTTAATACCACTTTAAACTCCACAGAAAACAACTGGCTGTTCACTATGTCTTCTGCACTGTAGTATTACCATAAATCATGACATCTAGTTGCTATGGGCTACAACTCCATTTATTTTTGAGCCGTATTTTATAAATGAGTGTCACTCTGACTGCTGATCCCTGGATTGTATCTCAGGGCAGTGCCATTTATACAAATAATCCTCCACCTCTTTATGATCCTGTATTCTATAGAAAGAAAGGAAAATGAGGCAATGTACATCTATTGTTGAAAGCAGTTGGTGATTCTGAGCTGTTGCTTGGCAGGTATATGACATTTGTATACGTCATTGCACCACAAGCTGAGCTCTCGATTATTCTGCTGATTTGTTGAGAAACTCTGGGGGTTGCAAGTGCCATGCTCAGGAAATCATGGAAGTAATATTTTTTATGTATTGTGATTCCATAATGAATGTAAACTTGGTAATGATCTGCCACATGCTGTCATCTACCATTTATTCAACTTCTAACAACTTGTTAGAGCTGATAACTGCTGAATTTTCAATGGATTATAAACTCTTGTTTTACATATATGTGTGTAGCAGCCTCCTAGGCTGAGGATACTAGATACATTTAGTGTGTCTTGCTCTGTAGTCAGAGGAGCTGTGATCTGCCGTTTTGATCTGTTCTGGCTCCACAATCTGGGCATTTGAGTGATTCCCCCTGAGCCTGTTGAGAACTTTCCAGAGCTCAGATGGATAAATTCAAATGCCCAGGCTGGGTTCTTACCTTGCCCCAGCTAATCCCTGGGGAGGTGTGCCCAGATAGTTGGTGGGAGGCAGATATTTAGCCGGGTTTCCAGGGAGATCTGTTTTTCACCTGGAGCACGTGTCAAACACAAGGCCCGCAGGCCAAACCTGGCTTGCCAGGCCATTTCATGTGGCCTTCGCACCTCTCCTTCAACTTTGGAACCCCCCTTGTCTCTGGCCCCACCTTGTCTCAGCAGTAAGCAGCAGAGAGGAGGGCAGAACTCCTCTGCCAGATCCTGGACTTCTCTGTGCAGGTGTGGGGAGGCTTGTCTCTGCCCCCCTCGGTCTCAGTAGTCAGCAGCAGAGAGGAGGACAGAATTACTGCTCCTGCTCCTTTCTGTGCAGCTGCAGCACCCCCTTGTCTCTGCCTCCCCTGGTCTCAGCCATTCAGCAGACTCTGACTCCTCCTCTGGTCCTCCTCCAGACTCTGCACTTTCTGTTTCCTAGCTCTGTCCTCAGCTTCTTCCCAGGAGCAGCACAAGGTAAGGGGGAGTACACTGTGATGTAAGGGATGGTAAGGTGCTCTTGACTTCTGGTGGTGGTGAATATCTGCTTGTCATTATTTTTCCTAGACTTCTACTTTCAGAGCTAGTTATTAGTTAAGTTATTACTAAACCAGTAATAACTGAATGCAGAGGCAACCAATTAATATGATAAAGAGAAGATACATTTACTTACAGATGCAACTGGCCCCTTGAGGGTAACCATAATGCTGATGCAGCCGGCGATTAAATTGAGTTTGCACACTGCTGCCCTGGAGGAGGGGGGACCATGTGCTTCTATGCCCTGAAGCCTTCCTGACTGGCTGTTGGATTACTCCCGTCCCCCCAGATCAATCCCATGGCCTTGCTATTTGTGGGATTTGTGAGTAGAGCTCAATCTTCAACTACCATCTCTATGCCGACGACACACAAATCTATCTCTCTACCCCTCACCTCACCCCCTCAGTCTCCAATCGCATCACCAGCCTACTAAGTGACATATCGGACTGGATGTCACTCCACTTCCTCAAACTCAATCTTTCCAAAACTGAGCTCTTAGTATTCCCCCCAACCCATGCCCCCCCCCCGACTTCTCCATCAAGATCAACGACACTACCATCAGTCCCTCCCCTCACACCAGGGTACTAGGTATAATCCTAGACTCCAATCTGTCCTTTTAACCCCAGGTCCATTCACTGACAAACTCATGTAGACTTCACCTCCGCAACATCTCCAAGATATGACCGTTCCTAACCTCGGAAACCACTAAGCAACTTATTCACTCCCTTATTATATTTCGCCTTGACTATTGTAACTCCCTCCTCACTGGCCTACCTCACTGCTGGCTATCCCCACTACAGTCGATCATGAATGCTGCTGCCAGATTCATTCACCTTACTAACCGCTCTATATCTGCCACCCCTCTCTGCCAATCCCTCCACTGGCTTCCAATTGCCCAACGGATAAAATTCAAAACACTAACACTGACGTATAAAGCCGTTCATAACACTGCCCCTAACTACATCACCAACCTTGTCTCTAAATACCACCCAAACTGTACTCTCCGCTCCTCGTAAGACATCCTACTCTCTAGCTCCCTTGTCTCCTCCTCCCATGCTTGTCACCAGGATTTCTCCAGGGCTTCTCCCATCCTCTGGAACTCCCTACCCCAATTTATCAGACTATTGCCTACTCTGCTCACTTTTAGGCGCACTCTGAAAACCCATCTCTTCAGGGAAGCCTACCCCGACCCCAGCTAATACTGGAATCTTCTACTCTTCCAACCACTCCATCCCCCACAGCTAATTACCTCTTGTACCACTATCCCCTCCCTCCTAGATTGTAAGCTCCAAGGAGCAGGGCCCTCTAATCCCTTTTGTATTGAACTGTATTGTTACTGTACTGTCTCCCTCCATAATGTAAAGCGCTGAGCAAACTGTTGCTGCTATATAAGTCCTGTATAATAATAATAATCTCCTGAGCTGCAGAGTTGCTGCATTGTGTTGTTACTGCCTAGTTGAGAGGTGTCTGTGCTAATTCTGTGCCTAATATTCTCCTGGTCAATAGCTGGGAGTAAAAGACTGTGTTCTACTACCTAGAGAAAGTGTCTTCTGCGAAATGTGTGCTGTGATGTTTTGGAGTATTCCATATCTATGGGGAGTTATTTACTAAAACTGGAGAGTGCACAAGCTGGTTCAGCCCTGCATAGAAACCAATCACCTTCCAGGATTTATTGTCAAAGCTTAATTGAACAAGCTGAGGTTAGAAGCCGATTGGTGTCTATGCAGGGCTGTACCAGATTCTGAGTGCTATAGTTTTAGCAAATCTCCCCCACTGCCTACCCCAGTTACACACTTTCTGCAATTATAAAAAAAAAAAGAAACCTTAGACCAGTGGTTCTCAACCTGTGGAACCTCAGGACCCACATTTGTCCTTGGTCATTAAGTCGCAACGCAAAACGAATTTCATTTCTGAAACATTCTAATTTATTCCACAAAACAACTTGTGCAGTATAAGCTGAGCAATGCCTCCTCTACCGCTCACTCTCTCAAAGGCACACTAAGGTAAGAGTATTAATGTCTTCAGTGGCTTTTTAAACAAACAATATAGCTTGTTTGTGTGAGGGTTTTGAGTGCCCCCCATTTCATTTTTATGTGCTATTTTTTCTTCCAAGAAAATGGAGTAACCTTTTAATTTGAAAAATCCACTTCTTCAGTCCCCCTTTCCACGCCCTACTTTAGCCCACCCTTTCATGCCCCCCTTTTTTTCCCCTTTTATGCTCTTTCCTTATCCCCCTTTCACACCTCCTTTAATACCCAAGTTGACCCGCTTTTCATACCCTCCCCTTTTATAGTTTCCTTCAGTCCTCCCCTTTCATGCACACTTTCAGCCCCCCCCCCCCCATCACCATTGCTTTCCTGTTTTCTTTCACTCCTTTCAAAATACGCTCTCCATCACCCAGCCACAACCCAGGAATAGTACCTAGCGGAGTCATTCCCTGGCGTCCAGTGGTGGTTTTCTTCTCTCCTGTGTGGCTGGCTGGCGGATGGAAGTGTAGTTATATGTCACCTTCTCCTGGCACGAAGGATGGAGAAATGAGTGTGAGGACCATTGAAATGCTTTTTAAGTGCACTGTGTGCACCACCTGGGTTGGACCGGCTGGCTGCAATAATACAAATATTAAGGCCGGCCGTAGTTGTAGTCCCAGCCTTCTTAACATTTATGTTATTGTGGCCAGGGTTTTTTTTTATTAAGCTATGTTGGTTGAGCACCGGACGTTTTTTGGGGATTTAGAGAGGCCTGGGGGGCACTTGCCCCACAGCCCAGTCTGCCCCTGGTCGCGACGCATTATTGAGTGAGTGAGTGAACTGTTGTGTGCCTGGCTGCCTATACGCTGCGTGGTGAAAGAACCTGCTAACTACAGTGGCTATTTCGGGGGGTGACGCTACATGTGATTGCAACAACTTTCCTAAGCTTAGTAAAAGATATCAGTTGAACTGCATTTATGGATTATAACATAGTTTATTTATTTATTACACATACTTATATAGCATTGTCAGTTTACGCAGCTCTTTACATATACAGTCAGGTCCATAAATATTGGGGCATCGACACAATTCTAACATTTTTGGCTCTGTATACCACCACAATGGATTTGAAATGAAACGAACAAGATGTGCTTTAACTGCAGACTGTCAGCTTTAATTTGAGGGTATTTACAGCCAAATCAGGTGAACGGTGTAGGAATTACAACAGTTTGCATATGTGCCTCCCACTTGTTAAGGGACCAAAAGTAATGGGACAGAATAATAATCATAAATCAAACTTTCACTTATTAATACTTGGTTGCAAATCCTTTGCAGCCAATTACAGCCTGAAGTCTGGAATGCATAGACATCACCAGACGCTGGGTTTCATCCCTGGTGATGCTCTGCCAGGCCTCTACTGCAACTGTCTTCAGTTCCTGCTTGTTCTTGGGGCATTTTACCTTCAGTTTTGTCTTCAGCAAGTGAAATGCACTGTCACTGCTGTCACTTAAAGCCTGGTACACACTAGAAGTTTTTTTTCATTCAATCCAGCAAGCTGAAGGAAAAAAACTTACAGATTGCTGTACTGAAGCTTGGTACACACTATAAGAAGATTGGACAAATGATCATCCAATTCTCCTAAATGTTTCACAGCAAGTCGAACCCAAGGATGGTACTAACTGTACGAAAATTCTCGAATGACAAAGGCTTTTTCTTGGTTGACGTAGAAACGTTCCAGCGTAGATTGTTGTTTATTGTTTCTGATCATGTGCAGTCTTTTGTATCCACTTTTTCTTGTACAAAAACAGTACGCATTTTTTTTTAAAAAAAAGTGTTACCCTAAGTTCACACCTAAACGTTTTCCGCAGCTTTTTGCATTTTGCAGAAACGCAGTACAGTCCATTTAACATGATTTCCTATGGGACATGTTCACATCTCCGTGTTTTCACCGGGTGCGTTTTTTGGAAAGGGTCAAGGACTGTTTTGAACGCAAAAAGATGCATTTTATGTTCTATAGACTTCAATGGAAACACTGCAGAAAAGCATGCAGTGCGGTTTTGCTGCATTTTTGCTGCATTTTGCACTTTAAATCTACCTAACAACAAGAAAGAAAAAAAAAATGCAAAACGCATCAAGAACATGGCGAAAACGCATCGCAAAATGCAATGCAGAAACAGGTCAAACGCAAACTGTATAGGTGTGAACACAGCCTTAGTTCTGTACACATATGAGAAAAATTTTGGAGATTGTTCCTTTGGAATATTCATTTGGTCTGAATTAGATGTTGAAACTTGTGTACACGCACATACGGAATTTCTCATCCAATTTTCTTATAGTGTATACTCAGCTTAACAAAAGCAATGTTAGTACAGCAATCTCCCCGCTGTGCTATTGTGTTCTGACAGGGGGACCACCCCACGTCAGAACACACCGGTCAGCCACTTGATGCCAGTCAGCTGCTGGTTTTCCAGCATGCTCGTTCAACAAAAGTTGGTCGTGAGATCGACTTCTGTTGGACAGGGAGCTGTACACGTGGACTGAAAATCAGCCGGTTTCTACTGTACCAGCTGATTTTGGCCAATATTTGGCCCATGTGTACAGCGCTTAATACCTTTAGCAACAGCATGGTTTTTATAATCACCTGTCATGAATGGGTTAAAAACAAAAGCATAAATTGGCCCTTAATAGTACAAAAACAGCAGAAAATCACCACTATAAGGGGTTAATTTATACTGTGAAACAGTGAATGTAGTAATAAATATATACCCATAAATAGGATGTACAGAGTATTTTAACTGGTCAGGGTCAAACATGAAGCTATATGAAGGGTGGAGGGGGAATATACATCTTTTACATTAAAGTGGTAGTAAAGTGTTATTTTATTGTACCTACAGGTAAGCCTGTAATAAGGTTTACCTGTAGGTACTGTAAATATCTCCTAAAGTTGCACTGCTTCGGCGATATTTACCTGTGTCGTAGCAGCAGCACATGCGCTCTGAAGGAACGGCATGCCTGCGCCATTCCTTCAGAGCTCTGTCATAAAAAGTGACTCTCACACGCATGCACGGGAGTGACGTCATCGTGGCTCGGCCATTCAAGCCGCCAGAGCCCATGAACTTTTAAATATAATGAACAATACTGGTAAAATACTGGTAAATGTAATTGTAACGTCTTATATTACCTCCAGTCTGTCAGTCTCCAGCTTTTCTAGGTTCAGATGCTGATCTTCCGTGCACAAACCGCCTAAAATGATTTTATTTTTATTTTTTTCTAACAACCAACCTGTCATACTTACCTGCTCTGTGTATTGGTTTTGCATAGAGCAGCCCTGATTCTTCTCTTCTGGGGTCTCCCACCAGAGCTTCTGCTTCCTCCTGCCTTCAGAGTTCCCCTATAGCAGTGGTGGCAAACCTATGGCACGCGTTCTGCAGCGAGCACACAGAGCCCTCTCTAGCGGCACGTGAACTGAGTTGCCCTAGCATCACCCCAGCAGCCGAGCTTCGGATAATAGCGCACATAGGGGCCATGCGCATGCTCGGAAAAGAGTAGTGGCGCCAGGCGATAACACAAGCTGCGTCTCATCCGAGCTTTTGCATGGCCAGTCAGTGCATTGCTACAGATATATATTGAACTGGCCGTGAGTTTTAATACATTCGTTTTTATTAACACAAGATTTTAGCTTGTGCTGGTGGTTAGTGGAAGTTTGCCCTCTTGTGCTGGTGGTCAGGGGAAGTTTGCCCCCTTGTGCTGGTGGTCAGTGGAACCTTGCCCCCTTGTGCTGGTGGTCAGTGGAGCTTTGTCCCCTTGTACTGGTGGTCAGTGGAACTTTGCCTCCTTGTGTTGGTGATCAGTGGAACTTTGCCCCCTTGTGCTGGTGGCCAGGGGAACTTTGCCCCAATGTGCTGGTATTCAGTGGAACTTTGCCCCCTTGTGCTGGTGGGCAGTGGACCCTATTACAGGTCAGTGGAACTTTGCCCCCTTGTGCTGGTGGTCAGTGGAACTTTTCCCCCTTGTGCAGGTGGTCAGTGCAACTTTGCCTCCTTGTGCTGGTGGCCAGTGGAACTCTGCCCCCTTGTGCTGGTGGCCAGTGGAACTTGGCCCCCTTGTTCTGGTGGCCAGTGGAGCTTGGCCCCCTTGTGCTGGTGGCCAGTTGAGCTTGGCCCTCTTGTGCTGGTGGCCAGTGGAGCTTGGCCCCCTTGTGCTGGTGGGCAGTGGAGCTTGGCCCCTTTATTGCTGGTGGGCAGTGGAGCTTGGCCCCCTTGTGCTGGTGGGCAGTGGAGCTTGGCCCCCTTGTGCTGGTAGGCAGTGGAGCTTGGCCCCCTTGTGCTGGTGGCCAGTGGAACTTGGCTCCCTTGTGCTGGTGGCCAGTGGAACTTGGCCCCCTTGTGCTGGTGGGCAGTGGAGCTTGGCCCCTTTGTGCTGGTGGGCAATGGAGCTTGGCCCCCTTGTGCTGGTAGGCAGTGGAGCTTGGCCCCCTTGTGCTGGTAGGCAGTGGAACTTGGCCCCCTTGTGCTGGTGGCCAGTGGAACCTGGCTTCCTTGTGCTGGTGGCCAGTGGAGCTTGGACCCCTTGTGCTGGTGGGCAGTGGAGCTTGGCCCCCTTGTGCTGGTGGGCAGTGGAGCTTGGCCCCCTTGTGCTGGTGGGCAGTGGAGCTTGGCCCCCTTGTGCCGGTGGGCTGTTGAAGCTCTGTTATTGTGTTTTTCTTTTAAGACAAAAGATGTTAATGCATGGGTGTTTTTTTCTAAACTAAAACCTCAGTATTCAGGTTTATTATTATATTATTATACAGGATTTATATAGCGGCAACAGTTTGCTCAGCACTTTACAAAACGAAGATAGACATTACAGTTACAATACAATTTGGTACAAGAGGAAACAGAGGGACCTGCTCGTTAGAGCTTACAATCTAGGAAGAAGGGTTGAGTGATACAAAAGGTAATAGCTGTGGGGGGATGAGCTGATGGAGGAAATAAATTTACTAGGTAAAAGCAGGATAGGCTTCTTTAAAGAGAAAGGTTTTAAGGGATCGTCTAAAGGTGGATAGATTAGGAGACAGCTGGACAGATTGGGGTAAGGAGTTCCATAGGATGGAAGAAGCTCGGGAGAAGTTCTGCAGGTGAGCATGGGAGGAGGTGACATGGGAACTAGAGAGCAGGGGGTCTTGGGAGGATCGAAGAGAGTGGTTTGGTTGATATTTTGAGACCAGGTTGGTGATGTAGCTGGGTTTAATTGCAGTGTTGGCACTTTGCAATAAATTAGTGGGTTTTGGGTTGCAGTTTGGGCACTCGGTCTCTAAAGATTCAGCATCACTGCCATATAGCAAGCTGCAAAGTATAGTATAGAGTGCTCCTATAACAAGGTAAAAAAACTTCTGCCTTTAGAATTACTTTAAAATAACTTCCTTCTCCTGACCAGGACTACGTCTCATGAGGCATGCCACTTACTGGCATGTATGGGTGGTGTACTGAGCTGCATGTGTGCTGCACTGTATTTTCTGACATGTTAACAAATAATACATTCTGGATGTAGGCCAACTAATCAGCTGACCAACTAATCAATTATGAAAATAGTTGACAACTATTTTCTTAATCGATTATGTCAATTAGTTGTTTCTGCCCTAATTGTGTGTATTGTAGTTTATTTCAAATGTAATCCCTCACACCTCAGGTCAAGCAATAAGCCCTGGTTCACACTGAATGCGGCTTTGAAATCGCCCTACTTCACTTCAAAGACACTGGTTAATGTGATTTCATGTATTGCTTTTGTAAAAAAAAAAAATTATCCGCGCTTAGCCAAAAAATGACTTCATGAATAGATGTATGCAAGTTGCACATGAAATTGCCAAAAATAGTGCAAGAACCTTTTTTCAAAATCAGTGCCGCTCTCATTTGAACGGTTTCACAGGCACAAATAGGGTGTGACTTGTCATGGGATTTGGAACTGTTGAATTGCATGACAAGTTGCATCAATGTGGACCAGGACTATATGTTAATACAGAATAGGAGTTTACAGACTCCCAAAGCCCAGGCACATATTTAGGATATAATTCCAAGAAGAAAGTAGGTGCACTCCATGTGATTTGCAACATAAGGTTGTTTTTGTTGTCATTGTTTCCTCGATGCACAGTCCGCTTTTGAAAAAGGTAAATGAAGCCAAATGGCTATTTATCATACTAGAATTTAACAAACTGTGCAATGGGCTGATCATGATTATGTATAGGTAGAGTTAGAAGGGGCTTCACTCCTAAATTGTTTCTTAACCAGGACTGACTGCTTATAAATTCTAATTCTAAGAAGTCAATGGAGCACATGTCTTGGTAGAGGTTACATAGTTACATAGTTAGTCTGGCTAAAAAAAGACAAAATTCTATCCAGTTCAACCATAAAAAAAAAGTTATAATCCTATACCCACAGTTGATCCAGAGGAAGGCAAAAAACCGAGCAAAGCATGATTCAATTTGCTCCTGCAGGGAAACAAAATTCCTTCCCGATCCCGCGAGAGGCAATCAGATATTCCCTGGATCAATTTTACCTATAAATGTTAGTATCCAGTTATATTCTGTGTGGCAGAAAAGAAATATTATGTGCACAGATAATGGCTCTACCTTCAGCAGTGTGCAGTATTTTATAGCATATGAAACATCTTCTATCCCTTCCATTTTCTATCCTTTGGAAAGCTCTCCAGTTACCACAGGCACGGACAGAAGAGTCTGAATGGTCATGTAAAATGCACAAGCCAGCACTATTATTCTTGATCTGTGTCTGGTAATGCATTATCCATTGGCTTTTGTTTAATTGCTTGTTTTCCATAGATGTGTAATATCTGCATAATTTGCAGTGGTTGCATTTCCACATTACTGATTCTTTATTATGCTATTTTAAGAAATAATTTTTGGATAACCTATATTAGGCGTAATTCACAAAGCTAATACACCCGGAAAAAGACTCTTAATTTCAGAAAGTGAAGGCTATTTTCAGCCGATACCAGTGAGATTTAAAAACTACAGTCTTGGTTATATAAGGATATTTATCTGTGTGTTATGCTTTGTGATCTGAGCTTAGTACTATTTATTTATTACAGGAATTTATATAGCACCATCAATTTACGCAGCGCTTTACATATATATTGTGCATTCACATCAGTCCCTAACCCTCATGGGGCGTACAATCTAAGGTCCCTAACTTCCATTCATACATACACATACTAGGGCCAATTTAGACAGGAGTCAACCTACCAGCATGTCTTTGGAGTGTGGGAGGAAACCAGAGTACCCGGAGGAAACCCATGCAGGCACAGGGAGAACATGCAAACTCCAGTCAGGTGGCGCCATGGTTGGTACTAAATAGTCAATCAAATTAGACAGTACCCAGTTTAAAGCTGGCCAAGCATAGTTAAGTTTTTTGTGATCAGTCAGTGGGCTTAATGTAAAAAACGGAACTGATTTCCCCCATCCACACTTTCAAGGTGGATGGGGAATTAGGGAGACTCCCCCACTGCTGGAACACACAGATCAGCGCTGCAGCCATTGATCAAGCAGAGTTTATCTGACAGGGCAGTTAAACAGAACTCAGTCGGCCAACTGCAGTGACTACACATGGATCCCTGCTGAACCAGCTAAACTTCGGTCTATGGCCACCTTTAGACATTATGGGGGATTTATACTAAAACTTGTGTACTCAGAATCTGGCGCAGCTGTGCATAGTAACCAATCAGCTTCTAACTTCAGCTTGTAAAATTAAGCTTTGACAGCAAAACCTGGAAGCTTATTGGTTTCTATGCAGAGCTGCAATAGATTTTGCACCATGCAGTTTTAGTAAATAACCCCCTACATGACTACCTTGGTGAAGTTTCAATGTGATTTATCAACCATGTTTTTGCCTTGTATTTGGTCCTGTACTGTTCTGTTAGGCAGCACTAGGACTGCAAATCAACAATGCTATGCCAAAATATGCTTAAAGAATAACTGCTTAGAAAAAAACAATTCCCTCTATGATCTACAGTATGTACACTGATGTAAAATTTGACGTGTGTTTTGATGCAGACTTTTAAGAAAATCAGTGAACCAACCACACAGTCAGGATACTAAAGGTGTACACAGGGTCAGTGGTAAACTATTTTGCACCCTAGCCAAGACCAGCTACTTGTGCCCCCCCCCCCCCAAAAAATAAAAATAAAAATGTAAAAACAGTAGAAAATATTAAATCAACAAAACATGAAACTGCTAAATTAACTTCTAAAAAAATAAGTGCCACAACATGCCACCAGCACCAATATTAAAGACAAAATATATATTAACCAATTACACATTAACTATATTAACCAATCAGACAGAAACAAAACAAAAAAAGAGACAGAGTTACAAAACTCCACAGTGACCAGCAGCCACCAGCCAGCTTGCAGTAAGTGACTGAGTCTGAGAGGAACACTGGAAGGAGCGGAAGCCCAGCTGCTACACTGGCCCCTGACACCATCTTCCTCTGTCCTCTTTTCCTCCCCCTCTGCCATCCCTCCCCTCAGCTGATCATTTATGACTTAGCGTTCCACACGATCAATCAGAATCTGCTCCCCTCACCCTGACCATTGTCCGCCCCCCCCCCTCCTTCTCCTGTCACCTCCATGACCTGCTATCCTCTTAGGCTCAGCTCACCTCTGATGGCTTCTGCCAGGGTGTGGAGTCCAGGCTGCGGCTTTCAGTGAGGACAGGCGGCATCTCATACACGGCAATTACATGTTGCGCTATGTGTGAAAAAAATTCAATAAATATACATATAAATAATGAAAACAACTGTATACATAATACAAGAACAAAATAGTGTATAAAAGCGATATCAAATACGGTCCATGTAAAGGACAATATAATAATTAAAGTCCACGTAAATAATATCTACACAGAACAATTTGTGATGATAATAATTTGTAATGATAATAATAGATAAAAATATTCTTTCCATCCAACTAATCACCTGCGTGAATGAACCAACACCATGTGAATAAAATGGAGGCTTACCAAATAAAGAGACCCCTTAACTATAGGGGGTCATTATAAGCTTTGTATCGATGTAATACCTTCCAGACTTCTGTGTCATCTCAGGATCCAGATTCCACTTAAACTTGTAAGCCATTCCCTTAGCGATGTCAGGACAGTATCATGAAAAATAAAACATGCCTCTCACAGTGCAGTAAAACCAGTGTGCCTTTATTGCGCAAATAAAATCCTATTTACAAATATACAGAGGAATATCAGCATTCATAAACAGTTTCCAAAATGGTGGACAGCTCCATGACGTCAGAGGGAGGCTCCGCCCGACACGTTTCGTCATCAATAGACGTCTTCCAGGGCTGAAGAGCTGCCCTCCATCACCACACATAAATAAGAAAAAAACAAGCCTCGTTTTGTAATATAACCAACTTCAATCATGTACAGGTATCGGAAGACATTGAATCTGGATCCAAGCCTCAATTTGAAATAGATGGAATAGTGAGGCCTCTCATACACATCAGGCTTTGATCATCCTACTCACATAGGGTTAACCTTGCAACCAGAGCACACCGCCACCTATTCATTGTCTTCAGCTCTGTAGAAGAAGGTGGAACAAGCGTTGGACACACCCCATTCGGTCACTAGCTGGATCATGTGTGTCATATATATATGTACTAAATGGTCATGTGTATGGACGGGCTGTGAAACAATTGTGCAGAGTAAAGATACCATCTTTCCCTCATCATTCCCTGTGTATGAGGAGAAGGGGACTCTGCAAAGAAATGAAGAATGCATACAAGACGTCCATAGGCCACACACAGATAGAGTGCCTGCCTGTGTTGCGCCCAGGCACCCCTAGGTGACACTGCGCCCTAGGCAGCTGCCTAGTTTGCCTAGTTGAAGCAACAGCCCTGGGTGTACAGGACACATCCAGGTTGCCATATAACATTGAATTTTACAGAAAAGCATAGCAGCTGCAGGTTGAAAAGGAAATGTCATTTTGAAAAAAAAAACATTAAATTACAATGTCTTATGTAGTAATTGTATATGCTACATTATGTTTTTGTTTTTTTTTTTGTTGTTTTTTTCTTTCTATGAAATTGGAGTTACCAAAGCCTTCTTGAACGTGTGTTTATCATTACTTTATTTCTATAAAGCTTAATATGGCCTGTATTCATACCACAGTTCCAGTATCTCATCATGCTAAGGTTGACTAAAATCCACATACACCAAAGGTTTCTAAAGCCCATTACAAAACAAATGTTGCTGAGTTTTAACTGTGAATTTTTTTTACTCTGTTACCAGAGTAAAAAAAAGGAAGTAAAGGCCGCAAACGAATGACAGATTGCAAAAGATAGCAGGACAAACCCCCCCAAAATTCTTCAAACATATTAATAGTAAAAAGGTTCGGTCTGAGCATGTAGACCCTTTACATAATAATCTAGGGTGTGTGACTGGGGATAAAGAGAAGGCAAATTTATTTAATACCTTCTTCAGCTCTGTGTATACAAAGGAGTATGGGGGAGCTCTTGTCCATAATGGGCATGGTATTGACACACCTCCAGATGATACACATTGGCTCACAATTGATATGATCCAAAAATATTTAGACAGAATAAAGGTGAAAAAAGCACCTGAACCAGATGGCATAAACCCATGGGTCCTTAAGGAATTGAGCTCTGTCATTGCAAAGCCATCGTTTCTAATTTTTAGGGACTCTTTAATGACTGGCATAGTACCACTGGATTGGTGTAAAGCCAATATGGTGCCAATATTTAAAAAGGGGTCAAAATCTTTACCAAATATTTATAGAGCTGTTAGTTTAACTTCTATATTTGGGAAGATACTGGAGAGTTTAATAAAAGACCACATAGATGAGTTCTTGCTGGAAACAAATATTTTACGCAACAGACAGCATGGATTCATGAAAGACAGAAGTTGTCAAACAAATCTGATTTCTTTTTTTTTATGAGGAGGTGAGCAAAACCTTGGACAGAGGGGTGGTGGTGGACGTGGTATACTTGGATTTTGCAAAAGCGTTGACACAGTTCCCCACACACAGCTAATGTGTAAGGTAAAGTCTACAGGCTTGGAAATATCAGTATGTAAATGGATAGAACACTGGCTAAAAGATCGTAATCAAAGAATAGTGGTTAATGATTCATACTCTGAATGGTCTAGGGTTGTTAGTGGTGTACCCCAAGGTTCAGTATTGGGACCCTTACTTTTTAATATATTTATAAATGATATAGGGTTTGGAATTAAAAATCCCATTTCAGTCTTTGCAGATGATGCCAAGCTGTGCAGTGGAATAATGTCCTTACAGAATGTCTTCAATTTACAAGCCAACCTCAATGCACTGTTTAATTGGGCAACTATGTGGCAAATGAGGTATAATGTTGATAAATGTATGGTGATGTGCTTGGGGGCTAAGAATATGCATGCATCATACATACTAGGGGGAGTGCAACTGGGGGAATTAGTGGTGGAAAAGGATCTGGGGGTTCTGGTAGATCCCAAGCTTAATAATGGCATGCAATGCCAAGCTGCAGTTTCTAAAGCGCGCAAAATCCTCTCTTGTATTAAAAGAGGTATAGACTCCAGAGACAGAGATATCATTTTACCCCTGTACAAATCATTAGTAAGACCTCATCTGGAATATACAGTTCAGTTTCGGGCACAAATTCACAAAAATAACATTGGGGAACTGGAGAAAGTACAGAGAAGGGCAACCAAACTGATACGAGACATGGAGGAGCTCAGCTATGAGGAAAGATTAGAGGAACTGAATTTATTCTCTCTTGAGAAGAGGAGATTAAGGGGGGATATGATCAACATGTATAAATACATCAGTGGTTCATATAGTGAACTCGGTGTAAAGTTATTCGCCCTGAGGTCATCACAGAGGACAAGGGGGCACTCTTTACGTCTGGAGGAAAAGAAATTTAATCTCCAAACACGGAAAGATTTCTTCACAGTGAGAACAGTGAAAATGTGAAATAGACTCCCTCAAGAGTTGGTTGTGGCCAGCTCAGTGGATTGTTTTAAAAAAGGCCTGGATTCTTTCTTGGATACACAGAATATAACTGGATACTAACATTTATAGGTAAAGTTGATCCAGGGAATATCTGATTGCCTCTCGGAGGATCAGGAAGGGATTTTTTTCCCCCTACAGGAGCAAATTGGATCATGCTTTGCTGTTTTTTTTTGCCTTCTTCTGGATCAGCTGTGGGTATAGGATTATAACTTTTTTTTTTTTTTTTTTGTATTAACAATTTTTATTGGTTTTCATGTGAGTACAAACAGTGTATTTTTTTAAAAAAGATAAGGAAAAAAAAAAAATAAGCATGACAGAAAGGTACATCGATGGCGAAACTACATATGGTCAGGACCAGTGGAAACATATAATAACAGTGCGGAAATAATCAGGGTCTTACATTTTGGGCCGGCATAGAGGAAATGAAGGTATCCCACGGGAGCCAAATCATCTCAAACACAGCAAACGAACAATTATGTAATGCAGTCAAATACTCCATCTGTCTTACATCAGCAATAAGTTTGTACAAAATCGGCAATGAAGGGGGAGTAGAAGATAACCAACACATAGGAATGCTTCTCCTGGCTGCGGTCAGAACATGTACAGCAAGTTTTCTGGCTGGTTTAGGTAGACTCGGGAATGGCAAGCCCAGCAAAAAATGCAGTGGGTCAAATGGGAGAGAGATATGCAACAACGATTGCAACAAGGAGCGGACCTCTTCCCAAAAAGGGACAATGGAGCTGCATGTCCAAAAGATATGGTAGAGAGAACCAGGATCTCTACTACAGCGCCAGCAGGCAGGAGAAGCATTCGGATTATAAGCATGAAGAACTTCAGGTGTTTTGTACCATAACATCATGATCTTGTATATATTTTCCCTAAAAACCACACAGACAGAAGATCTAGATGCATTTTCCCAAATTTTCTTCCACGTTAATAAATCAATATCATGTTGTACAAATTGAGACCACCTACGCATGTAAAGGTGAGTGTCATTGGATAAAGGGGGGGCATCCATAAGGAGTTTATAAGTATTAGAGACAATACCCCTTTGGTGGGGACCCTGCATACATAAACGTTCGAAGGGAGTAGGCTTCCCCAGGATCAATGAGGGTGATAAGGTAGAAAAAAAGTGGCGTATTTGAAGGTATATATATAGGTGATGAGGAGGTAGAGGAGCCTTTTTCTGAAGATCCAGGAATGAGTGTAACTTACGAGTCACCGGGTGTACCAAGTGACGCAATTGAAAAAGGTTAGCCACTACCCAGAGAGACATCCGGGATATGGCCATATTGTCTGGGAGATTAGGGTTATAGAGGATATTTGTCAGTGGGGAGCATTCAGAGGCCAGTGTGAATTTAGCCTTACATTTCTGCCAAACAGTCAGTGAAAAATGCATGGGACCAAGGAATAGGTGGCGGAAGGAAGAGACATCCACTGCTGAGGTCGACCAAAGGAGGGAACATGGATGAGCTGGGGACAGTTGCAATGATTCGATCTCAGTCCATGTGTTGGGAGGATAATGGGTGGACCATGACATGAGAAAACGAAGGTGAGTTGCATAGTAGTATGTTATTATATCCGGCGCCCCCATTCCCCCCCTAGAACGCAGGGAGAGCAGAACAGAACATGCAATCCTGTGCCGCTTATTGTGCCAAATAAAATGTAGGAAAGATTTCTGAAGGTAGTGAAGTTTGGACATAGGAACGGGGACGGGGAGAGTTGCAAACAGGTATAAAAGTTTGGGTAACACGGTAATTTTTAAGACGTTGATGCGTCCGAGGATAGAGATGGGCAAGGCATCCCAATGTTTCAGAGAGCGAGAAATTGCTATAAATAGTGGGGGGAATTGGCCTCGTATATGGATTGGTAAGAGGAAGTAAGATTAGTACCTAAATATTTTAAAGAGTGGGTGCACCACCGGTAGGGAAAGGCTTCCTGAAGTGAGGATAAAACAGCAGGTGGGACATGTATTGGGAGTGCCTCAGTTTTGGACATGTTGACTTTGTAGCCTGATATAGCCCCAAAATGTTTCAGAGTCTTATGCAAAATCGGTAAGGAGGTGTGGGGGCTCGTAAGTGTGAGGAGGATGTCATCTGCAAATAACGATAACTTGTACTCATGGGAATGGGATTGTATCCCGCGAATATCCAGATTCGACCTGATGGCGATGGCTAATGGTTCCAGACAAAGAATGAACAGCAAGGGAGAGAGTGGACAACCCTGACGTGTGCCGTTTGACATCTGAAAGGGAAGTGAAAGAAAAGAAGCTAATCTGACCTGTGAGAAGGGGGATGAATAAAGGGCCTTCAAGGCTGCTACAAATGGACCTCTAAAACCAAATCTCTCCAAGACCATGAACATATAAGGCCAACTTAAACGGTCGAAAGCTTTTTGAGCGTCCAAGCTCAATAACACAGCAGGGGTAGAGGATCGGTTAACCAAGTCAACCAGATCAATAGATCTCCTGGTATTATCTGCAGCATGTCTGGCAGGTACAAAGCCCACTTGGTCCCCATGTATGAGTTTGGAAATAATTCCGGAGAGTCGGTTGGCCAAAATTTTAGTGAAAATCTTGTAATCGGAATTAAGTAGGGCAATGGGGCGGTAGTTGTCTACAATAGAGTGATCCTTATCGGGTTTAGGGATAACCGAGATATATGCACGGGAGAATTCAATCTGGGGTGTGACCCCCTTGAAAAGATCTCGATAAAAAGAGAGGAGATGAGGTGCCAGAATACCAATAAAAGATTTATAATAGGAGTAGGGCAATCCATCCGGTCCCGGGGCTTTACGAGAGGGGAGACGTTTAATTGTGTCCAGTAATTCCTCTAGCGTAATGTCAGCATTAAGGGTGGTAATGTCTGAAGGTGTTATTCTCGGAAGTGACAAAGGGTCAAAAAAATTATCAAACGATGACTGTGTGAGGGGCGGGTGAAGATCTGGGGTCAAACAGTTATACAGTTTCCCATAGAATGAGCCAAAAAGGGTTGCCATATCCCGAGGGTCATAGGTAGGGCTTCCATTTGGCTGCATTAAAAGGTCAGGCATCGTAGAAGGGGACTGAGCTTTGAGTCGATTGACTAACATACGATGGGGTTTGTTGGAAAATTCATAAAATTTCTGCTTAACCCAGAGGAGGGATTGTGCAGTCTTACTGGAGTCGAGAACTTTAATTCGGTCCCGTAGAGATGTTACCCTCTGGAGCCCAGAAATAGATGGCTTGGCCAGTAACCGTCGTTCCGCAAAAGATAGCTGATGTATAAGAGAGGCCCTAGCACTCGCCGAGGACTTTTTTAAACGAGAACCCATAGAAATACAGAGTCCTCGAAAGACCGCCTTATGGGCCTCCCACAGAGTTGAGGAAGAGGCTACGGAGCCAACATTGTGTGTAAAGTAGGTATCAAGTCCCTGTGACAGTTCATCTCTAAGATGGTCTGTGGAAAGAAAGGTCTCATTAAGGCGCCAATGACATGGTTTGGGTATAACAGGAGGAAAAAAAAGGTTTAAAGTCAAAGAGGCATGGTCAGACCAAGTGATGGGGTTGATTTCAGAAGAAACCAGAAGTGAAAGCAGTGGGGCAGAGACGAAAAAGTGATCTAGACGAGAATAACTACGGTGAGGGGTGGAGTAGAAAGTGAATTGTTTATGAAGGGGGTGTTTAATCCGCCAGGCGTCGAAGAGACGATGCTCCCTTATCAGTCTACGAAAAGATTTTGAAGAGGAGCATTGCCACCTCGAGGGGGCGGACTCAAAAAGAACCTTCCTGTCTTTATGGGGGGAGAAAATCAAATTAAAATCACCCCCAACAATCACCTGTGAAGTGGAAATGGAATCTAGGTCAGCGAGTGTTTGGGAAAGGAACTGCAATTGACCCGTATTTGGGGCGTATAAATTCAACAGAACAAGGGGGGTGTCACCAAGCATACATTCCAAAATAATAAAGTGACCCTGTTGGTCAACCTTGGAGGAAACAACCCGAAGGGAGCAGTGTGACCTAATCAAAATTGCCACCCCGGCCTTCCCGGAAGAATCAAAGGCCGAATAGGCTTGGGAAAAAAATCTTGAGGCAAAACGAAAGGAGCCAGATGATTTGAAATGGGTCTCTTGGACAAAAATAATGTCTACTCCTGAGGATCGAAATTCCTTCAAAGCCATCCACCGTTTTTGAATGGAGTTGAGGCCCTTAACATTATACGACAGAAACCTCAAAGCCATTATGAAATAACAACGACTGAACTACATGTATTAGCATGACAAATGACTGAAATACCATCGATGTAGTAGAATAGAAAACAAAAAACATAAAACAATCAAATAACACAAAAGAAAAGAATATACAGTGAAAAACAGGTATCCGCAAGGATATAAACTTGGGAACATCAACGAAGTCCAAGTCGTCTAGGCCAATGGCTAGACAAGATCGGGGGTAGCACGACATCCGACACATCCGGGAGGTCGTCAAACCCGGCCAGGAGAAACAGAAGCAAAAAATGCACCCAACAAGGGTTTGGCCGGCCAAAATGACAAAAACCGGTATAAAAACCATGTATGAAACAGGAGAGAGAGAACAGCACCAGATTCGCCACAGAAGGTCACCCCTGAGAATCATCAGGCAAGTGGATCGCTTGATCGAGAAGAACGTGGACGTTGCGGGGTGCGTGAGAGTCTCTTCCGACCTCCGCGGACTGGTGTCCAGATCTTGTTGGGGGTGGCGGAAGGACGGGATGGGGTAGGCGACAAAGAGGACACATCATCCGATAAAGGTGGAAGTCCCAACTTTTTAGGAAAGAGTCCGCTTCATGAAGATCCCGGAGAACAACTTGAGTATTGTCCCTAGAAACGACCAGCTTGAAGGGAAACCCCCAACGATACAGGACACGATGTTGCTGAAGGTGTGTGGTGATCGGCTTCAGAGCACGCCGTTTGGCAAGAGTAATTGGAGAAAGATCGCAGAAGAGCTGGAGTCTGTCACCTTTAAATTCCAAAGAGGATTTGTGACGAACCGCTGATAGTAAGGCTTCTTTGCTTTGAAAGTAGTGGAAACGGACTATAACGTCGCGTGGCCTGGTGCCCTCAACAGGTTTAGGGCCCAGAGAGCGATGAGCCCTGTCCATTCGCCAGTCTGCCTCTGGGATCATGGGAGCAGTTGCAATGAAGAAGGACAGTAGGTGGCGGTGTAGTTGTGCATCAGCAATAGATTCGGACATACCGCGAATACGGATATTTTGGCGCCGTTCCCTGTTTTCCAGGTCCTCTTGTTGGAGCTGCATTTGAGACATGGAGTGTTTCAGATATGCGTTATCTTCCTCCAAGACATGAACGTATTGCACCAAATCATCAAACTTGTTTTCCAGTTTATCCGTGCGGTCTCCAATCTGGGCTATTTCCCTTCTGAGATCTATAGTCAATTTACCAACTTCAGCGGTTATGGAGGAGGTGATATTACGTAAAAAGACTTGCAACTTATCGTCCAACGCAGAAATTGTAAGCGTAGATGACAATATAGCCTGCTGAGGGTTTTGGCTAGGGGTAGGAAGATACCCTGGTGTAGGGTGGTCCATAACCCCTCCTGCTGTGGCTTGGGAATCAGAATCCTCCATTTGTGGATGGATTAGAGCAGAGGCTGTCAGCTGCTCTGTTAAAGTGCAGGGTGCAGTACCCTCCGCGGCCACTGGGGGTCCGGGATCGTTCCTCGGACTCCTGACACTACTTGAGGCCGGGGATTGCGGCCTAGTTAAAAATCGTCGGAGCGGCGAGGGCCGCGGATCCTGCGGCTGCGGGGAGGGGGGCTTCCAGCGCCCTATCTTCCCCATGGAAGCCTCTCCTTTATGCTGGGCCGGGTGCTTGTACTGTGTGACTCACCCGTAGCAGAGAATATGCCATGGAGCGGAGCGGGTGAGTCACTACTGGCCGGGGATGAGCAGAGCTCAGCAATCCGCGTCCGACATCATCCCTAGTCGCGCATGCGCCATAACTTTTTTTTTTAATGGTTGAATTGGATGGACTTTTGTCTTTTTTCAGCCAGACTAACTATGTAACTATGTAACCATTGTAACCAAAAAGGGTTGGAGGGGGGAAATTGCAATTTAGTCAAATAAGTTTGTTCTTCCATCTGGCAACTATTGTAGGTTATAACCTCTCAAAAAATGACCCTGTAATTTGTCCTCTTTACAGTAAAATTATATTTCTAGTAAATACTTTGATAAATGTATCTACAAATGAAATAAAATTATATTTTATTATCTGGTATATTTTTGTAATGTGGTGCTACAAACAAAAAAATGGACAAAAAAATAAAGATAACTTACAATAGGTTTGCTATAACTGGTATTTTGCGCAGGTCAAGTTTCTACACTTATGATGCATAATATACTAACAATAATAAAACCACATTTAACATGTAATATTATTGGATGGAAAGCAAAATCAGCATTGGGCATCTTAGTGCATCTGGAAACTCGTACTCTTCAACAATGTTGGAACCGCTTCTAGAATTCAGCTAATTACTTGTTCAGCTCCAGGAATGTGTGATCATTGTAGTCATGTGAATTGTATTATGTGTAATTTCACTTAGTTATCAGAAGCTATGCCTCTTAATTTGTAGTATTCACATCAAAGTGATATTATATAAACAAAGTTTTGCTAAAAAATATGTGCTTTAGGAAAAACTACATTGCACATGAAAATCTTTCTTAACCCATTCATTAAATTATTAATATATTAATAAAATGATTAATATATTAATGTGTTTCCAAGCAATTGGACAGGTGTACCTAATAAAGTGGCTGGTGAGTGTATATTGCCAAAGCATCCAGTATCACAAACAATTTCATGTATATATATATATATAAATATATATATATATATATATACACACACACACACACAGTATCTCACAGAAGTGAGTACACCCCTCAAATTTCTGTAAATATTTTAATATATCTTTTCATGTGACAACACTGAAGAAATGACACTTTGCTATAATGTACAGTAATAGACATTAATGGCTGTGTGTTGAGTTATTTTGAGGGGACAGCAAATTTACACTGTTATACAAGTTGTACACTCACTACTTTACATTGTAGCAAAGTGTCATTTCTTCAGTGTTGTCACATGAAAAGATAAAATAAAATATTCTGGGAAAACAATGTAATAAACAAAGAAAAACAAGCAAAACAAACAGCAATTAAAGGAAGAGTTCACCTTTTTGACACAAATAATAAATGCACGTTTTTGCAGGTAAAAAAATGTGCATTTATTATTTTTGTCCTCAGGAGCTAGGAAAGCATTGTGCCAGCGATCAGTAGATCGCTGATGCCATTCAGGTCTGCAGACCTGTCAGAATATCTGCCAGCCGTACGGGATGTACGGCAAGCAGATATACTGACAGGAAACTTCAACTAACTACCACGGCGCTCCACAGTGTCGTGGTAATTCATTGAAAACTACAAGCCCACAGACACTAAAGCACTCATTCACAGAACTTGTAAATGTGACACAGCCATGTGGGTGGAACCCTGCAAGGCCACGCTGTTTTCAAATCTGACAGTACGGGGGAAACTTCTCCCCGTACTCTATCAAAGGGAGGGGGGGCGGCTGCAGCTATGGGAACATGTTACATGTTCCACCCTAAAAACGGGTGGAACATGTAACATGTTCCCAAAGGTGAACTTATCATTTAAGCAATTATAATGTGTATCAAAATGTAATACAACCCTATTAAACGTTTATTATATCTTTAAGGCCTCATTCTTCACACATCCTAAATCCACCATGGTGCGGCAAGGTGTTCTCTGGTTGGATAAGATAGAGAAGTGGGGGTGGTGTGGACACCAGGATCTCCACCTCCGTGCAGCAAGTACAGGGTGCAGCAACATAACTTCCTTTTTTGAAAAGCGTGCCATTCAGGCTGTAGCGGCCATAGCGGGGCGGGAGTGGTCTCAGGCAACAGGCGTAGTTCTAAAGTTTTTAAATCAATTGTTACGTGGGTCACTACGTTCAGACAAACCGCGAGTACGACAAGACGAAGAGCTGGAGTCCCTCGACCCATCAGATCACCTGAGAACATCGAAGCAGTGAGAGCTTCAATCTTGCGATCCCCGTAGCGTTCTGCGCGTAAACATGCATCTGCCCTTGGACTTTCGGATCGTTCAGTGAGGCGAATTCTTCACGATGACCTTCATTACCATCCGTACAAGTTGGCGATTGTGCAGGAACTCTCCGAACGCGACTTCAATTCTCGGAGGAACGCATGTGAGGCAGTACTCGAAAACGTCCTTGAGGACGTAATTGTTTTTTACAGTGATGAAGCCCATTTTCACTTGACTGGATGCGTCAACAAACAGAACATGCGCTACTGGGCCGACACCAATCCTCGAGAATTGCATCAAAGGCCTTTGCATTCATCTAAAGTCACAGTGTGGTGTGCAATTGCCTCAGCTGGGATTATTGGTCCCTGGTTCTTTGAAGAAAATGAAGTCACAGTGACAGTGAATTCAGACCGGTATGTGAACATGTTGGAGGAATTTGTTTTTCCACGACTTGATGAATTGGACTTAGGGGACATTTGGTTCCAACAGGACGGAGCAACGGCTCACACTTCAAGAGCATCAATGGCTGTTTTAAGGGAACACTTCCCGGAGCGCCTCATCTCAATAAGGGGCGATTTGGAGTGGCCAGCCCGCTCCCCTGATTTGGCCCCTTGCGACTTTTTTTTTTGTGGGGTTTTTTGAAATCCCGCGTTTACGTAAACCGTCCAAGGACACTACAAGACCTGAAGGCCAACATCCTTGCAGAAATTGCCAACATACCCGCTGCTATGCTGGTAAGGGTCATGAAAATTGCCAGAAATCGGCTTATTCAGTGTATGGACAATGGGGGGAGTCACCTACCTGATATGATTTTCAAAACTGTGTAAAACAGAACTTTAGATATGTACCTACATTATTAAAGACAATAAAAACAATTCTGATTCATAAAATGGGTTTTATTGCATTTTGAAAAAAGGACGTTATGTTGCCGCACCCTGTATATTGCTGATACCTGCAGCCAGGATCCCAGATGTTCCAAATGGTGAAGACTGCTTAGCCTGTATATCTCAATGACTGAATGGCTGAAAAGAGCTGGGGCTGTCCGTGGCTGTAAGTGTGTATCCACATATCTAGTGGTTTCCTGTGGTTATTGATAGATGTCTGACCCCATTACATCTAGTGCCGAACATCTGTACCTATCTTAACTGGATGTGCAGGTACATGCGGATACATACAGCCAGGGGCGGACTGACCATTTGGAAACTCGGGCACCGCCCGAGGGCCTGGGGTCAGTAGAGGGCCCCATAAGATGCCCCTGGTACCTTTTTCATAGGCTTTTTTTAGTTTGAGCAAGGACACAGGGGCCCCATGATCCCTTATTGCCCAGGGGATCCATGAGTTGTCAGTCCGCCCCTGCATACAGCCATGAAGTTGTTCATCAGTTAGTTGTATAGACTGAGCAGTCACTGCTGTTTGGAACACCTGGGAGCCTGGCTGCAGGTATCCATAGTATACTTTCTGCAAGGTGGGGATCCTGATGTCCCCACCCCACGCCTCTCTTCCTAGTCCAATCAGAGATCACCTTGCTTTCACTGAAGATTCGTTCTGTGAATGGGGTTTGTGCTGAGTGAGCAAGACCCTGTGTTCACTATGCAGAAGAGCACACTCTTGGCATAGGATCCGGAAGACAGAGGCGACTACTGCATTGATTGTTTGCTCCCACAGATATGCATACTTACATTGTTCCAAGCTAGACCAATGAAACTATGCAAAAAAAAAAAAACATACATAAGGTTGATCTGTAAAATGAGCTTTTTTTGCAAATCACAATTTTTTGATGTATCTTTAGTAAATGTGAGACATAACTTTTCCTAACAGCGGTAATTTAGGAAATAAGATTTTATGTATACACCGTAAATATAAATATATTCATATTTTATAGATCTAATTGATTTACATTGAAATCTGCTAAGATGAGGCTATTAGTTGTTATGAGCTACTGCTAAATCAGTAATTTCATTTCCTGGATATGCTTCCATATTTTACACATAGTGGATTCCTGACTCTGTTTTGCTGACCACTGCTTTAAGCTGAATATTTACATTCTAGTTTCAGCAGCTTTACTGATCAATTAGCATCTGTTTCCAATGAGCAATCTGGCTGTATGTTATTGGAAAGTGACAAGTCAGTGTACTGGATTGCTGACTGGCACACTGCTGCAGGATGCTTTTCCAACATGATATCAGTCTGCCATGAGCAATATATTTGTGGACATGCAGCATTTGTAAACTCTTCCTAAAATTAATATTAAAATTTCTAATATGACCAGGCATAGGACTGAGGGTTTAATGTATGTTCTGACTTCAGCAATGACCACATTTCTAATTAGAAATATAATATATACTTTATAAATAAGTTTTTATATATATATATATATATATATATATATATATCTATGTATGTATAAAATATTTAATAAATATTGGGACATCGACACAATTCTAAAATTTTTGGCTCTATACACCACCACAATAGATTTGAAGTGAAACGAACAAGATGTGCTTTAACTGCAGACTGTCAGCTTTAATTTGAGGGTATTTACATCCAAATCAGGTGAACGGTGTAGGAATTACAACAGTTTGCATTTGTGCCTCCCACTTGTTAAGGGACCAAAAGTAATGGGACAATTGGCTTCTCAGCTGTTCCATGGCCAGGTGTGTGTTATTCCCTCATTATCCCAATTACAATGAGCAGATAAAAGGTCCAGAGTTAATTTCAAGTGTGTTATTTGCATTTCGAATCTGTTGCTGTCAACTCTCAAGATGAGATCCAAAGAGCTGTCACTATCAGTGAAGCAAGCCATCATTAGGCTGAAAAAACAAAACAAACCCATCAGAGAGATAGCAAAAACATTAGGCATGGCCAAAACAACTGTTTGGGACATTCTTAAAAAGAAGGAACGCATCGGTGAGCTCAGCAACACCAAAAGACCCGGAAGACGACGGAAAACAACTGTGGTGGATGACTGAAGAATTCTTTCCCTGGTGAAGAAAACACCCTTCAAAACAGTTGGCCAGATCAAGAACACTCTCCAGGAGATAGGTGTATGTGTGTCAAAGTCAACAATCAAGAGAAGACTTCACCAGAGTGAATACAGAGGGTTCACCACAAGATGGAAACCATTGGTGAGCCTCAAAAACAGGAAGGCCAAATGACATCTAAAAAAGCCTTCACAGTTCTGGAACAACATCCTATGGACAGATGAGACCAAGATCAACTTGTACCAGAGTGATGGGAAGAGAAGAGTATGGAGAAGGAAAGGAACTGCTCATGATCCTAAGCATACCACCTCATCAGTGAAGCATGGTGGTGGTAGTGTCATGGCGTGGGCATGTATGGCTGCCAATGGAACTGGTTCTCTTGTATTTATTGATGATGTGGCTGCTGACAAAAGCAGCACGATGAATTCTGAAGTGTTTCGGGCAATATTATCTGCTCATATTCAGCCAAATGCTTCAGAACTCATTGGACGCCGCTTCACAGTGCAGATGGACAATGACCCAAAGCATACTGCAAAAGCAACCAAAGAGTTTTTTAAGGGAAAGAAGTGGAATGTTATGCAATGGCCAAGTCAATCACCTGACCTGAATCCGATTGAGCATGCATTTCACTTGCTGAAGACAAAACTGAAGGGAAAATGCCCCAAGAACAAGCAAGAACTGAAGACAGTTGCAGTAGAGGCCTGGCAGAGCATCACCAGGGATGAAACCCAGCGTCTGGTGATGTCTATGCATTCCAGACTTCAGGCTGTAATTGACTGCAAAGGATTTGCAACCAAGTATTAAAAAGTGAAAGTTTGATTTATGATTATTATTCTGTCCCATTACTTTTGGTCCCTTAACAAGTGGGAGGCACATATGCAAACTGTTGTAATTCCTACACCGTTCACCTGATTTGGATGTAAATACCCTCAAATTAAAGCTGACAGTCTGCAGTTAAAGCACATCTTGTTCGTTTTATTTCAAATCCATTGTGGTGGTGTATAGAGCCAAAAATGTTAGAATTGTGTCGATGTCCCAATATTTATGGATCTGACTGTATGTATATGGATGTGAATAAGAGAGAGTCACTGAAGAGTGCTAGGAAAGGAGCACATCAAATTATGGGATTGCTAGGAGGTGCTAGGGAGTCTGACTGCTAGCATGTAGACACTTTATTATTGCAACACTTTACCCATAACAACTTGATAAAAAAATAATGTTATTTGTGAAGGAACATGCATTCCACATTAATAATTATGCTATCAAAATCAATCGTTCCTGTTTCTGATTTTGCCTATGGACAGGAAGCAGCGCCGATGCAGGCTAATGTACCTGTATGTCAGGCCACATCAGAGGCTCCTGAGCGGCTCACAGAGTGCACATCCAGGAGCCCGGTGACCCGTGTGTCACCCGAACACAGCTGTTCACATTACCGCTGTGCCCAGGTGGTCACATGGTATTGTACCATGTGATTGCTGTGTCCAATCACAGCAATCACATAGTAAACAATACCAAGTGAAAGTAAAGATCAGTTCTCTTTGCTTTCACTCTGAGAGCAGAGAGAAGCTATGCTGTAGGCCTGTGAGTGTACAGTGGCCTGTCAGGTTGCTTCTACACTCACAGACTGCAGTGCCAGCCAGCCCTAGTGTTCCTGATCACTGCACCAGTGTAGTCTCTGATAAATAATGCAGCCAGCCCTGTCACCTGTCCCAGTACTCGCAAAAACACCACCATACCACCGTCCTGATAACTGCCATACCAGTGTCATGATCACTGCCATATGCAATACCAGTGTCCTGATCAGCACCATACGCAATACTAGCATCCTGATCATGGCCATACACCATACCATCTCCATGATCACTACCATATGCCATACCAGCACCCTGATCATCACCATACACCATACCAGTGTCCTGATCACTGCCATATACCATACTAGTGCTTGATCACCGCCATATACCATATTAGTGCCCTGATCACCGCCATACCCCATACCAGCATCCTGATCACCGCCATACCCCATACAAGCATTCTGGTCACTCCTTATGCCGAACCAGTATCTTGATCACTGCCATAGTCCATACCAGTGTTCTCATCACCCCATATGCCATGCCAGTGCCCTGATAACCGCCATACCCCATACCAGCATTCTGATCACCCATATGCTATACCAGCATTCTGATCACTGCCATAGCCCATTCCAGTGTCCGGATCACCACCATACACTGTGCCAATGTCCTGATCATGGACATACCCGATACCAGAATCCTGAACACTACTATACCTCATACCAATGTCCTGATCAGTGCCATACGTCATACCAGCATCTGGCATTTTAAGGTCTCATCCAGGGGCGGACTGACCATTTGGAAACTCGGGCACTGCCCGAGAGCCCGGGGTCAGTAGAGGGCCCCATGAGATGCCCCTGATACCTTTTTCATAGGCTTTTTTGAGTTTTGGCAAGGACACAGGGGCCCCATGTTCCCCTATTGTACGGGGGCCCCATGAGTTGTCAGTCCGCCAACTGGGATATTTTTATCCAAAAAATGGAGCAGAATACATTTTGGCCTACATTTATAAAGAAAGATGATTTATTTGCAAAATGTTATAACAAAAACTAAGCAAGAAAATGTTTTGTTTTTTTTTCAAAAGTTTCTGTATTTTTACATTTATATAGCAAAAAATAAAAATCCCAGTGGTGCTCAAATACCACCAAAAGAAAGCTCTGTTTGTGTGAAAAAAATGATAAAAAATTGAATTTGAGTACAGTGAAGCATGATCGCGCACTTGTCATTTAAATTGCAACAGTCCTGAAAGCTGAAAATTGGCCTGCACTGGAAGGGGGTGAAAGTGTTCAGACTTGGAGTGGTTAAATAGTATAGGCACTTATTTTTAATGTTTATATACAGTAGCTAAACCTGCAGATCTAGCAGGACTTAAGTTTCTGACTAGAGTTCCACTTTAAATTCTGAGGAACCCGGACACAAACTGTTTAAGACAGCTGCCCCCATGTGAATGGTTGCGGTACCAGCAAAAGGAGCAAGATCCAGTGTAAGAATGTGGAACAGGTGAGCGTGACAGTAAGGCTAGGTTCACACCTATGCAGTTTGTGTTTGAGCCGTTTCTGCATTGCGTTTTATGTTTTTGCACCAGCGTTTTTTTTTTTTTTTTTTATGTTTCTTGTTGCTAGGCAGATTTAAAATGCATCAAAAGCACAGCAAAAATGCATAACAAATGCACTACATGCTTTTCTGCGGCATTTCCATTGAAGTCTATAGAACCAAAAATGCTACCTGACCCTTTCCAAAAAACGCATCGGGTGAAAACTCAGAGATGTGAACGTGTCCCATAGGAAATCATGTTAAATGGACTGTACTGCGTTTCTGCAAAACGCTGTGAAAAACGCTTAGGTGTGAATCTAGGGTGATGCAGTTTTGCAATGCCCTTTGCAGCATCAGTCAGACTGAGTAATAAGGGAGGGCAGTGCTAGCAGTCAGGTGTGCTGCATGTAAATATGCTGACAAGGAGCAAGATGACAGGAGGAGAGTAGAGAGATGACCTCAATTTTGCTCCTGCTCCTTCATCATCCATTCAGCAGGCTGAGTGTAGGTAGATGACACTACTGTATTCCTTAACCCCACCATCGAAAGAGGTGGCATTCTCCATGCAGTGTGATTGTAAGGCCTCACTCACTTGGGATTTTATTGCCAGCTGCGGAAAGAATCCACATTGCCTGCTGCCTCCAGCAGGATTGATAGGTGGATGTGAATAGTTGCAGCCACTTAGTTTGTACAAAGCAATGACAGGCTGAAAGTGACAGCAGCTATTAGAGGCTTTTTGGATGTAAACGCACATGGATTGATTATCTGTGTTTAGGAACAGTGGATCACTCCTGGATGCAAATTGCTTCAGTTGATGGGAGAACATCTGTCCATAAAAACAGGTATTCACTCCATGTGCAATTACATCTGAACACCCATGGCCACTGTTAGCCTGTCATTACATTGTACAGGCTGAGCAGCTACACCTACCGCATCTACCTGTTAATCCAGCTGGACTCTTGCTGCAGCTGCCAATTATTATTATCATTATACAGGATTTATATAGCGCCAACAGTTTGTACAGCGCTTTACAACATGAGGGCAGACAGTACAGTACAATACAATTCAGTACAGATGGGATCAGAGGGCCCTGCTCCTTGGAGCTTACAATCTAGGAGGGAGGGTCGAGTGATACAAAAGTTAATAGCTGTGGGGGATAAGCTGATGGAAAAAATGAAAGTACAATTGTTAGGTAGGGGCAGAATAGGCTTCTCAAGAGAATGATTTTCAGGGATCATCTAAAAGCAAACAGAGTAGGAAATAGACAGATTGGGGTAGGGAGTTGCATAGGATGGGGGAGGCTTGAGAGAAGTACTGGAGGCACACATGGGAGGAGGTGACGAGGGAGCTAGAGACCAGGAGGTCTTGGTAGGAATGAAGAGAATGATTTGGTTGGTATTTTGAAACTAGGTTAGTGATGTACCTGGGGTTGAGTTGTGGATGGCTTTGTCTGTTGTTAGTGTTTTGAATTGAATTTGTTGGGTGAAGCCAATGAAGGGATTGACAGAGAGGAGTAGCAGACATTGAACGGTTGGTAAGGTGGATAAGTCTGGCAGCAGCATTCATAATGGACTGAAGGGGGGGAGGGGGGGATATGAAGGAGCAATACAATCCTGTGTAGATGAAGCCTGGATGAACAGACATGCAAATGATTTTAAATGTAGAACAATTCCCTTATATGTATTTCATGGCTGGATTTCCACTTTAGCTCACCAAATTCTCCCCCAGCCTTATTGTCTTTATCCTACACTGATCACGCAGAGCTTAGCATACGCGTCATCGTGGGTGATACTATGCAGCTCTGACTCATCCAGTTTACACGTAAGAACTGACAGTCTGATTGTAGGCAGTTCTGTACTGGGCAGGAGCACACTACAGCCATAACCAGCTTAGAGCAGTTGGGTGATTGCATTAAACTCCATAGGAAGACAAGGGAACCGATTAGAGCATTATTGCACTGCAGGATTCAGTTTACAGTATATGAGCTGTGTGTTCTGACACTACTTGTTATGTTTTATGGCAGGGTACAGAGCTCACACTGACAGCCCACTCTCTAGTCTTACTGCAGAAATATTGCTGTATGAACAATGAAACTACAAGCATACGCATATCTTACTATTTTATCACAAGTGCTTGCATCTCCCCTATTTATATATTGCAAATAACAGGCAATTCTGCAGGCCTTTCCATTTTAGAAACAAGAATAGTTATATTTGTTTTAGTAAAAATCACCCTGGGACACAGTGTTAACACAGGGGGCTTTATTTATTGCATTATAGGGCCTGATCTGTACTTTTTAACCACTTGCCTACCAGGCACGTATACCCCTTTCCTGCCTAGGCCAATTTTCAGCTTTCAGTGCTGTCGCGCTTTGAGTGACAATTGCGCGATCATGCAACACTGTACCCATATTACATTTTTATCATTTTTTTTCACACAAATAGAGCTTTCTTTTGGTGGTATGTACTTGCCGCTGGGTGTTTTATTTTTTTGCACTATAAACAAAAAAAGAGCAAAAATTTAGAAAAAAAGATTTTTTACTTTGTTTCTATTATAAAATTTGGCAAACAGGTAATTTTCCTCCTTCACTGATAAGGCTGCACTGATAGGCAGCACTGATAGGCAGCACGGTGCCTTGTGTTTTTGGTTTGATTATATTATTGAATTAAATGTATTATTATTATATTATTATTTTTTATGATTATTTATTAAATTCTAATTTGTGATTTCGTGTTTCAAGTTCTATCCTACCCGGGATGTTTACTAGACTCTTGTTCGGACAGACTTCAGTGAGTTATTCCTAAAAATTACAGGCCTACAAAAGAAAAAATACATATTTCCATGCAAAAAAATGTACCGCTTTGATCACAGAAATATGGACATAATCAATATTGGACCAGCTGAACAGTAAAGCAATATTATTGGGCTCAGTGAGGAGGTTGAAAAAGGTTGGAAATCTCTGACAGGAAAAATAAATAAAACATATCTGACAGTGTGTACATCCTCAGTCCAAACCACTGAGTGTGAATTCTGTCTGCAGTCTGGTTCCTATGCTAATTGCATGAGTCATTTCTGACAGGTAATGCAGGGGATTGAGGTGACAGGGGAGGGGAGCTCCAGCATACAGTCTGTGATTTACAGCCTCGGCTGTTCATGTTTCCCTATGAGATTGTGAAGATGAGGGTGTGTCCCTTCCCTCCACTGGGTGTCAGATTACACTTAGCTCTCCTCTCTGAGCTGTACAGTGTTTGACCACAGATCCTCATCCCCTCCCCTGGAATCTCAGAAAACTTGTACTTTAAACAGAAGTAGAGCAGAGGTGGCTGCAGATAAGCAACAGATAACTTACAGTATGTAGGAGGCTGTCCATCAGTGTGTATCACCTGAGGCCAGTCACTTTACAGGGTATATGTGAGGGTTTACAATCACTTTAAGCATTGGATCCTAAGAAATAAAAACAATTAAGCACACAAATGCTAGAAGGAGGAAAAGTCAGAAATACATTTGCGAAAACAGCAAATAGTAGGGAGGGGCTGATGGAAAGGTTTGTACATAAAAAAGACTAACATGGTGTATGACTTTGAAACATGAATTGATCCATCAAGGTGTGTTTTTCTCTCATTATGTGAAATCATACAGATATTTTAGGTTACATTCAGGCAGGGGATTAGCACATTTTGTAAATCTGCAAATTCCTACACCTGGAATGACAGGTGTGTGCGAATAGCTGCAGACACTTTTTTGTGTGTACAAGCAGCAGGTTTTGGCACAGTATATGTACATATCAAATTAGGCTTTGTAAGCATGGCAGAAATGGCATTCAATATTCCCAAATCAATGATCTTGATCACGATCAATGATTAAATAAGATCAGGTTATTCGTGAATTAATGTGAACCTGTGTACAGGCAGTTGCTTTTAAAGTACAGTAAGTATTCTGAACAAGAAGTAAATAAGCTTCAAAATATTATTATTATTATTATTATTATACAGTATTTATAAAGCGCCAATAGTTCGCTCAGCGCTGTACATTACAAAGGGGGACAGAACATGTGACAGAACAATACCAATACAATGCAAAACATGAGGGGATTGAGGGCCCTGCTCTTTCGAGCTTACAATCTAGGAGGGAGGGGATGGTGGCACAGGAGGAGATAGCTGTGGGGGATGGAGTGGTTGGAAGAGTGGAGGAGGTCGGCAAGTTAGCAGGGGGTGGGGTAGGCTTCCCTGAAGAGGTGGGTTTCAGGGTGCGCCTAAAGGAGAGGAGAGTAGGTGATAATCTGATGGGTTGGGGCAGGGAGTTTCAGAGGATGGATGACACCATGGAGAAGTCCTGGAGGCGGGCATGGGAGGAGGAGACCAGGGAAATAGAGAGAAGGAGGTCTTGTGAGGAGCGGAGTGTGCATGCTGGGCGGTACTTGGATATTAGGTCAGTGATGTAGTTCGGGGCAGTATGGTGGTTAGCTTTGTACGTCAGTGTTAGGATTTTGAATTTGATCCGTTGCGCAATCGGAAGCCAGTGGAGGGATTGGCAGAGGGGGGTGGCGGAGATGGAGCGGTTGGAAAGGTGAATGAGTCTGGCAGTCGTATTCAGGATCGACTGAAGCGGGGATAGCCAGCGGAGAGGCAGGCCAGTGAGGAGGGAGTTGCAGTAGTCGAGTCGTGATATGATGAGGGAGTGGATGAGCTGTTTAGTGTTTTCTGGGGTTAGGAACGTGCGTATTTTGGCGATGTTGCGGAGGTGGAGTCTGCACGAGTTTGTTAAAGATTGGACTTGGGGCTGGAAGGATAGGTTGGAGTCCAGAATGACACCAAGTACTCTGGCCTGCAGGGCAGGTTTGATGGTGGCGTTGTTGGATGTGATGGAGAAGTCAATGGGGGTGGTGTCCGGGCTGGGGGGAAGACAAGAAACTCGGTTTTGGAGAGGTTCAGTTTAAGGAAGTGGAGCGACATCCAGTCTGATATGTCGCTCAGTAGGTGTGTGATTCGGGCAGAGACTAAGGAGGTGAGGTGGGGGGTTGAGAGATAGATTTGTGTGTCGTCGGCATATACAGTAGGTGGTAGTTGAAGCCGTGAGAGTGTATGAGTTGGCCAAGGGAGGAGGTGTAGATGGAGAAGAGAAGGGACCCAAGGACAGAGCCTTGAGGGACCCCAACAGAGAGGGGGAGTGAGGGGGAGGTGGTAGCATTATAGGTAACGCTGAAGGAGCGTTGTGACAGGTAGGATGAGAGACAGGAGAGAGCAGAATCTCTGAGGCCGAGGGAGTGTAGTTTTTTGAGGAGGAGGGGGTGGTCGACTGTGTCGAAGGCCGCAGAGAGGTCAAGGAGTAGGAGCACTGAATAGTGACCATAAGCTTTGGTGGTTAGAAGGTCGTTGGAGAGTTTCACTGACCTCTGTAGCTCCAGGTACTGTGGCAATTCATCCCTAAAAATCACAACAGAGACTCTGAAGTCAGTTTGCAGTTAATTTCTAAACAGATTATAATACTTGTGTTTCTCTACATTAGAGGGCTGACAGGCTGCCATGCCCCTACTACCAGAAGATGAAATGGGAGAAGGGCTGTAGTGCTTCTGTCATGAAATTAGAGGGTGAATATTTCAACAGTGCACGTTAAAAAGATCACAGAGGTTTTGTTTTAAAAGTAATTTACTGCTTGTGAAATATATTTAAATATTTGAATAACCCTGGCCTGGCCACAGGTTTTCTGCACTAGGATATACTAATGCTTCTTTTGGCTCATTCACGCAAGTGGCCCATACAACATACAGTACAAGAGATATTTGTTGATGCATCTGGAGCTGTCCATGGCAGCAGCTATACAGACTCATCCACACATCTGAGTAAGACAGGCATGCAGAGACAGGTGAACATCCCCAAACACAGATTGCATGTGTTCAGAGCTGTATTCCCATCCCTTCCCGCCTATCAATATTAGATGTGCAGGTGAGTCCTTATTGCTGCTGCCTTTCAATTGACTGACATAGGCTGCCTGCACAGAGCGCCACACTGCTCCAGATATAAAAAAAAATTCCTCTTGCAAGCAGGATGTACAGACCTCTGTGCCCATGTGAATGAACCCTATGTGTTTATTCTACAATTTAGGTGTCCGTTTATGAAACTGAGATCAGCAGCGATCCTGAGGATCGCTGCTGATTTCAGTACATTAGTGGTTTATGAAACAGAGAAGATCAGCAGAGAACACGTTTTCTGCTGATCTTCTCTGCATACAGAGAATCTGCAATCAACAGGCACAGAAACGGCCAGTTTATGAAGGAGCAATGTCAGCCCTTCACTGGCGATCTGTGTGAAAATTCTCCCTTCTAGATTCTCCAGCCAAGAGGTGGAGAGAAAGGGAGAATCGCTGGAGTTCTGAGGAGGAAAGAGGATGTTTTTGGACTTTATTGTTCTTCCTTCAGAGCCTCCAAGACAGTGTGAAAGCCCCTTGCCTTTCACAACACCCCCAAAACCCTAGAGCAGTTTATAAATACCTGTGGGACCACAGTGGTCCCACAGGTATTTATTTACTTATTTATTACAGGTACTCATATATCACCGTTAATTTACACAGCGCTTTACATATACAAAAGTATTAAGACGCCTGCCTTTACAAGCACATGAACTTTAATTGCATCCCAGTCCTATTCCGTAGGGTTCAATATTGAGTTGGCCCACCCTTTGCAGCTACAACGGCTTCAACTCTTCTGGGAAGGCTGTCCACAAGGTTTAGGAGTGTGTCTATGGGAATGTTTGACCATTCTTCCAGAAGCACATTTGTGAGGTCAGGCACTGATGTCGGATGAGAAGGCCTGGCTCGCAATCTCTGCTCTAATTCATCCCAAAGGTGTTCTATTGGGTTGAGGTCAGGACTCTGTGCAGGCCAGTAAAGTTCCTCCACCCCAAACGTGCTCATCCATGTCTTAATGGACCTTGCTTTGTGCACTGGTGCACAGTCATGTTGGAATAGGAAGGGGCCATCCCCAAACTGTTCCCACAAAGTTGGGAGCGTGAAATTGTCCAAAATCTTTGGTATACTGATGTCTTATGAGTTCTCTTCATTGGAACTAAGGGGCCAAGCCCAACCTCTGAAAATCAACCCCACACCACAATCCCCCTTCCACCAAACTTTACACTTGGCACAATGCAGTCAGGCAAGTACCATTCTCCTTGCAACCACCAAACCCAGACACGTCCATTGGATTGCCAGACAGAGAAGCGTGATTCGTCTCTCCATAGAATATGTCTCCACTGCTCTAGAGTCCAGTGGCAACGTACTTTACACCACTGCATCAGACGCTCAGGGCTGGGGTTTTCACTAGGCAAATTAGTGGCCACCTGGGGTGCACTGCCTCCTAAAGGCGCCTGGCCAGCACTCGCTCTGTGTGGGACACTGCCATGTCATGAATGATCCTTCAGCTGAGAGGAGGAGCTGCAGAGAGGAGGAGGAAAGAACAGAGGAGGATGCCAGTATAGCAGCTAAGCTATATGGACCACTGATGTATTTATACATGTTGATCATATCCTCCCTTAATCTCCTTTTCTCAAGAGAAAATAAATTCAATTCCTCTAATCTTTCCTCAACTGAGCTCCTCCATGCCTCTTATCAGCTTGGTTGCTCTTCTCTGCACTTTCCCCAGTTCCCCAATATCCTTTTTGTGAACTGGTGTCCAAAACTGAATATATATATATATATATATATATATATATATATATATACATATATATATATATATAGAGAGAGAGAGAGAGCTTTTTTTCTTAGAGAACTGGAACTCTGGAACTCTCTCTTTCCAAATCACCCCTTGTCTCTGGCCCTACCAACTGTTCCTTGGTTCCACCCCTTACCCACCTCCCAGTACAGTTCTTTTAAACAATACAGAACCAAGTATCATTTTGTGGTGTTAAGTAATTTGAATGAAATTTGTTAATGATAACAAGAAAAGCAGTAAAATAGATCCTCTGCAGCCAGCAACAATAGATCCCCCCAGCAACAAAGGATCTCCGCGGCAACAACGGACCACCTACAACAAAATACCCCTCCAGCAACAATAGACCACTGGCAACAACAACAAATATCCTCACTGTCAGCATCAATAGACCCTCCAGTAGTCAGCAACTATAGACCCCTCCCTCTATAGTAGATCCCTCCCGGCAACATGTGACCCCAAGCAACAATAGACCCCCCATAAAAATAGATCCCCTCAAATAACAACAGATCCTCCAGCAGCCAGCATCAATAGACCATCCAGTACACCCCAGCAGCCCTTTCCATTACATGTGTTCAGTACAGGAGGTGCCTGCTTAAAGAAAGCTCTCTCTCTATATATATATATATATATATATATATATATACACATACACACACATTATAAATATCCTTTTTATCTTTTTTAATTGATTACATAAGCTCTGTTCAAAGCTGCATAAGGGGCTTAAAGAAGGGGGGGGGGCAACAATGAATGACTATGCAGGGTGGCATGTCAGCACATATCGTGGCCATTCAAGGATAGGAAGACTGTGCTCCCAGTACAACCTAAAAACTGACTACACTGTGATGGATGTGCTTCTATACCTAATGTGGTCAGTTTGAAATAGGAAAGCAGAGGTACTGTCAGGAACACTAGGGATTTCACACAAAGGAAGCAATACAAAGAGAACAGGATACTTTTTAACACAAGAACATGGTACAACAGGCACATATCAGGAATATGAAATGTTGGGGTAAAATATTCTTTAAGTTATTATCTGCCAGAACATCCAGATTCTTCTGGGTCAATAACTCCGGTTGTTCTCCTCTGAGAATGTATAATGCATGCATGATTTACCCCCCCCCCCCCCAAGTGCATACCTTTACATTTAATATTTTCGTTTTGACATATTTTTACACTTTTAAGCTTTAAATATGTGGCGGTCATTTCTCATAATAAAAATCCATATATTTGCCAGAAAAATTGTACAGCTTACAAAGCACAAAGCAGTAGAGTGTTTAGAAACTGCACCTTGCATACAGTAGTGTTTTATAGAGACTAGGTGTGATGATGATATTCTCTTGAGTGCTGGACGATTGTTATATTTTGGGATGTTTAGTACAGAATAGCTTGTTATTTAGAATTGACAGCCATGTCCTCCACAAAGAGCAATTGTTTTGAAGTGTACAGCTACTGCGTCCAACAGAGCTAAGTACAGGAGGAAAATGACAGATCTTTGTAAGAACAATTTGATTGGCACCATGAATTGACTTAGTAGGCCTAAAATGAACTTGTAATTGCAAACTACTCAACTGTCTTGATTTTGACAGGTCTAGATATTCAGATCTCAAAGGCGGATGTGTTTGTGAAATGGTCATGCCTTTATAAAACTGTGCAACTTGTTTGAAGAATTGGCTCAGATCACAAAGTGGGTTAACCCACACAAAATTGATCATGTGGATTTGAATAAATGTTGGGGGTTAAATCATGATAAATTTTAGAAGTACCTTTTGCAGGGAGATTTGTGCACCCAACACCACATTTTTGCTCTGGCTTTTACAGCTGAATCTCACTGTCCATTGAATTTGTCAATAATACATTTGGGAAAGTGTAACAATAGAATGTCAATAGAGTTTATTGAATAAGAATGACATCCTTATTCAATAAACTCTCAAGCACTGGAGTCAGATGATTGCAGTTTCCAAGCACCAATAGTGAGAAAGGATCCATGGAGTGTGTTTAATGACACTGCTTAGTGAACATGCGAGCTATGCGTAGAAGGATTTTCTGAACTCATTCTGGAGTTGATCAGCTGTTGTGCAGTGGTTTGCTCAGTATTTTATAACAAGACTCACTAGCCACCACAGGCACTAACTAATCCTACACATCCCATTATGCCAATGTCAGTGAAGAAAAAAAAAGTTAAGAAAATTCACACTGGACAGCTCAGAACACTGTTTTGGGAGTGTGGCTTAGATGGCACTCCACAACATGTTTGGTGGGAATGCCATATAAATAAAAGGTTTTGCACTAGAGTATACGAATTACACTACCTTAGGAGACAGCATCCCCTAAAAATCCTTACTAATCCTTACTAAACTTACACACTTCCTTGTGTACCTCAAATCATTTCAAACTTGTGTCCTTCAATTTCACTGCCGCTAAACAAACCCTAGCAAGAGCATGGAAATCTAGAACTCTGGAAGTTGTGCAGGAGAAGCAAAAAATGTAAAGCACTTATTTAATGAAAATCTGGCAGCTATTCTACATGACAAAGGCAATACATTTAAAGATTTGGAACATGTGAATATCTAGCTACTTTGGGGCAAATTTTAACAAGATGCTATGGACAATTTAATATTTTAAAGTCAGATAAATCAAGGTTTGCTCTGTATGTGGGAGCTGGTCCAATTCCAATTCTTTACCCTGACCATTTTTTCACTGCTTTTCATTTCTATCCTTTCTTTAATTCACACACTCATTTCTCTACACTACCTTCTCTGCTTCGAATCTTTATATTTGTAGTTGTTGTCCTCTCTTTATTGCCTCAACCACAGTTGGATGAGTGTCCCGTGGAAAGGACCCCCCCCCCCCCCTACCAGGACTATATTTAAATGCCTGAGGGAGGCAGGATATTATAGTTGTTGCTAGTTCTTTGAAAGATCATTGTACCATTGGAGCTCTGCCCAACAGGAATGCACATTTCAATTGAAATATGTAATTGGGGTTTGATGCCATATACTTTCTTGCGAGTATTTGTTATACCCATATTTGTAATTTCTCTTTATGCCATATGTCAAGATATATACTTTTGTTTACTCAAAGATATGACAAGTAATTATACTCAGGTATAATACATTGTATAGTACAGCCTATTTCAACCAGGGTGCCTTCAGGTTTCATCAGGGATGCCTTGGCAAAATGCCTAAAAATTGCCCAAAAACTGTATACAAGTTGGTAGGTGGATCAAGTGCATTTTAGTTACACAAATTCACAGGTTTGCATTGTACACCAATACAACTTTCTAGCCACCGGCAACATAAAAAAAGTAATGATGTCATCAGTTGATAGGAAGGACATTGGGCACCCCACATAGCATACTTGCTTGCCCCTCCCCTGCCCCTCTCTGTCAGCAGTGGGGTCACTTTAGTTGAGTGAGAGAAACAGAGGGAGAAGAACAATAAAATGCTAGTCAGTACCACTGTGAAAAGTTGGGTGTCTCACATGTGCAGATGTTGCTGCATTCTGTAAAACTATTAGTTTACTTTTTTTTACATTTTGTAAAGGGTGCCTCGGGATTGTGCAGAATTGTAAAGGGTGCCTCGAGATTGCACAGAATTTTAAAGGGTGTCTTGACTGAAAGGGGGTTGAGAAACACTGGTAAATAGTATAATATTGCAAACTGCTTAATAAGAATTTATTAAAACCAAACATTTTTAAAGGATTTCAAATATTATAGAATGAGCTTTGACTTGTGGATGACCTGCCTTTAAAAAATAATAAACAAAAAGGCTACAGTTGTTATACAATGAATAGTATGATGACCTCTTGGAATTTCGAAGGCATTTAATAGGATTTGAGTCTTTTCTAATTTCTGATCCATTTGTTACTATGGGTATGCATATTATAGGTCACAATTAATTTTATTTTCATCTGTATTTTATTTTTACTTCCTATACATAATATGTTTTTTTTTAATTAAAATATAGTAGCACCAACTGCAGTCCTATATAAGTGAATGTTAGTCTTAGGCTACGTTCACACTAGCCTTGTGTGCAGGCGGCAGAGAGGCATTTGGGAAGCGTTTTTACCGCTTCCCAAACGCCTCTGCCAATTCTGCACATTACAGCACATGGTGCTGTTCTAACGGGAGCGTTTGCGTCGCGTCGCGTTGCACCGCGGCAAAACGGACGCCTCTGGTCGAGTCAGGAGGCTTTGAAGCCTCCTATTCTCGTCTATGGTGCCGCTCCGCAAACGCCCGGCCGGCGTTTGCGGTGCAGTTGCGACGCGTTTGCGGGGCGTTTGCGGAGCGGTAACACCACTCAAACTGTATTATAGGCGTTTGTGGGGCGTTATTAACGCTCGGCAAACGCCTAGCAACCGCCACTAAACCGCGTTTGCGGAGCGTTTGCCGAGCGTTAATAACGCCCCACAAACGCCGGACCAACGCTTGCCAAACGCTATAGGGGCGTTTGGCAAGCGTTGGTAAAACAGCCAAGTGTGAACGAGCCCTTAAGGGTGAACAGTTTCGGTGAAATGAAGTCGAGAAGCCATTAGCTCAGAAACAGAATTAAAACAAGCATAGAGGGGCTGATTATCTGTTTACCTACGCAATAAACTGCTCTAATCTCCAAAATGACCATATGTTTGATCTGGATATACCTAAACTATTTCACCATATGTGCTCAAAACATTTTAGCAGCTACTTAGAATCATTTGTGTGCTGTCTCTCTTCAAAAGGGCTTTACTAATACAAATGAAATCACTGAATATACTGCTTAGATGAACTGATACTTTATCCATGCTAGACAAAGTGACAGGTTCTTTGCAAAAGGTGTATCATAAGTTGGTTGTTCTTACCTTCCCCGCATTCTCTTCCAATGCTGTGATCTGCCACCAGAAATACTCAATCCTTCCGGGTATGGGGAACATATAATACACGTTCTCCCACCCCACTATTCTATGCTATCTAGACCTAAGTGCTTTTACATTGGAAGAGCTTCCTGAGCCTAGTGCAGGAGGAAGGTCTAACAGCAGACTAGTTTGTATGTGAGCCTTGCGTTGCCTGTGTGCACCATCTCTGTTACTTTGCTTAGCATAGGCAACATAGATAAAGATGTATACTGACATTTATCAGTATTCACACAATCTGAGTGCATACTATTGGCAGCAGTTTCATACTTGTTTCACTTGCCTTTTGTCCAGTTTTATAGAACAGACCTATGGGTTACTTCTTTGTTCAGTGGTTTTTACCTTGTTAAATAAACCTGATTGGTTTTAACACATGGAATTCATTTGATGAATTTTACCATGTAAACATCATGACATGTCCTTGTATTATATTTGAGTCGATATTTAGAAATGGTTTGAGCACCTGTTTGTCACTTACTATGTTCTCTTGTCTTTTATCCTATAGAGTTTGCAGTTTCCATAATTGACAAGATGGAGGCAAAAGAGATCTTGCAGAGTTTGAGGCTCCTAGAGTTTGATGACTTCAATCAGTTCCTCCGCAGTGTGCCAGCGGCCACATTACTGGGATTAGGTGCCTTTGCCGCAGTCATTGCATTCTGGCTCGCTAGTAGACCCAAAGCTGTGAAACCGCCATGTAACCTCCTAATGCAGTCAGAAGAACTTGAGGTAATCATAGTCTCTGAATGGTAAATTATAACTAAATGCTAAAACCTAGGGGAATAGTTAGAAACTGTAGTCGGGTTCCTACTGCAGTCTGTGTCCAAAATGGAGGAAGTCTTCCTATTTGTCATGTGGACCATTATCAGAGGGACAATGTTGGGAAATCTAAATTTTTACAGCTGGTACTGGAACTGAAATAGGGTTGAGATGCTCCAATGGAAGCACCTGATCCTGTGACCGCTGTCTAACAGGAGAATCCACTCTCCTTTGGAAGAAATTTCCTCTCACTTCCTCGTGTGTCACTGAGACAGGGAGTGAAGCTAACCCCCTCCCCTCCAAATGGAAATAGAGAGTAAGAAAGAAAAAAACTGGCACGGACCTGAAATGGCTGGTGTTTCAACACCATGGCAATTGCCGATCTAAACAGAGGCTAAGATGGCAGCTTCCTTGGCTATAAAGGATAGGAGGCTTTAATTCTGCTTTAAGATTGCTTATTTGTTGTCAGTGGACACATGCTTTACTCATAAGACTAGACTTTGACACTGAATAATAAAAGACAGTGACATATTTTGAAATAATTGAAGTAAAAAAGAACAGATAACACTTTTGCACCTTCATAAGCTATCAGGTCAAACCATCTGGAGTGTACATAAAGAAACTGCTAATTATGTTTTGGCTTTAGGGTAATGTTAGATGACCACTTTCAGCATAGCATCTAACAATAAAAAAATAAAGATATATTGGCATAATACCTAAATTGAGCATACAGTATTCTGCCAGCTGAATATATGGTCAGTGTATTATATGATTGTATGCTTTGACTGTGGTATTTCCCAATGTCAAAGACATTGCACATACAGTATACTTCATCTTCTTGGCCTTGCTTCACAGTTGGCAGAATTGTTTTCTGCTTTTGTAATATTTGTAGGTATAGTCCAAGTTTAAAATTTGGTATGATATAAAAGCTGTATATTTCAAAATTTGTAGACAATGATTTGGCAGCAGTTTAGTTCTAAGCCTGCTTTCTTTGTTCCCATATATCAGCAATAAAAAGCTGACTGATGTTCCAGGCTTCCTGTACTCCAGGGTCACCTTGATAATAAGTGAGGGGAAATGTCTCTACTAGAAAGAAAATGTGTAACAGCTTGTAGGCAGGTTGCCTACAGAGTGTTAGCTAGGTAGTTGGCTGGCCCAGGCCGGGAAGGAGTTAATGTTCTGCACCTCGGTTCCTGGGCTTATTGGACCTAGCCTATGCACACTATAAATAAGGGAAAAGGCTGGGTGCCATAACATCAGCCTGCTCAGAAGATGCCGTGATTGCTGTGGAGCTCCCAAGGGGGTCTGCTGCACCCTGCAGTCTGTCGGAAGCCCAGATGAACCGTCAAGCCCTGGAACCGCCAACTTGCTGAGGTATGCCTGGGCAGCCTAGTTGACACAGATAGGGAATGTTGCATTGAACTGTTCATGTTGGACTGTGCCAGAGAACATTCAGTAAAGTTGCATCAACTGTTCTAAGCCTGGTCTGGAGTTAGATGGTTCCTTGCGTATGAAAGAACTAGGGTCAGTAAAGCACAAGTGAGGTACGAATCAAAGACACTAAAAAAGGTTTATTTGGCAAGAGGAGTAGGAGGAGACATGCAGCTGCTATGGGTAACTCAGAACTACTGCAAGGTACATTGCGGCCTGTCAGGAAGTGTGGTACCTGGTGTAGGTGACAGGTCCTCCGGTAGTGAGGGGTCTGTGATCTGGCTCCATCCGAAGTAGTCAGTTTCCCAAAGTGACCTGGACTGAACATGCGTTAAGGAGGCCCACAGCCTGGCCGCATAGTGCGGATGTGAGTGAGTTACCAAGTGCATGCATGAGGTCTGCGCTAAGTTCATGGTGGGACCCCATTCTGTCACTGGGAGTGAGGTGGCAGAGGTACGCTGGATGGGTGGAGAGGGCACAGGCCCAGCAATGTCCCTCCTAAATGCAACACATAACAAGCAAGGTGAGTAGTGGTATGGGATGGAAGGCTTTACAGAGGAACTCTGTCACATTACTACAGACAGTGCATGGCTCTTCTCTAAGCTGGAGAACCGCCAGAAAGTTTTTTTTTTTTTTTTAATTCTTTTTATTGATTTTGCACATAAAAGGTACAAAACATAATACAAATAACAAAAAAATTGTAAAAATCCCCCGTGCAATACCTCCAAAAGTAATGCTCTAGTAAAGAATCATGTCCAGAGATCAAAGTGGACACAAGTACAAGTACAGTGTGACATCCACCACACAGCATGTTCAACTAAGCCAAAGCTATACTTTCAGGGCAAATAACAGTGGATACCTTAGGGTGAAAGTAGTCTCTTAAATGACAGTCAAAGCCTCCCTGACAGAGAGTCCGCATGAGCCCAATGTTAGACCCAGACCACTCCATTAAAGCACAGATTTATGAAAGACCTGACTATGCCATACTTTTTAAAATTTCTTTGGGAAACTTCTATTTATGTAGGTGACCTTATACAGAGACAACGCCTTGTTAATGAGAGCCTTCCAAAATGTGAGAGTGGGGACCTCTGTTTTTTTTCAGTGCAATACATTTGTATTATGAGCATAAAATAAGGTTATGGTGAGATGGGTTTTCTAAGCCCTGATATTTGCCGACTCCTCCACCAAGCCCAGTAGATATACAGAAATAGTCATAGGTACCTGAAAAACGGTGAGGTTTTCACAAGCTCGGACCACCCCCTTGTATGTGTAGATAGTTCCAGAAGACATGCTCAGAATCTGCCGAAAAGTGTTCACACCTCTAACAGGCGGCTAGAACGGAGTTATAAATTTTAGCCAGTTTGGCAGGTGTGTAATAGATTCTATGCAGTATTTTATTATGAAGGAGGTGGTCCCTGGCTGACACCAAATGGTGGAAGGGTAGTCCCACATATCATCCGAGTCGTCTCCCTGGAAATTAGGTATCATTGACATGCACCCCTCTCTGCACCTTTCAAGGGGTCTAGGCCTGACCGTAAAAAGCTCTTTGTAGACCTCCAGAGTTTTCTTAAGCAATCCAACCCCAACAACCACTCCATATCTGATGATCAAATCTGTAGGAGAGTGGTACCAAACTGGAATATAAAGGCATGTCGTAACTGTAAGTAACAAAACAGGTACTGATTTGGGAGTTGAAACTTAGATTTCAATTCATCAAGGGTAAGTAGCCTGTCCGCCCTTATAATATCTTGGATTTGTTTGCTCCCCCTACCGGCCTATATAATAGGATCAGGAATGGTACCAAAATGCGGGAGACAGGGATTATACCAAAGAGGGGTAGACGGTGAGCACCCAACACCCTCAGGCTGCATGATACTCTGAACATTGTCCCATGCCCGGAGAGTGACCTTCATGGAACCCGTCATAGGGGCCCACCACTGGGGACCCCTAAACAGGAGATGATGTAAACCCTCATAAGAAATCACCATAAAGTTTGATTATCACATGAACGCAGTCCCTGCCTGGTCCCGGGCATTGGTGAGCGCATGCCCAGCGAAAGGTACCTGCCCATAAGCTGTAAAAACCTGACAGGGGTTCTAAACCTTTCGCACTCTAGCCAAAACTATAATTAAAGCTTGCAAATATAGTAGTAGGCAATATGATTTACCAAAGCTCTGAGTTACTTGCACAATGCTTTGAAAAGCTTAGCTATGTCTCTTATTTTCATATCAAGCTGATGACAATTCAGTAAAATGACATGATTTGTTATCAGTATCTTTTTGTGTGTGTTATAGGCTGGTGATGGTGCTCGCCATTCTGTGTTAGGAGATGGCCCAAAGCTGCTCACACACTACTATGATGATGCCAGGACAATGTATGAAGTATTCCAGAGGGGACTACACATATCAGGTAAGATCACATAGAGTTGGACTATTGAAGTTTGTTCTGCTGTACTGAGGAAAACAATATCAACATGGTATAGTCATGTTAATGTATTTTTTCAATTTCTCCTGTTCCCTTTATAGTGTATTTCAACGTTTGCAGCTAAACAGGGATAACAGCTACTTTGAATTAGCTTACTTACTTTAAACTCAGCTTACCTATGTAGATGTTCTTTTCTGGAAATTCCATCACTGGAAAATCATACTGGCTCTCTTTATTTATGAGGAGGCTGGGCAGCTGCAATAATTATCCCTGGCTGTACTGTGCTGGCTGATTTTCATTATTTATTTATTTCAGGTACTTATATAGCGCCATCAATTTACGCAGCGCTTTTACATATATATTGTACATTCACATCAGTCCCTTATCTGTTGTAAACCAGATTTGTCTGTTCTAAGAAAGGGTTAAATGTTTAGAAGGTAGGTTTCTTGCATTGTATGTTAAAGTGTTACTAAACCCACAACAGCAAAATCTGTCAGTATATGCAGTAAAGCATGCTTGTTATCAGGGGCGGACTGACCATTCAGGCATTCGGGCATTGCTCGAGGACCCGGGGTCAGTAGGGGGCCCGTGAGAGTATCGCTGTCCAGTGACAATGTGGGGAGCGGAGGAGAAAGCAGTCTCAGATCCCAACCAAGAAGTAGCTCACCTGTCACTTCAGGTGGTGGCAGAGTGAGTCAGGTGACGGTCCGGACACTGTGCTGGTGATGGAGCCGGTGGGCAGTGGGAAGGTTAGAGGCATATCATCCATGGATGCGGGGTGTTCACTGCACACACTCAGTCCCCATGGATGATTTGTATCAGGAACAAAGTCTGAGGTGATCGGTGCAGGGGAGGGACAGTGACAGCACCAGGGGCAGACTGACAACTCATGGGACCCCCGGGTAATAGGGGATCATGGGGCCCTGTGTCCTTGCCCAAACTCAAAAAAGCCTATGAAAAAGGTACCAGGGGCATCTCATGGGGCCCCCTACTGACTCGAGTTTCCAAATGGTCAGTCCACCCCTGGACAGCACCGATCTCCCTGCATGGATTTCAGTGAAGCAGCTAAAAGCCGCAGGAGGGAGACTTCCAGCTGCCTCGTTGAAATCCATGCAGGGAGATCGGTGCTGTCATTGTCATTCCCCTGCACCGATCATCCCTGACTGTGCATCGGATTTCCCTCCTGCCCCCTCTGCAGCTCAGCCCCCCTCCCTTGCAGGTCTCTGATGCTTCCTCTTCTCTGACAGTGTCCAGCCCCTCTCCCCATCCTCCACGTCAGAGCAGAGGAGAGAGGATCTGCTCTGCATCCTCTGTCAAGATCAACTGGCAGCTCTGTAATTCATTCTCTCTCCCTCTCTCCCCCTCTCCCCCCTCTCTCTCCCTCTCTCCCCCTCTCTCCCTCCCTCTCCCTCTCCCCCACTCTCTCCCTCTCTCTCTCTCTATCTCCCTCTCTCCCTCTCCCTCTCCCCCTCTTCCCTCCCACTCTCTCCCCCCTTCCTTCCTCCATTCCCACCTTTCATTCTTTCCTCCCTCCCTCCCTCCCCTCCTTTCATTTCCTTCCTTCCTCCCTCCCTTCCTTCCTTCCTTCCTCCTTCCAGTCCTTTCCTCGCTTTTCTTCCTTCCTTCCTTCCTTCCTTCTTTCCTTCCTTCCTTCACCCATTCCCTCCCTCCCTTTTCTTCCTTCCTACCCCCTTCCTTCATAGCTTCCTCCATCCATTCCATCCCTCTCTTTTATTCCTTCCTCCATCCCCTCCCTTCATTCTTCCTTCCTTCCCTTCATCCCTCTCTCCCTTCCCTTTCTTTCCCTTTCCCTCCCTCCCCTTCTTTCCTTCCTTCATCTATTTCATTCCTCCTTATTTTTTTCTTCCTTCCTTCCTCCCTCCCCTCCTTCCTCCCTCCCCTTCCTTCATTCCTCCATCCATTTTCTTCCTTCCTTCCTTCCTTCCTTCCTTCCTTCCTTCCTTCCCTCAATTCCTTCTCTTTTCTTCCTTACCTTCATTCCTAACTCTACCCCTCCCTTCATTTTTTCCTTCCCTTCCTCCGCTCCTTCAGTCATTCCTTCCTTCCCCTTCATTCAATCCTTCCTTCTTTTCTCCCTTCCTCCCTCCCTTCATTCCTTCCTTCCTCCATCACCTTCCTTCATTCTTCTCCCTCCCTCCCTCCCCTCCTTTAATTTTCTTCCTTCCTCTTTCCTTCCCTCCCCTCCTTCATTCCTTCCTTCTTCTATCCATTCCCTCCCTCCCTTCTTTACTTCCTTCCTTCCCTTCTTCCTTCCTTCCTTTATCCTCCCTCCTTCCTTTTCTTCCTTTCTCCATCCTTCCTTCCTCCCTCCCTTTTCTCCTTCCTCCATCTCCTTCCTTCCTTCCTTCCTTTCTTCCCTCCTTTTTTCTTCCTTCCTTCCTCCCTCCTTTCTTCCCTTCCCTTCCTTCATTCCTTCCTCCATCCATTTTCTTCCACCACACCCTTCACCTTTAAATTCCCTCCGCTCCTCGTCCTTCAATCATTCCTTTTCTTCCCTCTTCCCCCCCTCCCCCCCTTCCTTCAATCCTTCCTTCCTTCTCCCTCCCTGCTCCTTCCTTCCTCCATCCCCTCCCTTCATTCTTTCCTCCTCCCTCTCCTTCCTGCCTTCCTCCCTCCCCTCCTTCCTTCCTCCTTTCCTTCATTCCTTCCTCCATCCATTCCTTCCTTCCTCCTCTAGCTATTCCCTCCCTTTTCTTTCCTTCCTTCCTTCCTTCCTTACCTTCATTACTTCGTCCATCCATTTTCTTTCCTTCCTCCATTCCCTCCCTCTTCCCTTCCTACTTTTCCTTAATTTTTCTCTTGCTCTCTCTCCCCTCCTCTCTCTCCCTCTCTCTCTCTCTCCTCGTCTCTCTCCTCTCTCTCTCCCTCCCTCTCTCTCCCCTTCCTTTCCTTCCTCCATCCCCTCCTTTCCTTCCTTTCTTCATCTATTTCATCCCTCCTTTTTCTTCCTTCCTTCCTCCCCTCCTTCCTTCCCTCCCCTTCCTTCCTTCATTCCATCCTCCATCCATTTCTTCCTTCCTTCCTCTATTCCCTCCCTCCCTTTGCTTCCTTACCTTCATTTCCTTCCTCTATCCCCTCCCTTCATTTTTTCCTTCCCTTCCTCCTCGTCTTTCAATCATTCCTTCCTTCTTTCCTCCTTCCCTCCCTTTCCTTCAATCCTTCCTTCCTTTCTCCCTTCCTCCCTCCCTTCATTCCTTCCTTCCTTCCTCCATCCCCTCCCTTCATTCTTCCCTCCCTCCCTTCCTTTAATTTCCTTCCTTCTCTCCCTTTCCTTCGTTCCTTCCTCCATCCATTTCCTTCCTTCCTCCCTCCAGCTATTCCCTCCCTTTTCTTTCTTCCTTCCTTCCTTCCTTCCTTCCTTCCCTCCCCTTCCTTCCTTCCCTCCTTTACCTTCATTACTTCGTCCATCCATTTTTTTCCTTCCTTCATTCCTTGCTTCCAACATCCATTCCCTCCCTTTTCTTCCTTCCTTTCCTTCCTCCCACCCCTCCTTGCTTCCCTCCCCTTCCTTCCTTCCTCCATCCATTCCTTCCTTTCTTCCCTCCCCTTCCTTCCTTCCTTCCTTCCTTCCTTCCTCTATTCCCTCCCTTTTCTTTCTTCCTTCCCTCTATCTATTCCCTTCCTTCCGATATAAGGGGGTACAGGTTCTGTTTATTCATCCCAATCTAATGACAGATCAACATATACTAGTGCTTCCTGTTCACTCCCTACTGACACTGTCCACTGCCCACACAAAATCATTGTGAAAAAAATAATACAGAAATAAATTGTAAAAAATAATGTAAAAAGTAGATAATAAAAATTTATAAATTCTGACACCCACGCCATTGCTCTACTGACACCATCCCTGGCCACCCAAAAGCATTTTGAAACAAAATGATAAAAATAATAAAACATGAATTTGTAAAAAAAATAAAATTGTAAAAAAAAATAAAATAATACTAATAATAATGAAGAACTACTGACACCACCTACTGACACCATCCTACACATACTACCCATAGCCATACATTCCGCACTACTCTCCCTGTATATACTACCCACTGTCATACACTCCACACTGTACATTCTCTATTTAACATTACCTCATTCTGCACTATATGTCATCTGAGGCACTATTTAACCACACCCCTTTTCATCCATGCCCAATTTAAAACACACCCCTCCTCTCTCATCCCTTCCTCTCTCTCTAACTCCTCCTCCTCTATCTCTCAATGTAAATGCCCCTTCTATGCAGCTGAGCTGCAATACAGGTGAAACTCGAAAAATTAGAATATTGTGCAAAAGTTCATTTATTTCAGTAACTTAAAAGGTGAAACTAATATATGAGATAGACTCATTACATGCAAAGCAAGATAGTTCAAGCCGTGATTTGTCATAATTGTGATGATTATGGCTTACAGCTCATGAAAACCCCAAATCCACAATCTCAGAAAATTTGAATATTACATGCAATCCATAAAACAAGGATTGTACATAGAACAATATCGGACCTCTGAAAGTATACGCGTGCATATGTACTCAGTACTTGGTTTGGGCCCCTTTTGCATCAATTACTGCCTCAATGCGGCGTGGCATGGAAGCTATCAGCCTGTGGCACTACTGAGGTGTTATGGAAGACCAGAATGCTTCAATAGCAGCCTTCAGCTCTTCTGCATTGTTCAGTCTCATGTCTCTCATCTTTCTCTTGGCAATGTCCCATAGATTCTCTATGGGGTTCAGGTCAGGCGAGTTTGCTGGCCAATCAAGCACAGTAATCCCATGATCATTGAACCAGGTTTTGGTGCTTTTGGCAGTGTGGGCAGGTGCCAAGTCCTGCTGGAAAATGAAGTCAGCATCCCCATAAAGCTCATCTGCGGAAGGAAGCATGAAGTGTTCCAAAATCTCCTGGTAGATAGCTGCATTGACCCTGGACTTAATGAAGCACAGTGGACCAACACCAGCAGATGACATGGCTCCACAAATCAACACAGACTGTGGAAACTTCACAATGGACTTCAAGCATCTTCCAGTGTGTGCCTCTCCATTCTTCCTCCATACTCTGGGTCCTTGGTTTCTAAATGAGATGCAAAAGTTTCTCTCATCAGAAAAGAGGACTTTGGACCACTGAGCAACAGACTAGGTCTGCTTTTCTTTAGCCCATGTAAGACGCTTCTGACGTTGTTTGTTCAAGAGCGGCTTGACAAGAGGAATACGACATTTGAAGCCCATGTCCAGGATCCGTCTGTGTGTGGTGTCTGTGTGTGGTGGCTCTTGATGCACTGACTCCAGCCTCAGTCCACTCCTTGGAAAGTCCCCAATACTTTTGAATGGCCTTTTCCTGACAATCCTCTCCAGGCTGCGGTCATCCCTGCTGCTTGTGCACCTTTTTCTTCCACACTTTTCCCTTCCACATAACTTTCTATTAATGTGCTTTGATACAGCACTTTGGGAACATCCAACTTCTTTTGCAATTACCTTTTGAGGCTTTCCCTCCTTATGGAGGGTGTCAATGATGGTTTTCTGCACAACTGTCAGGTCAGCAGTCTTTCCCATGATTGTGATTCCTACTGAACCAGACTGAGAGACCATTTAAAGGCTCAGGAACCCTTGCAGGTGTTATGGCTTAATTAGCTGATTAGAGTGCGACACTTTGAGCTGAGAATATTGCACCTTTTCACAATATTCTAATTTTCTGAGATTGTGGATTTGGGGTTTTCATGAGCTGTAAGCCATAATAATGACGATTAAGACAAATCACGGCTTGAACTATCTTGCTTTTCATGTAATGAGTCTATCTCATATATTATTTTCACCTTTTAAGTTGCATTACTGAAATAAATGAACTTTTGCACCATATTCTAATTTTTTAAGTTTCACCTGTATGTAGGTAGGGTGTTGTGTGGGTGTGCTTGAGTGTAGGCGGGGGCACAGGGGGCACCATTATCTTTTACAGCCCGGGGGCCCCATGAGTTGTCAGTCCACCCCTGCTTGTTATACTCACTGTGGAACCTAAGCGTTTAATCGTCTGCATTGTGTAAAAATGCTGTTTGATCCTGACTTCTCTGATCCTCCCTTCTTCCAGTGCCCCCTCTTATCTCCTGATAAGGTATATTGTGTGGAGACAATCTGCACATGCTCAGTTTGGTGTGTATTGCTAGAGAAGTTTTTTTTTTTTTCTTGGGAGAGTGCATGTGATCAGCACTGTCCAGACATAAGTCAGGGATTCTGCATTCTTCTAGAGCAGAAAGAAAACTCCTCCTACAAGCTGTAACCAGTGCTCTGCTGAACACTGATCAAAGTCACAAGACTGCTGTAACTGCTGATGAGAAAAGGTATTTAGTAATTTATATTTACTAAAATAATTGCATTTCCATGTTCTGTGTACTGTGGGAGACCAGATATAGTGAATGCAGGGTCCTAGGTTTAATGAGAGGACAAACACCCTTTCCTTAAGACAGACTCTGATATTGTTAAAAAAAAACCTTGAAGTTGACCATGAGGCCTTCTCATAAGAAACATCTAATGTTAACAAATACTTCTATAAAATGGCATGCTGTGTGAATGTACACTGCTCAAAAAAAATAAAGGAACACTTTTTAATCAGAGTATAGCATTAAGTCAGTTAAACTCCTGGGATATTGATCTGGTCAGTTAAGTAGCAGAGGGGGTTGTTAATCTTTTTCAGCTGCTTTGGTAATGAAATTAACAACAGGTGCACTAGACGGGCAACAATGAGATGACCCCAAAACAGGAATGGTTTTACAGGTGGAGACCACTGACATTTTTTTCCCTACTCATCTTTTCTGACTGTTTTTCACTAGTTTTGCATTTGTCTAGGGTCAGTGTCACTACTGGTAGCATGATGTCAGGGCAGGAGCTGAGGAACGGACAGGCAGGCCTAACAATGTAACGCACTGGCTGACGACAACCACCACCCACAGACCGAAGTCCCTCAGGGCGCAGAGTCTAAGTCCCAGGCTGCCCTTCACCAGGGCCCCTGATGGTGGGGATTGACTTGACGCAGCCAGGAACCAGGTCGCGGCCCCCGAGACACCTCAGCTGCGGTAATGGCCACCGCCAATGGCGTGTAGCTGGTGGAAGAGACAAAAGAGTAGTCAGACAAGCCGGGGTCAACAACAACAGGACAAAACAGTACAGGACAGCAGACGAGAATCACAGGTCACGAGCCGGGTTCAGCAACAGAGGGTCAGATCAAAGGAGAATACAAAGAATAGTCAAGTCACAAGCCGAATCAGATACCAGGAGAGTCACGAGAGTCAGAACAGAGTAATAGCAACACAAAGACACAAGACACAAGTGCAAAGAGCATGTGCGGGCCACAGGCTTATATGTCATCAGCCACACCCCTCTGGGGGATGGACCACAGAAACCTGAAGGCATAAAAGGATTCCCATCATGCACAGCAGAATCCAAGATGGACGCCAGCACATGGAGTAACATAACCTCACGGAAAAGGTAGGACCTTGACACATGAGGCAATACCTGGACCCTACAGACAGGCAGTCCAACTCCTCCAGGATGACACATCAAAACGTGCCATTGCCAGAAGGTTTGTTGTGTCTCCCAGCACAGTCTGAAGAGCATGGAGGAGATTTCAGGAGACAGGCAGCTACTCTAGGAGGGCTGGACAGGGTCATAGAAGGTCCTTAACCCATCAGCAGGATCAGTATCTGCTCCTTTTTGCAAGGAGGAACAAGATGAGCACTGCCAGAGTCCTACAAAATTACTCCAGCAGGCCATTGGTGTGAATGTCTCTGACCAAACAATCAGAAACAGACTTCATGAGGGTGGGCTGTCTAGTGGGCCCTGTGCTCACTGCCAGCACCATAAAGCTCGATTGGCATTTGCCATTGAACACCAGAATTGGCAGGTCCACCACTGCTGCCCTGTGCTTTTCACAGATGAGAACAGGTTCACCCTGAGCACATGTGCCAGACGTGAAAGGAGAAGCCATGGAGAACGTTATGCTGCCTGTAACATTGTTCAGCGTGATTGTTTTGGTGGTGGGTCAGTGATGGTCTGGGGAGGCATATCCATGGAGGGACGCACAGACCTCTACAGCCTAGACAATGGCACCCTGACTGCCATTAGGTATCGAGATGAAATCCTTGGACCCATTGTCAGACCCTACACTGGTGCAGTGGGCTCCTCCTGGTGCATGACAATGCCCAGCCTCTTGTGGCAAGAGTATGCAGGTAGTTCCTGGAGGATGAAGGAATTGATACCATTGAATGGCCCCCACGCTCACCTGACCTAAATCCAATAGAACACATCTGGGATATCATGTTTCGGTCCATCCAATGCCGCCAGGTTGCACCTCAGATTGTCCAGGATCTTAGTGATGCCCTGGTCCAGATCTGGGAGGAAATACCCCAGGGCACCATCCGTCGTCTCATTAGGAGCTTTCCCCTATGTTGTCAGGCATGCACACAAGCAGGTGGGGGCTATACAGCTAGGGATCCACCAAAATTTCGGTGGTGAAATGTTTTGGGCCAAAACATCCCTTTTGGCTGTTGGCCAAAATGAAAAAAAGCACTGATACAGGTGCCGAACCCCCCCCCCCTCGCTGCAGCCCAGCCACCAATGCCGTCACCGGCCGCCTCTCGGTAGTTCTAAGCCTTACCTGAGAAACCATCGATCCCCGCGCTGGGCATAAAGATGAGTGAAGGAAATATGGCCGCCACTCATCTCTATGGCCTTGGAGGACCGGAGAGATGTTACTTCCCGTTCCGGCCATTTTTTTTCCTTTCTTTAAAGCACTAGATCAATGCTTTTTTTGATCCAATGCTTTACGTTGTAGAGGAGAGATATGGGGTCTTATTGACCTCATATCTCTCATAAATAAAGAGGATCTGTCACTAGTTATTTCTATCACAAGGGATGCATACATTTCTTGTAATAAGAATACAAGTGAATACAATTTTTTAAAGGCACAGTGCAAAAAAAAAAAAAAGATTAAATAAATGTAAAAAAAAGGTTAAAGTGCTCCCGTTCCCGCCGTAGTGGTGAACGCATACATAGCCCATGCCCACATATGTAAACGGTGTTCAAACCACACACGTGAGGTATCGCCACGAAGGTCAGAGCAAGAGCAAAAATTCTGGCACTAGACCTCCTCTGTAACTTTACACTGCTAACCTGTAGAAATGTTTAAAGCATCACCCATGGAGATTATTAAGTACTGCAGTTTCACGCCATTCCACGAGCGTGTGCAATTTTAAAGCATGACATGTTGGGTATCTATTTACTCGCCGTAACATCCTCTTTCATATTTTACAAAAAAATCGTGGTATATATTGCGGGTTTTTTGTTTTTTTTTAATCAGTGTATTTCGGTTTTGGTTTTTGGCCAAGTGCACTTTGAATTTTCGGTTTCGGAACCAGAATTTTCATTTCGGTGCACCACTAATACAAACTACTAAGTACCATTTAGAGTTGCTGCAATGAAATTTCAGCAAAATGGACTAGCCTGCTGCATCATTTTTTTTCACTTTGGTTTTCAGGATGTCTTTGAATTCAGTCCTCTGTAGGTTGCTAATTTTCATTTCCATTAAACGATGGGGCAGCCTTACATTTCTAACACATTACCCAGTTCATATCAGTATAGATATCCAGCATGGTATTTTTTCTCATTGAGATCTGATGTTTTCAACGTGTACCTTTCATTTTTTTGAGCAGTGTACTTTAAACTAAATTTTTTTCACATCAATTGTTCTAAAATATCAAGTATATCATGGCTGTTTTTTTTAAACTCTTACAATTGTTTTCAGGCTTCTTTTTTGTCCTGTGCACACTCCCTATCCTCCATTGATACCCTCACCACTACTAATGTGGCACAAGCAGTGCCATTATTTCTGGTCACATGATCCACTCTATGTGTACTACAGTTCCAAGAGCTGAATGTATCTGCGCATAGATGTGTAGTCCATCTCAGGACCAGGCAGGAAAGGGTGGCTATGTTCACATACACAAGGGGGAATGCAGAAAGAATGTAGCCACCCTGGAATAGAATAGGAAGTCTAAGAATAGCAGAGAAATTAGATGATATGAGATGAGAAGAGAGATGAAACAAAGGAAGAGAGAGATAGAAGATACATCGTACTTATATTAAGACATATTGCAATAATTTTATTTTATAAAAAATGTGGGTTTAGTGTCACTTTAATGCACTTTTATTTCACAATCCCAACACCAAATAGGAACACCTAATATTAGAAATAGTTCAATAGTTTTTTTCTGTTTAGAAGCAATTCAAGCTAATGATCTTGTTGAGCTTGTCTATTTTTGTTTGCTTTGCTAGCAGTACATAGATGATTTCAGAGGGCAATGACCTCAGTTCTGTGCATTGTTCTTAAAGTGTTACTAAACCCAGGACTCTACATTCACTATATCTGGGCTCCCACAGTACACAGAACATGGAAATGCAATTATTTTAGTAAATATAAACTGCTACAAACCTATTCTCATCAGCAGTATATAGCAGTCTGGTGTCAGTGTCTGGCCAAGCACTGATTATAGGAGGGGCTTTCATTCTCCTCTGACTGTCCTATGAAAAAAAGGAAAACGCTCTAGCAATACACACCAAACTGATCATGTGCAGAGTGCCTTCTAGGGCTCTGTACTATCAGCAGATGGATTGGGGACAGTAAAAGAAGGGGAGGATCAGAGAAGACAGGATCCAACATCCTTTTTACACAATGCAGAGGATTAACCCCTTAGGTTCCACAGTGAGTACAACAAGCATGCTTTACTGCGTATACAGACTGATTTTACTGCTGTGGGCTTTGTTACACTTTAAGGCTTGATACTACAAGTGATTATAAAGGCAAAACATTTTTTTTTACTTTACCTTATTACATTCACTGAATTAAGGTAAAAAAAAAACCTTTTGAAAGTTTCTCCCCCCAGCCCCCCATAAACACTTATCTAAGCCCAATCTCAATCCAGCAATGTGTCCATTTGCTGCAGCTCTTCTCCCCTCTCTCTCTTTCAACCGGAGACTCAGCAGCAGGGGAACCCATTGGCTCCTGCTGCTGTCAGTCAAATCCTTTGAGCACGGCCAAGCTGTGCCCTGAGTGTCTGTTGACACAAAGCCTGGCTCGGGAGTGAGCCTACATGTCTGCCCCCATAGCACGTTGCTTGCTATGGTGGCATACGGAGCAGACAGAGCCAGCAGGGTGCCCCAAAAGAGGAGAATCGGGGATGCTCTGTGCAAAACCATTGCACAGAGAAGGTAAGTATATCATGTTTATTATTAAAAAAAATAACCTTTCATATCACTTTAAGAGTGGTGTAAAGAAAGTGTAATAATAAACATGACCGCAGTACACTGGAGTCTTCCCTTAATTTTGTTTCAACACATAACATGAGAATTCAGTGGCAGTTTACAGTCTTTGAGAAGAGCTAAGCAAAGTTCCTAAAGTAGTCAATGCAAGATGTTTTGTTTAATTTAAGCTTATCATCAGATATGTAAGGCTTTATGGTGTGGGGGACAATATAATATTTGAATGTCCCCAAGTCACAAAGCTTGTGCTATGGTGTATGTATGTCTGCCCTGAGCATGTGTGTCTGTGTGTCCTTGACACTGCGTTGTATCTGCCCTGGCAATGAGTGTGTGTTTTCCCTAACACTATGGGGTCTATTTATGAAACAGTGTTGGACAAATGTCACAAGCATTAGTGCAGGCTGCATAATTTGTCCCTGTATTTTCTGTAATAAAATAATTCCTCCACCTAGTGGCCAAAATCGGGTATATTTTCCCATTAAAGTATTGCAGAGAATTATACTGCTTTTTGGCCATTAGATGGAGCTGCCATTCATAGGAAATAATCTATTACAGAAAATATGGGAAACGTTTGTGGCATTCGTCCATGTAATATTTTATAAATAGGTCCCTATGTGTGTCTCCTGATATTGTGCTTGTATGTGCAATGGGGACACAGACAAAATAAAAATCTAACAGGGTTCTAGCCTTCCCCTCCTCTACTAAAGAGAAACATTTTTATTTCTGTCTTTTCAATTGGAGAGTTCTTTTAACTTCTGGTCTGGTAAAATGTAGTCAACCTGACAGGGAGTAAGGGTAACTGTCTCCTAGATTGTAAGCTCCAAGAAGCAGGGCCCTCCTTTCCCTCTTGTATTGAACTGTATTGTTGCTGTATTGTCTCCCGCTATATTGTAAAGCGCTGAGCAAACTGTTGGCACTATATAAATCCTGTATAATAATAATAATAATAAAGGGAGCCCTGGACAGCAGTAAAACATAACAGGGGTTCTAACCTTCCCTCACTCTCTCCACAATTAGGAAACAATTTTATGGCTGGACATACACTTTAAATTCAACACACATTACAATCTGTCTGTACAATGTTCTTGTTCAGTCCTAGTTTGTTTTTTGTTATATCATTTGTAATAGTCACACAGCGGTAAACACTGTAGTGTATAGTATATACATAGGCAGACATACACAACTATAAGTAATATAGTAATATATATAGTAATATATATATAGTATAATTGCTGTATCATTTTTTTTTAGCTGTACCAAGAACTATTTAATGCAAGGGCCTGCCTAATTGGATATAAATAATTTAGATAGTTTTGGCGTGTCCTCATATTGCATAGTTCTTGTAAACCTAGATTAAAAAAAAAAAATTATAGAAAGATTGTGCATTCATGTAACATTTTTGGCTTTAGGGGCAACACTGCTCTCTAATTCGCTGCCACTGCCTAGGCTCAGAGAAGCACATACTCATTTGGTATGTAAAATAATTGATAACATTTGTTCTTGCTTAGGTCATCTTCACATATGGCAGTGGCAGAGCATTGGCAGTTTTAGCACGTTTTTAAATGCGTGGTTTTTGCTGTGGTTTTGAAGCAACACTATTCATTTGACTGGGCTGCTTTCTGCTCCAAAAACACGCCAAAGTAACTTTTTTTTTTTGGAGCTGACTCTGGTGCAATTTTGAGCACTTTTGTTGTGTGGCGAAGCACTGTTTCTTTTGTGCTTTTGGGGTGCCATTAGCAATATTGGCACCGAAACGCACATTTTGTGTTTTGCAGCAATTTTACCATGTTCCAGAATTGTGAGCAATGTGATTTTGCGGCAGTTCTGGAACACACAGATGTGAACAGGGCCTCATAGGTGGGTTCTGTAATCTACAGAATGAATTCCATTCCATAGAAATTATAAACTGGAAGGTCATTCTGTGAGTACAATGACAAAATCACATCTTTACAATAATATTTTTCCATAGGGCAGATGTTTTTAAGGTTCTATGGTTCACAGACCACCTTAAACCAGTAAAAATAAGGGGTGGCCTATCAACATGGTTTACCCTGTAAGAGCCATAACCTCCATTCACATGGGTGCTGAGCCCCACATGGCTTAAAGAGTTATTTGTTTATTTTTTTGGAACTGAGCTTAATGCAGGCAGCTTCTGTAGTGAATGGAGACACAGCGACTTACCCAATGAGCCAAGTTTGAGGGGTGCACAGGGAAGCATGCACAGCCGTCAATATAGACAGTGTGCATTCGGGACCACTCAACTGCACGCCTGTTACTTTAGGGTGAACGGCTGTGTCTGTCCTTATAGATTTCAATGGACCACCTGCATGCAGCACCTGCCTGCTAGCAGCGCAGAAAAAAAGGCCTATTCACGGTAAACAGACCTCAGTGCCCATGTGATAAAGGCATTACAGTGCTCTCTATTACAGGCTTTTTTATATTCTGTTCTGTATTATGTTTCACTGATGCTTTGCGCTTCTTTTTCTTCTTTCTCACATTACAGTGTCTTGAAGAAGTATTCATACCCCTTGAAATTTTCCACATTTTATCATGTTACAACCAAAAACGTAAATGTTTTTTATTGGGATTTTATGTGATAAACCAACACAAAGTGGCACAATTGTGAAGTGGAAGGAAAATGATAAATGGTTTTCAAAATGTTTTAAAAATAAATGTCTGAAAAGTGTGGCGTGCATTTGTATTCAGTCCCCTTTAACGTGCTCCCCATAACTAAAATCTAGTGGAACCGATTGCCTTCAAAAGTAACCTAATTAGTAAATAGAGTCCACTTGTGTGGGTTAGGTTATAAAAAAATATCCCAAGCTTTGAACATATCACGGAGCACTGTTCAATCCATCATCCAAAAATGGCACAACTGCAAACATACCAAGACATGGCCGTTCACCTAAAGTGACAGACCTTGCAAGGAGAGCATTAATCAGAGAAGCAGCCAAGAGGCCCATGGTAACTCTGGAGGAACTGCAGAGATCCACAGCTCAGGTGGGACAACTATTAGTTATGCACTCCACAAATCTAGCTTTTATAAAATAGTGGCAAGAATAAAGTCATTGTTGAAAGAAAGCCATAAGAAGTTCCGTTTGCAGTTTGCAAAAAGCCATGTGGGGGACACAGCAAACATGTGGAAGAAGGTGCTCTGGTCAGATGGGACCAAAATTTAACTTTTTGGCCTAAAAGCAAAATGCTAAGTGTGGCGGAAAACTAACACTGCACATCACTGTGAACACACAATCCCCACCGTGAAACATGGTGGTGGTAGATGTGGATGCTTTTCTTTAGCAGGGACAGGGAAGCTGGTCAGAGTTGATGGGAAGATGGATGAAGCCAAATACAGGGCAATCTTAGAAGAAAACCTGTTAGAGTCTACAAAAGACTTGAGACTGGGGCAGAGGTTCACCTTCCAGCAGGACAATGACCCTAAACATACAGCCAGAGCTATAATGGAATAGTTTACATCAAAACAAAATTGAAAATCTGTGGCAAGACTTGAAAATTGCTGTTCACAGACACTCTCCATCCAATCTGACAGAGCTTCAGTTATTTTGCAAGTAAGAATGGGCAAAAATGTCACTCTAGATATGAAAAGCTGGTAGAGACATCCCCAAAAAGACTTGCAGCTGTAATTGCAGTGAAAGGTGGTTTTACAAAGTATTGACTCAGAGGAGCTGAATACAAATGTGCACCACACTTTTCAGATTTTTATTTGTAAACAATTTTGAAAACCATTTATCATTTTCCTTCCACTTCACAATTATGTGCCACTTTGTGTTTGTCACATAAAATCCCAATAAGATACATTTACGTTTTTGGTTGTAACATGACAAAATGTGGAATGTCAAGGGGCATGAATACTTTTTGAAGGCAATGTAGGAAGTTATTGTCCAGGCTGTTGTTCTCCAACTGTATCAGCACACAATATTTAGAATTTACAAACTGTCCCGTCCCTGCAGAACATCTTTGCTTTTTCAGCCCACTATTAGTCTAATCCAGGTGAAGCCAGGAGGAAGTGGTGCCTGGGACCCTCTTTGATGTGTTTTAATATGTTTTTGATTAAAGTTGAACCCTGCCTTTTGAATATTTTGCAGTGTGCTTTCGAAAAGGTTTTTACGGTAATCATTGGCTATGCTGTTAGCATGCATTATCAGAAAAATCTCCCTTCATGTTGTGAGTGCTGTCTGTCTATTTCCTGGATTCCCAGCATGTTCTGCAGCTTCTCCTCTCCTGTTTCCTTTCAATTTCTAAGGACTACATATCCCATGGTACCTTACTGCCACAGGGCATAGTGACTACGTATCACAGAATTCAAGGAAGTAAATGTGTGGGGATCTTCACAAAGTAAATTTACAAACCTCATTTTCTTTCATATTAAAAGATAAATAAATAAAAAGATAAATAATTGAAATACAATGTGAAAATGAATATATAATTTTATGGCTATATATGAATATATGATAGATTTAAAGTGTTACTAAACCCAGGAGCCTGCCTTCACTATATCTGCTCTCCCACAGTACACAGAACATGGAAATGCAATTATTTTAATAAATATAAACTGCTAAATACATTTTCTCGTCAGCAGTTGTAGCAGTCTTGTGACTTTTGTCATTGTAATCACAGATTAGTGTCCAGCAGAGCACTAGTTAAAGCTTGTAGGAGGAGTTTCCATTCTGCTCTGACTGTCCGATGAGGCTGCATGTCCCCTGACTCTCTGTCCGGACAGTGCTGATTGGCCCTGTGCTGATCACAAACACCCTCCCAAGGAAAAAAAAAAGCTCTCTAGCCATACACGCTAAACTGAGCATGTGCAGAGTGAGTCCTAGAGCTCTGTACTATCGGCAAATGGATTGGGGACAGTAGAAGAAGGGGAGGATCAGAGAAGACAGGATCAAACAGTTTTTTTACACAAAGCGAAGGATTAATTCCTTAGGTTCCACAGTGAGTATAACAAGCATGCTTTACTGCATATACAGACTAATTTTTCTGTTGTGGCTTTAGTAACACTTTAGGGCTACCTATATCTATGTAAGTTGGGAGGGCTCCGGGCAATACAGGGTTAAGACTTGTGCAGCAGCAGGTACAGTTTGAGCTCATTTTGTCAGCTACCTGCTGCTGCCATTAGTGTTGCAATTGTTTTTTTTATTTGTTATACCACATGTTCACTTTAAATAAGGTGATTATTGTATGTGTGTAATTAATGAAAAAATGTTTAGCTTCACGTGCGTGAGTTCTGTATTTGCTTGATGAAAACATTTGCAAGCTTCAAGCTGCTTATCAGAGCAAATTAAATGAACCTTCCCTACAGCTGATCTTTCCCAACTGACCTACATTTACTTTGTCCGTAAAAAGGAATTTTGATGAATTAGTATAAAGCGACCAACAAAAGCAGTACGCCCTCTCTGCACTAACTAGGAGAAACAAAATGCTGTACAGGAGTGACATATAATAAAACATCTGTAGATGATACATGAGTGTCGGAGGAAGTACTTATATAACCAGAAAATGGACCAGAACCCTAGGACTGTTAAGATTCAACGTTAAAATGTTTGGAAATCGGTTGTGGCATATCTAGTAATACAAAAAAAAAACAGTGGCAAGTACAGTTCCTGATAACAACCCAATGTAATTTATATATGTAATTTTTGTTCAATTTCAATAAAATAAATGAATTAGCAGCATTGGTTCACTGCAGGTTCGACACCATCACTACTTTACTGAATATCCCTTAAGTTTAATGCACTTATCCTTGAGGGCTCCCCTTCCCCAGGGCAGCATATCCCTTATAGGATCTACTTGCCTGAACCCCAGCGCTCTGTTGAGCTTCACTGTGCAGCATTTGCAGAATGGCGTTGAACTCAAATTAATGGAAACCTTGGGGTAATGTGTGGGGTCACACTGGTCCAGTGAGTAATGGGTCATAAGTAATAAAGCCGAAATAAGGGTCTTTGACAGATATAAGAAATTGCCAATCAATTTACCTCATCAGCCTTGTGGTAAAACTGAAAAGGTATACTATGGGGTTGATTTACTAAAACTGGAAAGTGCAAAATCTGGTGCAGCTGTGCATTGTAACCAATCAGCTTCTAACTTCAGCTTGTTCAATTAAGCTTTGACAAAAAAACCTGGAAGCTGATTGGTTTCTATGCAGACCACCAGATTTTGTACTCTCCAGTTTTAGCAAATATAAAGTTGTTCTAAAGTCTCAAGGTTTTTTACCTGCATGAATTCTGCAAGCAAGGTAAAAAACCTGTGTGTAGCAGCCCCCCTAACACTTTCCTGAGCCCCCTTTTGATCCAGTGATGTCCATGAGAACCTCGGTTCTCTGGGGACACTCACTGATGATTGGTTCCCACTGCTGTCATTCGCAGCCAGTGAGTTAGTCAGGAGAGAAAGGGGGTGGGGTGAGGCTCCAGAGTGCGCCTGCTCAGGTGCCCCCATAGCAAGCTGTTTGATATCGGGGCACTCAATAGGAGGGAGGGGCCAAGAGTGCCGATGGGGGACCTGAGAAGAGGACTGTAAGGAAAAATGTCTTATTAACTGGCATCCATTTTGTTTAATGCCTCCATTTTAGATGTGTGAACAAGTTAGTTTAGTTTTTATATGTCACTTGTAACAACTCTTTGTTTTATGAATTCAGTTTCCATTCTGTAGAAACGGAACTCCCTTATATGCTGGTCTTCAGTCATTTGTGGTCGTTATCTTTCTTGATAAGAGTGCAATATTTGGTTGGTCATTCTGACTTTGTAAAAACTGCTAGTACGGATGAAACTTTCAGAGATTTAGCTTGCCCTGAGGGCTGGGAATATCCGAGCACATTTAAAAGGCTACAGACATAGGTTGAATCCTTGCAAGGAGGATCCGGGCTTCTCTGTGCAAAACCACTGCACACAGCAGGTAATTATAGACATGTTTGTTATTTTTATGAAAAAACAAGACTTTAGAATCACTTTAACCCCTTGATGCTGATGTCACACAAATATGCGGCCTCACGGAACTGTGCTTTTTTACGTGGGGCCGCATATTTGCGTACCTGTCTTTGTAATGGGAGTGTACCAGGCGGCATGCTCCCAGCACAAAGACCGCGGTGTTACTGAGAGCCCCGGGTCCCGTTCTAATGATTCCGGATCACATGATCACTGTGATAGCCTCTGATTGGCTATCACAGTGATCAGTCACTGTACAGCCCAGCCCCCTTGCTTTTTTCTCTCTCTATCAATGGAGAAGAGAGATACATTGTACTGCTGGCATAGAGAGAAAAAAAAATGTTTGTAAAAAAAAGAAGATATATAAATATTAAAAAAGAAAAGAAAAAATAAAGAAAAATACCTAGATCAAGGTTTGATCTAGTTCAGTGCCAGGGTTAGTGTTTGGGTCAGGGTCAAAGGTCAGGGTCAAAAGTCAGGATTAAAAAAAATTAGTATCAGTGTCAGTTAGTGTTAATGTCAGTATCAGTGTGTTTTAGGAAAAAAAAAAAGACAAAAACAAAATGCGCACTATTGTTTCTGGGCTGTACTACGGGTACAAACAACAAATAACAAACACATATATGGTATCGCTGCGATTGTCAAGAGCTGGAGAATTTATTTTGGGTTGTTCCTTGGTGGTAGGTTATGGTCGTAACAAGAAACACTAGGGTAAATAAAAAAAATTTTTTTTTTTACTATTTTGGGCCAGTTTTCCTTTGATAATAAAAAATAATCAGGAGATATCCATTACCATTTACCACCAAATGAAAGCCCAATTTGTCCTGAACAAATCAAGGTATAATCCACCTGGATGTACAAAGTAGTTGTGATGATATGTACGGTTTTACTATCACATGTCAACGTTGCAGAATTGTGCTTAGGCATTTAGATTTGTTTTACGCTTGAAGGGGTTAAGATAGCCATACAATGTTCTAACTTCGACTTATTCCTGCCAGCTTGGCCAAAATTCGAGGATGTATAACTCAGCCATCTCTGCTCCATTTAACAAAAGTCAATTATTCAATCAACTTTTGTTGAAGGAGCCTGTCGGAAAATTGATAGCTTATAGTGACAGTGGTCAAAATAGGGATTTCTCCATCCACATATATTAGCATGGATGGAGAAAACACCCTGCAAGCTGAAAAAAGAAATCTATATCTGTATGACCAGCATAAAGGTCTGTGGAAACCTGATAAACACTAGGGTTGCCACCTCATCCCTTTAAAACTGAACACATATTAATTACACAGGTACTGAGGCTAATTTATTGCAGATAAGGCACTAGGTGAGTTTAATTACCACCTTAATCAGCCACAGAACCTGTATAATTAATATGTGTTCAGTTTTAGGGCCGGTTCACACTATAGAAATACATTACAGATGCTTTCTGGATTCGTTTTTGCATGTGCGTTTGTTACGTGCTTTTTAATGCGTTTTTGACACGTTTCAGTGCGTTTTTTTATGTATTCCAGTTAATTTGTGCTCTCTTTTTCTTTAATTTAACATGGGGCAGGTGCATTCCAGTGCATTTTTGGTGCATTTTGGTGTGTCTTTGAAGCGTTTTACTGCGTTCCAGTACAGTTCTGTGCAGAAAACATGTAGCCTGTTTTACTTTTTTTTCTGCACCTGGAATGCACTGGAACTGCAAACACTGATGTGAACTATGACATTGACAACCATATAACCTACTTTTTGTGCATATTGGATGCATAAAAAACACAACTGAAACTCATGTAGTGTGAACCAGGCCTCAAATGGATGAGGAGGCAACCTTAAAAACCACACCTACCTATATGACAAAAAGTATGTGGAAACCCCTCCCAAATGATTGAATTCAGGTCTTTCCAGTGAAGGCTCCGGATAGTAAGAACAAAATAAAAGCAGCAAAGAGGTTGACCGCCCAAAGAGCTAGAAAGCAGAATTAAAATACAGTTTCCTAATTGGCTGGGATCCACCCACAGGGCTGTGCTATTCATTCCCAGAGATCAATGAATGAATAGACTACAAGTACTGTAAGTCATTTTGGCTGATGGCTTGTAGTTCATAATGAACTGTGAGGGTGCTGGTTAACGCTCTCATAGTCCATTGATTCTTCCTGCCATTCAGTAACTGCCTTCCCATACGGGAGGTATGGGTAGACAGCTTACTGAGAGTCTGAAGGATCCCGGCATTGCACCTGCCATCTGCTGATCGCAGGTGCAGTGTGAACAAATAATAAATGAACATTTTTATACCTGCAAAAAAAAGTGCATTTATTGTTTTTTTTTTTTTTTTTTACAAAAAGTTAATTTTGCATTTAAAACATAATGTACTGCATGACATTTGAACTATGGGCAGCATCTTTAAAAGGGCCAATCAGGGGGCTTTTGGACAGTATTAATAAATCGACCCCAAAGCATCAGGGTACAGAAAAGATAGGGAAAGCTGACAAGCTGCAAAGGAAAGATTAGGTTTAGTTAGTAAAATGTACTTTAATTTTGATTGTTAGCTCTTTGGACTATCAACCCCTTTGTTACTTTTTTTGTTATTGCTATTGGGGTTTTTTTGTGTTTGCTTTTATTGTGTGGTTGATTAAAGGTCAGGGATTAAGCAGCCCTTAGATGACTCGATTTTCTTTGTGGAAGGAAGGAAAATCGTTCGATTCCCTCATCAACACAGTCAGTATTGATAGGGGAATGCCTCCTATAACTGTATTGTGTTCTGCTGATGGTGGTGGTGGGCAATGGATTGACTTATGTACAATCAGCCTTCCCATACATGGTTCAAATCTCAGCCAATCCCTGCTGAACCAGCCAAATTTTGATCCATCCATGGCTGGCTTAACTTTCAGCTGTTGCCTTTAGTTTTTGCAATATCAAGGCTTCCCTTAGTTATTGGGCAGTTGTTTGGGATCTTCATTTAATTTGAAGATATACTGTGTATTATTTTATGTTGCTAGTGCCTTTATTTAGGGTCCTGTACAAAGTGCAGCACAGTGGCTAAATGGTTAGCACTTCCATCTGGCAGTACTAGGGTCATTGGTTCAAATCCCAACCACAGCACTGCCTGCCTGGAATTTGCATGTTCTGCCCGTGTGGGTTTCCTCCCACTCTCCAAAGATATGCTGGTAGGTTAATTGGATCCTGCCCAAATTGGCCCTAGTATGTAGGGACTTTCAATTGTAAGCCCCTTGAGGGGTAGGGACTGATATGAATGTGCAATATATATGTAAATTGACAGCAATATATAAGTTCCTGTAATAAATAAATAAAATAGATGGGCTTCAGTTTCAGGTTGTATTTGGAGCTTTGAATAATTGGACTTTCTGGGACACTGTTAGAAATTCATTTATTTGAGAAATAAATTCTCTGCTGCTCCTCTGAATTTTCCCATCACTGCCATCAAAACAATCTGACCCCACTAACAATTAGAAAATTGAAAGAATGTTCTTAAAACAGAAATTTTGAATGAAATTCTACTACTGATATATGGCCAGCTTATGAGTTGAGCCAAATGTTCATTCTGAAACCTTCTTTAAAATTGCACAGTCAGAGCAGATAACCCTGACTGGCTTGGGTTGCTTTTCAATTAGAATCATCTTTCCCTAATTACACAGTCATTTGGGAAAATGAATTATCTGTAGAAATAGCTACAAGCAGTGCTTAATAGAGTGGATCGCTCTTGTCAAAGTTTTTATAAGAGGGGAGAAGCAGCCCCTATAGAAACCATGCTGAACTAATGCTGCATTTATCAGTTCAGTAAGAAGAATACACACTTCCAAAAATAAAATGTTTAAAACTTGCCCAATGCTACTTCATTATCTACTATCCTAAATGATATCAATACAATTGCTTAGCTGCAGTATTAGTTATTGCCTGCAAACAGTTTGCAAGCATATACAGTATGTGAGTTGTACTTAGTCCTCAGAAGAAACCCAAATTATACAGTCAGTTGTAGGTCTGCTTTCAAAAATTTCAATGAGAAGGAACATTGAGTAGGTAAAAATGCTCAGGCTATTGGATATTTTATTTCAGTTACAATACATTTTTATTAAAAGTATATCATACAAAACAAAAGCTGTGGAATACAAAAGTGTGGAATACAAAATATGTGGCCATCTTGGTGGCCTCTTTAGTTGTTTTATATTACTATCTTTTGTTATTGAGGTTGAAGAATATCAGGGTACTAATTTTTTAAAGGATACGTTCACCTTTTAGACAAAAATAATAAATGCATTTTTTTGCAGGTAAAAAATGTGCATTTATTATTTTTGTCTACAGGAGCCTGGAAAGCAGTGCACCAATGATCAGTAGATCACTGATGCCATGCAGGTCTCCTGCAGACCTGTCAGAATATCTGCTTGCCGTACGGAATGTACGAGCAAGCAGATATTCTGGTAGGTAGCTTCAATGAACTAGGGAAAAAGGTCCTCCTGCGCTGAAAGGAAGTCTACCTATTGAAAGCTGCCAACACTTCAACTGGTACCCAAACAGTGTGTATGATAATCATAAATAGTGCAGCGCTCATATAAATACTAAGTGCAATACATAAAAAATGCTCACATGAAAAAGTGTCAATAATACATAATGTAAATAATATTAAATATATTAAATAAATAAAATGTATCTTAAATATATAGTGCCACTCAAAATAATATCTTAAAAATAGTGCCCACACAATAAGACAATGATGCAAGCCCCCTTCAAAGGAGGATAATCGAATAGTGCTTAAGTGCAATAAAGTCTCCACACTTCAAATGCCACTCAAATAATTCAAAACAAAACGTCCATGAAGTAATCAATAAGTGATATGAAATTCATGCAATGCGCAAATAGTGCTTGTACTCCGTGAGCGTGTCCACACTCTTCTCCTACTAAGGCTAAATTGCCTCCTCACCTCCTCAAAGTGACCCCCAGGGGTCAAACAGCTTTCAGGATCACCCTGGATCCCTATTCCTGAAGACAGGTACCTTTCCTCACAATGTGGATCTCATAAGGGACTCCCATTGCCCCAGACCGGAAGCTTCTGAAGAATAATCGCTCACCAACCCAGTGAGCCAAAGAAAGAATCCTCTAAGTGCAGTATTACTTTCACCAAGACTCTTTTAATATCAGTAAAAGAAAAACCCACTCACATGTTCCCGCAGGTCTTCCTCCTCACCGATGTGTGGGTGTACTGCATGTATACTGCTTCAATGAACTACCACAGGACCCCACAGCGCCAAGGTAGTTCATTAAAAACTATAAGACGACAACCGTCCGTGAATGAACGTTGCGTCCATGTGGGTGGAGCCACACTGTTTTCAAATTTGACAGATAGTATAGGGAGACTTTTCCCTGTACTGTCTGTCAGAGGGAGGGGGGCAGGCATGCGGGTGGCAGCTGCAGTTTTGGGAAAACAGGTGGAACATGTAACATGTTCCCAAGGGTGAACTTTTCCTTTAAATGTGAGTTTCAGTTACGTCTTATAGACTCATTTAATTCATTCAAACTGACAGTATGTCTTAGCCATGGTTTCTGTGGCATGAATAGAACCATTATTGCTAATTCAACAAAAGTTCAAAAGAGTTGTAGGACTTTTCTAAAGAAAAAGGGCACAATGAGTGAGTGGAGAAGAAATATGTATGGGAAAGACATGGCTAGCCCAATATATGTATCTCTACAATTAAATTATTTCTAGCCTACTCCTATTAATCTGAATAATATTGAGGTTTTACTTCATTGAATTCTGTGACACGTAGTCACTATGCCCTGTGAGTAAGCACTGCTGTGTCACACATTTCACAGAGCCTGCCTTCTGAACTACAGAGGTGCTGAGAGGAGGAGTTTCAGGAGGCGGAGTCAGGACAGGAATCACAGGTACCATGGGATATGTAGTGCTTTATCCAAGTTGTGGAAAGAGAGGTCCAGCGGACAGGCCCAACTCACAACATGAAATGAGATTTTTCAAGTAAGCTTATATTTGGTTGTCAAATAAAAACAAACTATTGTTTGTATTGCTAGTACAATGCTGATGTTATAAAATCAGAATGTATACTGTGACTATAGAATAGAATATTTGTTTATCAGTGTTGTAATGAAATACAGTATATAGTTTTACTAACTGTAAAACACACTTTTTTTATAGAAAATGAACCATGTTTAGGATCCAGGAAACCGAACCAGCCTTATGAGTGGCTGTCATACAAAGAGGTGAGAATATGGTATTTCCTTTATTATTTTGCTGTACAATATAATGCCACTTAGGAGTCAATCTGTAGCTGAAAATCTAATTATAAATATCTATCTATCTATCTATCTATCTATCTATCTATCTATCTATCTATCTATCTATTACAGGTACTTATATAGTGCTGTCAGTTTACACAGCGCTTTACACATATACATGGTACATTGACATCAGTACCTACCCTCAAGGAGCTTACAATTTAAGGTTCCTAACTCACATTCATACATACACATACTAGGGCCAAGTTAGACAGGAGATAATTTACCTACCAGTATATCTTTGGAGTGTGGGAGGAAACTCATGCAGGCACAGGGAGAACATGCAAACTATATACAGTATATATATACAGTAGGGAAAATAATTATTTGATCCCCTGCAGATTTTGTAGGTTTTCCGACTGAGAAAGAAATGAAGGGTCTATAATTTTTTTCATAGGTGTATTGTAAATGATGGAGACAGAATGTCAACCAAAAATCCAGATAAAACACATGATACAAAAGTTATAAATTGAGTTGCAGTTCAGTGAGTAAAATAAGTATTTGATCCTAAAGCAAACCATGACTTAGTATTTGGTGGAGAAACCCTTGTTGGCAAACACAAAGGTAAGATGTTTTTTGTGGTTGGTTACCAAGTTTGCACACATCTCAGGAGGGATTTTGGTTCACTCTTCTGTACAGATCTTAAGGTTTCTTGGCTGTTGCTTGGCAACTCAAAGTTTCAGCTCCCTCCATACATTTTATATAGGATTAAGGTCTGGAGACTGGCTAGGCCACTCGATGACCTTAAGTGCTTCTTCTTGAGCCACTTCTTTGTTGCCTTGGCGGTATGTTTTTGGTCATTGTCATGCTAGAACCATTCACAACCCATATTCAGTGTTTTGTCTGAGCGAAGAAGGTTCTCATCCAAGATTTTACAATACATGGCCACGTCCATTGGCCCTTCAATGCGGCAAAGTCGGCATGTACCTGTACTTTAGTAGAGACACAGCCCCAAAGCATAATGTTTCCACCTCTGTGCTTGACTGTAAGGGTGGTGTTCTTAGGGTCGCAGTCAGCATTTTTCTTCCTCCAAGCACGGCGAGTCAAGTTAATGCCGAAGAGCTAAATTTTGGTCTCAACTGACCACAGCACTTTCTCCAAATCCTTCTCTGAATCATTTAGATGTTCATTAGCAAATTTTAGATGGGCCTGTATATGTGCCTCCATGAGGAGGAGGACCTTGCGGGCACTTTAGGATTTCAATCCATGGCGGCATATTGTGTTACCAATAGTTTGTTTGGTGACTGTAGTCCCAACTGCCTTGAGATCATTCACAAGCTTCTCCCGTGTAGTTCTGAGCTGATCTCTCACTTTTCTCATAATCATCCTTACCCCATAAAGTGAAATCTTGCATGGAGCTTCAGACTGAGGGCGTTTGATGGTCATTTTGTATTTCTTCTATTTGCGAATAATTGCTCCAACAGTTGTCTCCCTCTCACCAAGCTTCTTGCTGATGGTCTTGTAGCTCATTTCATCCTTGTGCAGGTCTACAATCTTGTCCTGATGTCCTTTGACAGCTCCTCAGTCATTTGCCCATGATGGTGAGGTTTGAATGGAAGAATGAGATTCTGTGGACAGGTGTCTTTTATACACATAATGAGTTGTTGTTAGGAGCACCTTCTTAAATTGACAGGACTAATCTGTGTACCACATAATCATATAGCCAGTCTGTGGGAGCCAGAATTATTGTTGATTGGAAGGAGATCAAATACTTATTTTACTCACTGAACTGTAACTCAATTTATAAAATTTGTATCGTTTTTTTCTGGGTTTTTGGTTGATATTCTGCCTCTATCATTTAAAATACACCTATGATAAATAATTATTTTCCCCACTGTATATGTATATATATATATATATATATATATAGATACAATATATGTTCTAAATAATATTTGTGTACTGTACGAGATGCATTCCTGGAGTTTTATATTTTCAGAAGGATTCACTGGCTGGCTCTGTGTCTCCTAGAAAAATATCACTGCTTGTTTGTGAATTTTAAAACAACAAGGCTGCCCAGTATTTGCCCACACTATTTTGGTGTGCCTAGACAGTGTGCAATACACGGTAGAGTAGAAGGGCCCCTAAGGATGGATGTTCTGGGAAATGAGTTATCTCAGTTATATGCTTGTTTTCTCCTGGCTTACAAAACATATGCTTGTCTCCTGATATTTTTTTTTATAATAAACATTAGTGGATACAGTTGTGGCCCTTCACTCTTGCAGACCACATATGTTGCCCACATGCCCTTTTGGGCTGGACACCATTGGAGTATAACCTTTGCTGTTTTAAAGACAATTAGCACCTAAAGAAGAGGATAGTGTTGCACAAACTTTAACACGAACTATGCGGGCAGTTTTTAGGGTTACATAATGTTAGGAACACCTGCAGATTTTCTGCTGTTGTATCAATATAATTTTGCTACATCAATCTTTTCAATTGACAATTGAAGAAAAGCATTGAAAAGAGCCATTTGCTTTGTATGCTTGCAATCAGCAGTCCTACCTTGTACATTTGTGGAATTGTAAAGCAATTTATCAGATCTAAGAGCATTTACTTAAATCGTTTTTAACTTCCTGTTACAGAAAAACACAGGTCAGATATAAAAATAAACACCGCAGCACAAAAGTATACACGGAAAGTGCAATCAATCTACAAAACGTAAAGTAGTTCAAATGAATATACACGTACGTATAATGGGGCATCTTTATCAAAGCAGAGCCCCAGGCAGATATAAAACTACCAATAAATTCACTTTTGCAATAATTTAAATACAAAAACATAATTAAAGTTAAATGTACAGGAATTTGTCTCAGCATCAGCCTTTTTTAATCCCCTGCATAGAACAATTCAGATTAGGAGAAGGAGGAGCCACAATTAATGCTGCAGCTATGCAGCAGTAGACTGGAGAGAGAAGAGGGAGGAGCTCATCAGAGTGCTTCTGCTTCTTCACTATCCAGTCACAAACTGGGGTGTGACCTAGTTGTGTTGCTTATCTGCAGTTAAAGTGGTATTGATCCCAAAAGTAAACATTTATTACTCATTCTTAGATGTGATGGTTGCATTCATTTTCTTTTTTAGGCTTTTTCCTTTATTTTCATCGGATGCTCTTGCTAGCCAGTAAGTCTGATTTTTGCAGCAGAACAAGCTGGCCTACAGATGTAACATTTAGAGGGTTGAGGCAAATCATTTACCACTGACAGGAGTGCTTACAATGATTCCAAAAAGAAAAAAATCCCAAAAGAAAAAATGATTGCTGTAACTGTTATAAATTATGGGCTGGCGTTCAGCTTCAATTTGTTAGTGTATATAAATCTGCTAGTCCTATCTATCTAACACTTACCTCTCCCCAGATATACAGTTCTACTGTCTTCTGTGTCCCTTTGCTCTTTCATCCAGAGTTGAGGCACTCTAGTATAGGAGATGTATTACTGGCCAGATCACCGGGTGAAAACAGAGAGAAAAAAGTACTAAAAAATAAACCGAATGCAGCCACAACAGTGTAAATAATGTTGTACCTGGAAATCAGCACTCAGTGAAGGTACAGTTGTCTTTTAAACCACAAATCTAGGATTTATTTTTTAACTGTTGTGTCCCCCCTCCCAAGTTGTAAAAGAAAGGCCTGAAAGTATTACTCACCCCTTCTAACCTTCAGCAATGCCTTCTTCATCCTCCCCCACATCTGAGTTGAATGACGCCCAATGTCATTAAAGTTTTTTTTTTTTTTATTTTGTATGGAATTGGGAAAGGTTATAATCCCAGTCAAGCTCCATTAGATAAATTTTGTCCTTCTTTTCTCAGAATGATCTTTCATCAGACAGGAAGTGAGGGAAAATCTGCAAAGGAGAAACAGACAACAATAAAAAGCTGACAGAGGTTCTAACATTTCCCTGCTTATTTAAACCCCTTAATGTCTGTATGTTAAAACAAATTTTAATACCTGAACACAATTTTGCAACTTTGGCATGTGTTAGTAGAACTGTACATAGCATTGCAACTACTTGGTTCATCCAAGCACATTATACCTTGATTTTTCAGGATTAAATGAGCTTTCCTTTGGTAGTAAATGTTAATGGATATCTACTCATTTCTTTTTATTATTAAAGCAAAACTGGCCCAAAATAGTAAACAAAAACATAATAAATGCACATTTTTTGCAAGTAAACTATTAGGAGCATGGAAAGCATTGCACCCGTGATCAATAGAATGTGGATGCGATCTCGGGATCCTGCAGACTGTCACTGTAATATGTCTGCTCATACTTCATATGGGTAGGCAGTTACACAATGACAGGAAGACTCAATGAACTACCTAGAGTGCTCACTAGAGCCCTGGTAGCTCACTGAGAACTACAAGCTGTCAGCCACAAAGGATGACAGTACTTGTAGTTCATTCTTTCACAGATCTCTGTGATAGGGTGGAGCCCTGTGTTCTTCTCAAATTGTGACAACGGGTGCTGGGAGAAGATCCCCAGCTCACTGTCACAATGAGAAGGGGGATCGGCGAGAGGCTGCAGGAGTGGGTGCATTACCAGGGGCGTACTGACAACTCATGGGGCTCCAGGGCAATAGGGGATCATAGGGCCCCTGTGTCCTTCCCCAAACTCAAAAAAGCCTATGAAAAAGGTACCAGGGGCATCTCATGGGGCCCCCTACTGACCCGGGCCCTTGGGCAGTGCCTGAGTTTCCAAATGGTCAGTCCACCCCTGTGCGTTACATATTCCACCATAAAAACAGGTGGAACATGTACAGTACCTTGAAAAAGTTTTCATACCCCTTGAAATTTTCCACATTTTGTTATATCTGAAAGGTGTGGTGTGCATTTGTATTCAGCCCCCCTGATCAATACTTTGTAGAACCACCTTTGGCTGCAATTCCAGCTGCAAGTTTTTTTTTTTTTTTATAGTCTTCTCCTCTGACTAGGGGAAAAATAGAATACAGAGGCAAATTTTCTAGAATGATCACTGTAAAAGCCATTCACAGGTTACCACAGTTACCATGTGATTGGAAATCAGACCTTCTGGCTACTGATTTTTAGCACAAGGCTGTAGGTGACAGCTTGGTGTCCATGCTGGGAGCGTGCTATGTAAAGCACTTCCAGCACAAATGCCAGTGTACAGATATGTAACACCTAGGAAGAAGGCCTTTTATGTACTATTAGGCCCGCGTTTTTCAAGCATTTTCAGTCATTTCACCCTTTAAATGTATGCAAAATTATAAGGCACCCAGTCCCAAACTGTATTTATTAGGCTGAAGGACACAGACATTGGCATTGGATGATGGTGCCATCCTCTCCTTGGTGCCACATTTGGTACGAGTTTCTTCTTCACATCAGAGTCCTGCCCTCATATCAGAGTCATCCTCTAGACATTAGAATTTCCACTTCACATTAGTGCCCCCCTTCACATTAGGGACCCTCTATTACATCCGAGCTCCTTTTTTTCACTACAGCCCCCCCCCCAATCACATTCAAGTCCTCCACTTCACATCAGAGTCAAACCCCATCATGGCAGCTGCAGTATTATAAAAGGGGGCTAGAGCAGATCTGGATGGAAGCAAGACTTCCATCCTCTTAAGTTTCCCCACCCTGGATCAATGTCATCTGTTTCCATAGTGCAGATTGGTTGGATGCAACAAATGATATGGTGTCTCTTGGTCCTTCCCCCCCCACACAAAAGACATTGGGGCGGGACACTGTGCAGATGGCATTCTCAGGATTGCTGAGGTTGCGCACTGCCCCCTGGCCTCCCAATTCCTGATACTACTATCACTGGTCCTGCGAGGGGAGCAACTGAAATCTGGGGGGGGGGGCTCAGCAGTCTTAGATGCAGCATGAAGTTGATCCCAGAGGTCATTTCCATAGTGCACGTGGGTAGAACCCAAAATGTTTTTTTAATGGAAGTACAACTATTTTTAAGCAGCTTTCAGAAAAAGGGGACCCCAGTGGAATGGAGACCCTTTGTAGCTTAGTGAGCACAGTGCGCCCTTTGGTTTGATGTATAGAACTCTGTAAAAATGTACAATTTAACTGTCAAAAGTGTTATACTATATTTTTCATCCAACTTCTAAATAATTGCATATAGTTAATTGGAAAAATCATTATAAAGGGGTGCAGTGATGAGAAAAGCACTTGAGTCTTTAACCAATAAATTTTTGCATATTTAGTTTTCCTGGGTTGCATAACTGGAGGAGCAAAAGAGATTTATCGTAAATGGTATAAAGTGAGCGCTCCTAAGTAAGCAGCTATGGCACTAAAGGTAATCACAGTATACCCACAAGTAACAGATAAAAACAGAGTGCAGCGCTAAAAAATAATAAATACAAACGAAAAAAGTCTGTAATAATTAAATAGATGTATATATTATATTAACGAATCCCAAGGAATAGCTGGTAAAGCCCGGAGACAATGGAAAGAGTGCGCACTCACCGGACGCGCATGGGAAATGCGCATATAATAAATATCCCCTGGAATCTTATGGAAATGAAGAGAATAAGCTCCAACTCTGTAAATCATTCAGCCTGGAGATGTGTGAGAAAAGTCCGGAGATCCCCTTTACAGATGGTATGGTAATCAGCCAGGATCCAGAGCTCCGTCCCTCCGGTGGTGGTAAACACACACTACAGGAATCCTGCAAATGGATTTAGCTCCCAAACAGGAACCAAAAAACAGGTGCCCATAGTGTAGTAATTCAAACCAATTTTAATAAATAAAAAATCAGGGTAAAATACAGGGTAGTAGGCTGTGTACAATGAATATATTACAGCAGAGTACGCAGCAAAAGGTACTGACCCTAAGTTAAAATGGCCGCCGGGCTATCTCGTTGCTCCGGGCGGGAAATGACGTCATGCTCTGTCGGTTGGTTGGTATCCCCTCTGATGATGTGCTTGGGCACGAAAGGCCTTAGGAGGAACCGACAGAGCATGACGTCATTTCCCGCCCGGAGCCACGAGATAGCCCGGCGGCCATTTTAACTTAGGGTCAGTACCTTTTGCTGCGTACTCTGCTGTAATATATTCATTGTACACAGCCTACTACCCTGTATTTTACCCTGATTTTTTATTTATTAAAATTGGTTTGAATTACTACACTATGGGCACCTGTTTTTTGGTTCCTGTTTGGGAGCTAAATCCATTTGAAGGATTCCTGTAGTGTGTGTTTACCACCACCGGAGGGACGGAGCTCTGGATCCTGGCTGATTACCATACCATCTGTAAAGGGGATCTCCGGACTTTTCTCACACATCTCCAGGCTGAATGATTTACAGAGTTGGAGCTTATTCTCTTCATTTCCATAAGATTCCAGGGGATATTTATTATATGCGCATTTCCCATGCGCGTCCGGTGAGTGCGCACTCTTTCCATTGTCTCCGGGCTTTACCAGCTATTCCTTGGGATTCGTTAATATAATATATACATCTATTTAATTATTACGGACTTTTTTCGTTTGTATTTATTATTTTTTAGCGCTGCACTCTGTTTTTATCTAAAAGAGATTTATCCTTTGCCTACTATACTTTGTGTGTCTCTTTCTCTTCATAGAAAGTTGGGAGGTATGCCCGATCATTAAACTCTGACATCAGCTCTAAGGTGTTAATGCAATTTTGAAAGTCATGTTGAATATTAAAGATTTGCAGCTTTCAGGCACTTCCTGTTATAAGGTGACAATGCTCATGTGCCAATCTCCCAGTTGTACCTCTGCATTGTCACACAGGCTACTGATGGAGACTACAAGTGCCCTTTCAACATACCGTATTTTTCGCTCCATAAGACGCACCTGACCATAAGACGCAGCTAGGTTTTGGAGGGGAAAAACAAGAAAAAAAAAATATTCTGAACCAATGGACTGCAGACACAGTACAGGGGTTGACCAGAGACTGCGGACACAGCACAGGAGATGACCAGAGACTGCGGACATAGTACAGGAGATGACCAGAGACTGCAGACAGTGCAGGGAATGACCAGAGACTGCGGACACAGTACAGGAGATGACCAGAGACTGCGGACACAGTACAGGAGATGACCAGAGACTGCGGACACAGTACAGGAGATGACCAGAGACTGCGGACACAGTACAGGAGATGACCAGAGACTGCAGACAGTGCAGGAGATGACCAGAGACTGCAGACAGTGCAGGGAATGACCAGAGACTGCGGACACAGTACAGGAGATGACCAGAGACTGCGGACACAGTACAGGAGATGACTAGAGACTGCGGACACAGTGCAGGGGATGACCAGAGACTGCGGACACAGTGCAGGGGATGACCAGAGACTGCGGACACAGTACAGGGGATGACCAGAGACTGCAGACAGTGCAGGGAATGAGCAGAGACTGCAGACATTGCAGGGAATGACCAGAGACTGCAGACAGTGCAGGGAATGACCAGAAACTGCAGACAGTGCAGGGAATGACCAGAGACTGCAGACAGTGCAGGGAATGACCAGAGACTGCAGACAGTGCAGGGAATGACCAGAGACTGCAGACAGTGCAGGGAATGACCAGAGACTGCTGACCTTTGGGGAGGGAGGGGGAGCGGGTACCTGAATTTGACAGGTACCCGCTCCCACTTCCGCGGAGTTGTCCTTCCTTCCTTCTTCCCCGGCCGGCTTCTGTGACAGCCGTTGCCCACTGCGCATGCGCGAGAAGCGCTGCGCTTTGTGAATGGCCCGGTGCCTTCTGGGACCTGTCATGTGTCCCAGAAGACACCGGATCATTCACAAAGCGCAGCACATGCGCAGTGGGCACCCGGCTGTCACAGAAACCAGCGCGGGAAGACTGTGCAGCGCTGGAGCGAGGAACAGGTAAGGCCCTGCAGGAGAGAACAGCTGAGCGGCCGGCCCGGTATTCTGACATGGTGGCGGCAGAAATACCGGACTGGCTGCTTTATATTCGCTCCATAAGACGCACTGACACTTTCCCCCCTTTTTTGGGGGGAAAAAAGTGCGTCTCATGGAGCGAAAAATACGGTACATCACACAAGTATGGCCCACTGTTGTCATTATCAGGGAACCCACCATGAGAAACACCATGCAGGCATCTTTGGAGTGCATGGATATACAGTTGCAAGAAAAAGTATGTGAACCCCCTGGGATTACATGGAGTTTTGCATGAATTGGGCATAAAATGTGCTCTGAACGTCATCTAAGTCACAACAATAGAAGAACACAGTCTGCTGAACATAATACTACACAAGCATTAGATGTTGCCATGGTTTAATTGCACATAACATGTAAACATTCACAGTGCAGGGAGGAAAAGTATGTGAACCTTTGGACTTAATAACTGGTTGACCCTCCTTTAGCAGCAATAAACTCAACCAAACGTTTCCTGTAGTTGCAGATCAGACCTGCACAACGATCTGGAGTAATTTTGGACCACTCCTCTTCACAAAACTGTTTCAGTGTAGCAATATTCTTGGGATGTCTGGTGTGAATCGCTCTCTTAAGGTCATGCCACAGCATTTCAATCGGGTTGAGGTCAGGACTCTGACTGGGCCACTCCAGAAGGCGTATTCTGTGCTGTTGCAGCCATTGTTTTGTTGAATTACTTGTATGCTTTGGGTCATTGTCCTATAGCATCACCCATCCTCTGCGGAGCTTCAGTTGGCGGACAGATGGTCGTACGTTTTCCTGCAAAATGTCTTGATAAACTCTGGAATTAATTTTCCCATCAATGACAACAATCCGTCCAGGCCTTGAGGCAGCAAAGCAGCCCCACACCATGATGCTCCCTCCGCCATGTTTTACAGTGGGGATGAGGTTTTGATGTTGGTGTGCTGTGCCTTTTTTTCTCCACACATAGTGTTGTGTGTTCTTCCCAAACAACTCAATCTTGGTTTCATCTGTCCGCAGTATATTTTGCCAGTAGTGCTGTGGAACATCCAGGTGCTCTTTTGCAAACTTCAAACGTGCTGCAATATTGTTTTTGGACAGCAATGGCTTCCTCCGTGGTGTCCTCCCATGTACTCTATTCTTGTTTAATGTTTTCCTTATTGTAGATGTGTCAACAAAAATGTTAGCATGTGCCAGAGATTTCTGTAAATCTTTAGCTGACACTCTGGGATTCTTCTTTACCTCATGCAGCATTCTGCGCTGTGCTCTTGCAGTCATTTTTACAGGACGACCACGCCTAGGGAGAGTAGCAACAGTGCTAAACTTTCTCCATTTGTAGACAGTCTGTCTTACCGTGGACACATGAACATCAAGGCTTTTGGAGATACTTTTATAACCCTTTCCAGCTTCATGCAAGTCAACAATTCTTGATCGTAGGTCTTCTGAGAGCTCTTTTCTGCGAGGCATGGTTCACATCAGACAGTGCTTCTTGAAACCAGTAAACCCAAAACAGGTGTGTGTTTTTTAAGGGCAGGACAGCTGTCAGCAACACATCCAATATCATCACACTGATTGGAGTCAAGGTTGGCTCACTCCTGGCTCCAATTAGCTCTGGGAGAAGTCATTAAGCTAGGGCCTCACATACTTTTTCCTCCCTGCACTGTGAATGTTTACATGTTATGTGCAATTAAACCATGGCAACATCTAATATTTGTGTAGTATTATGTTCAGCAGACTGTGTTCTTCTATTGTTGTGACTTAGATGACGTTCAGAGCACATTTTATGCCCAATTCATGCAAAACTCCACGTAATCCCAAGGGGTTCACATACTTTTTCTTGGAACTGTAGACAGGAAGTGGCTGCAAATAGCCTCAGGAGATCAGCAGCACTGAAATATAACAAAGGACAAAACATTTGCAAAACAAGCATATTTTAAAAAATGGCAATTGTTTCCTAGGGCTTTACAAAACTGAAAAACTTTCAGCTAGGGTTTCTGTTTACTTTAAAGCGGTATTAAAGCAGTAATAAACCCAAAAACAAAATTGTAATATATTGCAGCTTACCAATCATTAGATTTGGTGGCTGCATTGGTTTTATTTTTATAGGCTTTTTTTCCTCCTCTATTTTCACCTGGTGATCTTGCCAGTAACACACCTCTCACATTAGAGTGCCTTTGAATGCACAAGAGCATCTTTGGACAAAAGCATTCTTAATCTGGGGAGAGGGGAGTGTTAGATGTGCTAGCAGATTTGGATACACTAACAAATTGAAGATGAACTCCAGCTAACACTATAATTAGTTACAGCAAACATTTATTTTTTCCTTTAAGATAAATGTTTTACATGAATAATTCAAGGCTGATTATTGTAAGCACAGTAGTAAATGGCTTGTCTCAACCCTTTAACTACTACATCTGAAGAGCAACTTGTTCCATTGAAAAACAAACTCACCTACTGGCCAGATCACCAGATGACAATAAAGGAAAATAGCCATCACATCTAAGAATTGATAAGCTGCAATATAATAAATGTTTGCTTTTGGGTTTGACACTGCTTTAGACACAGCAGAAAACATCAGTGGCAGTAAGGCTAGGTTCACACTGCTACTTTGAAGTGGTTTTGCATATTCTGCGGCACCAGAATTGTGCTGGAATCGCACCAAAATAGTACAGGAATATTTTTCAAAACTGTGCTGTGCTGAGTTACATTGAATGAAAATGAGCACCATTGTAAACAATGTAATTTTAATTATTCTTTTTTTCCCAGAAAGAAAATCTGTATGATAGAAATATAAATGGCATTGTTTCAGTCAGTGGAAATGTAGGCTCTTGTTAACCATGTTGACTCTATTTTTCTGAATTCTTGACAGGTGTCAAACAGAGCAGAATGGTTAGGATCGGGATTACTTTATCAGGGATGCAAGGCTTCAACAGATCAGTTCATTGGGGTTTTTGCCCAGAACCGCCCAGAGGTATTATAAAGTATGGTGCATATCTGTATATTATGAAAATGTCATAGTGTGGCCTGGAACAGAGAGATATGTTTGTCTCTGCAGTGGATCATCTCTGAACTCGCCTGCTACACATACTCCATGGTGGTTGTTCCATTGTACGACACTCTGGGTCATGGCGCAATTCGTTATATTATTAACATGGGTAAGTATATACAACATGTATACATATCCAGTATATTACATCTGATAATAAAATAACTAAAGTTGTGTATCACTTCTAAAGTCATTATTGGGCAGCATAAATCAGCTATTTCTGATGAATCCAGATTATGAAGCTTTATCTTTTTGCTATTTATAAATACACATATTCTTTTTATGGTGGATCTACTGGACACAGAGTAAGCCACCTTACAGCTAATTCTGAATTGCCTACCAGTAAAAAGTGGTTTTGAGCTACGTGTTCTCGCTCTTCACTGGTTTATTTTGGAATAATCCAGAAATAGATCTTCTCTGAGTGGAAGGTTGAAATTAAAAGCTGCAAAGATAAAACTGGAGAGCAAGACACATCATAGAAATTAGGGGGGAGGTATGTCATGATTTTCCCCTTGCAGTGTTGTAAGGAATAAACTATGTAAGGATCACTATTTGCCTCTTCCTTCTATATATTCAGTAAAGGAATGCAAAGAAGAGTAGCAATGCACAAAATGTAGTAACCCAGAGAATTCAAATATGAATTTAGGGCCTATTCATACAGCATAGTAATGCATTTTATGCGCATTGCTGCAATGCAGTGCTATTCATTTTAAATGGCACCCCAACACTTCTGCATTGCACAGTAACACTACTGTGTGTTGTGATGCAGTGTGTTGCATATAATGATGCTTGTACTTTTTGTTCATTCTGTTCCTATCTGGCAAGGAGGGAACCTGATCTTTTTCTGCTGCAGTTTAATTTTTACTTAAAGGTCTCCGATCCAGTCCCCCACCGTTACATTAGACACAAGCCCTTCTAGTTCAACCTATAGAAAAAGAAAAAAAGAATACATTAATAGAAAACCTCCATATACAAAATCCTACACCCAGTGAAAGGCAAAAATATACCCTATAAGGCATGGTCCAACTTTCTCCATTGGGGGATAAAATAAATTCCTTCCTGATTTCCCCCAGAAGGCAACCAGATATACCCTGGATCAACTACCTCTAATGACCTATGATCTATAAATATTAGTATCCAGGTATATTTTGTGCATTTAGACCTGGTTTACACTAGTGTAGTGCAGGAAACACAGAGAATCTTGTGCTTTTCACTCTGCATTGCATTCGCAATGGTGTCCATGCGATCTAGTGAGTTGTCAATGTTAAATTAGCGACCCCCCGAAACAGATTGCAAAACGCAGTGTGATTGCCAGAATTTCCAACGCATAGGTGTGAACACCTATGTGATGCGAATCAGGTGCATGGAAAAAAAGGCTCATGCACCTTTTTGGTGCGAATGCGATACAATTTGAGCCATACAAATTTATCTTGAGTACTGTTATAGTTGTAGATGTTATAGAAAGTGCTTCTTGGACAGAAATGTACAGAAAGTGCAAAAATCCCATATTTGCCTTTATGTTTTTTGCATTTTCAATCTAAACAGCCATCACAAATGCTCAACGTTTGCTTTCTGATCAAAAAAAAGAAAAATTCAGAGTTGGCTAACTGTACATATTTTTTTCATTTTTTAAAGATGTAGAATATTCAACATCTAACCAAATATTTTTTGGTAGCTGATATTTCCACAGTAATATGTGACAAACCAGAAAAGGCCAGGCTTCTCTTAGAACACGTTGAAAAAGGAGAGACCCCAGGACTGAAGTCTGTGGTTCTCATGGACCCTGTAGATCCGGAGTTAATAGAGAGAGGCAGAAAATGCTCTGTATACATTCAGACCATGCGTGAACTGGAGGTAAAATGGCTGTAAATCTTTTTCCTGTATTCTAATGCTGTACTAGAACAAAAGTATCTCTGTTTTATCTTATTGTTTTTTTCAAGCTTTTTTTTTTTTAACTGTCTAGTACTGCTATGTTTTTTTTTTTTTGCATTTTACAAGTTCTTCTTTCCTGCTTTTTAGTGTCACATTTTAGTAAAATAGAATTGTTCTTTCTTAAAGAGCTATATGTTTCTATGCAGTCTGTAAATTTTGTCAGTTATCTCCAGTGAGTAGAGAATGGAGAAAAGTTTGAAAAAAGCTCAGCATGGTACACTTTTTCCTGATGCTTCCCTGTTGTTCATGTCATGAGGGGCTTTTGTGTGCAGCTGAACCATTCAGGCATAGAGAGGAACAGTTCCATATGCAGTATAACTCTGGGATGATGCTCTGCATCTGTCTCCAAAGTCTCCTATGTGTTTGTGCACTGACATGATAGAGAAGAGAAGGGGGAGGCCATAAACATGTGAACAAGTCTTGCTCCCACACTGTGCAGATTGTGACATGCAGGCTCTAATATGAAACAGTGCTCTGTAACATTTCTGCCTCTTATGTCTAATCCTTATATACACTATATTGCCAAAAGAATTTGGACACCCCTCCAAATTATTGGATTCATGTATTCCAGTCACCTCCATGGCCACAGATGTATAAAATCAAGCATCAAGGCATGCAGACTGCTTCTACAAACATTTGTGAAAGAATGGGTCACTCTCAGGAGATCAGTGCATTCAATTGTGGTACCGTGATAGTGCCACCTGTGCAATAAGTCCATTTGTGAAATTTCCTTGCAACATTCCACGGTCAACTGTTAGTGAAATTATAACAAAGTTGAAGCAACTGGGAACAACAGCAACTCAGCCACGAAGTGGTAGGCCACGTAAAATGACAGAGCAGGGTCAGCGCATGCTGAGGCGCACAGTACGCAGAAGTTGCCAACTGTCTGCAGAGTCAATAGCTAAAGATCTCTAAACCTTGTGTGGCCTTCAGATTAGCACAACAACAGTGCAAAAACAGCTTCATAGAATGGGTTTCCATGGCCGAGCAGCTGCATCCAAGCCTTACATTACATAAGTGCAATGCAAAGTGTCGGATGCAGTGGTTTAAAGCACCACTGGACTCTAGAGCAGTGGAGATGTGTTCTCTGGCAATCTGATGGATGTGTCTGGGTTTAGCGGCCGCCAGGAGAACAGTACTTGCCTGACTGCATTGTGCCAAGTGTAAAATTTGGTGGAGGGGGGATTATGGTGTGGAGTTGATTTTCAGGGGTTGGGCTTGGCCCCTTAGTTCCAGTGAAGGGAATTCTTAAGGCGTCAGCATACCAAGACATTTTGGTTAATTTCATTCTCCCAACTTTGTGGGAACAGTTTGGGGATGGCCCATTCCTGTTCCAACATGACTGCGCACCAGTGTACAAAGCAAGGTCCATAAAGACATGAATGAGCACGTTTTGGGTGGAGGAACTTGACTGGCCTGCACAGAGTCCTGAACTCAAGACGACAGAACAACTTTGGGATGAATTAGAGCGGAGACTGTTAGCCAGGCCTTCTCATCCGACATCAGTGCCTAACCTCACAAATGCACTTCTGGAAAAATGGTCAAACATTCCCATAGACACTCCTAAACCTTGTGGACAGCCTTCCCAGAAGAGTTAAAGCTGGTATAGCTGTAAAGGGTGGGCCAAGTCAACACTGAACCTTATGGACTAAGACTGGGATGCTATTAAAGTTCATGTGTATGTAAAGGCAGGCATCCCAATACTTTTGGCAATATAGTGTATGTCTACATGCAAATACATTTGTTAAAGTTTGGGTTGTGACCTAAAAGGCAAAATGCTGCCCTCTGTTTTGTGTTTTATCTAACGTGCTATTGTTTCAATCAAAAATAACAATTGTTTGCACATGTATTTAAAAGGTATTTGTGTCTTTGTATAAAATGTAAGTGGTGGTTTGTGAGCCAGCTGATTGTCAGCCAGCTGTGTAAACTCTTAGGAGTTGCAGGATGATAAAGCTCTTGCTCTTAAAGTTTAAAGCAGCCCCACCATGGGTGGAAGGAAAGAAAATTGCTCAATTCCTCCATCAACACAGTCAGTGTTGATGGGGGGGAATCCCTCCCGTAGCACTATTGTGTTCTGCTGGCGGGGTGCCTTCCTTTTCGGCAGGACACAATGATCGCAACCGGCAGTGATCGCATGAAAAAAAATCCAACAGGCTGGTTGTACTAATGTCAATGAATGGATCAACTTCCGTACAACCAGCCTGCCCGTAAATGGATCAAATATAGGCCAGTCCCTGTTGAGCAGAAAAGAAATCCATCTATGGCCAGTTTAAGTGTCTGGCAGTACAACGTATTAAATCCACATTTTATTACCCAGGCAACCGAGGCCTTTTGGATATTGTGGGAACCCATAGCCTCGGGTGAGATCAATGGCCTTCCTTTAAAAGGCACATGCACAAAATCCCAGTTGGGGAATGGCTATTGCCATACATGAGATGCACCTAAATAGAAGCTAACACAGCTTTCCCCCATGTGACTAGGCAGATGTGGGAAAATGCTGCTACGCAATTGCTAAAAAATAACCTGCAAGGTGGCAGCCAAATGAGAGAAGCTGGCATCACTTAAACAAGGTAGAAGTGCCAAGGGGAGAGAAGAGAGAAGCATCATCAATGGGAAGAATAGCAGCCTGCCATGGGTGCACCTATGTTTGAAATGTTTATATAAAAACCAAAGGTTTTAAATGAATTGTAAAAAATGATTAGGAAATTAGTTTCAACATGTAAAAATCAAAGAGAAATATTATTGACCAATTAAAGATTTAACTGTTAAACAGCTAGTCATCTAGTTGGAATTATCAGTAATATTGTAACAGTTGTGGATGTTAGGGAAGTGCTCTTCTAGCATTCCCATTTTTCATTTGGCCAGACAATATCCTTGTCTTCACCAGAGAAAAACACTTAGTAAAAGCTGTGTTCATTCTGCAGATTTAATATAAACAAGTTCTCCTTTTTCTTTTTTTTTTTTTTTAGGAATGTGGGAAGCAAAACAGAAGAACTCCATTTGTGAGTGAAGAGTTCCCCATTTTATTCATATAGTGCACAAAATACAATATGCTTGATTTTGTATTACACACAAACAAATTATCATAAGGACGTTGTACTGTTTCTTGACATTTCAGACGGCTTTTCTAGTTCTGGGTAGAATGGGGAAGGATTAGAACTTCTAGTTTGTTTTTTTATTGCTTAGATTGTGGTAGGGAAGGAGGAGTGTCTGCTAAGCATGTTCATGTTAGTGCTTTAATGGCTTATGTGGGGCTGTAGGCAGCTATCTGGTCCTAAGGAGACTGCAAAGCTGTCTGTAGTGAACTGGTAAACTAGAAAGAAGCAGTGGGGGGGGGGGGGCAGTGGCACTCCATTCGTATGTACGGGACTGTAGTTTTATTTATATTCAGTAAAACCATCCAATGTATTTCAGTTCTGGCAACAGGCATGTTTTTATTATTCAAAGACAACATTTCATTCCAGACTTTAACCTCTTGGCACTCAACATGGGGCCCCTGGGCTGCATGCAGCCTGTTGGATCTCTGTGTGTGGCCCAGCATGTCCTGGGCTGGGTCCACCACCTGTTGGGCACTTTATAGAGCAGCAGTGGGGTGCCAAGTGCTGGAATACCCTTTGAGTGGAGTTTTCTTAATGCAAAAACTGCCATGGACTACCGATAAGTGAGGAAATGGGAAAATGTTACATAATACTTCTACTGGCCACCAAAAGGAGTGGGGGGGGGGTGGAAGTTTAAATAATGCCGCCAGTAGACACCAATGTGGGGGTTTTAATAATGCTGCCAGTGAGAACCAATGCATGCGGTAGGGGGATTATAAAAGCATTGCCTCTGACCACCATTGTTGGAGAAGGGTTTAGTACTACTGCCATTCGTGCCAATGGGTGTTATCATTACAGTCATTGACTCAAGTGCTGGGAGTTTCTTGCAGCTGCACCCACTGACACTATTGCTAGGTGTTGCAATTACTTCCACTGACACCAATGATGTGGCTTATTTTACTTATAGCTTCTCTTTCATGTGCGCTGTGGTATTTTGTACAAAATGCAAAAGTTCTGAAATTTTGGGTGTCGAGCTGCATTACAGCCCATTAATTTTGCATTGGCTTCCTAACGCGAAGCAATGCACCTCAACACATGAATACACGCTGAAATTATGCAGCCCTCTGGAAAAGCCTGGGGCCACACTTTAGGTCTTCTATAGTTTTCTAGTTGACCACCACTGCTCTAATCCACTGTACTCTAGCCTTGATGAAGGGGAACCCTTGAAGCCCCAGAAACAAGACTGTTTATACTGAATATAAAAAAAACTACACTTGGACATATACCAGTGAAGTGGAGATTTCGTTCCACATCCTCTTCCTTTGCCATTTTTATTGTTGTGTGTGGCTCTATTAAGAAAGGAACTCCTATTTGATTCCTGTGCTGGTTGTCACCTGAACAGAAAATGTTAAAAAATAAAAAGATTTAGGGTTGTCACTGGAAGAGGAGCACAGGAAAGATTTCACATAAGGAGCAATTGATCTGGTGGTACATTTTGAAGGTGAGACCCACCCCCTTCTATTTTGGGAGAATTTCTGTAAATATAAGTATGTTTTACAGTGGGGACACTAGTTCTGGTGACTTTGGTGATAACCTGGGATTTCCTTTAACTTCCTGTTTTGGCTATGGGAAGTGAAGGGAAATCTCCCCAATGGGACACAAATGACAAAAAAAACTGGCTAGATATAACCCTCCCTTACTCTAAAAATCAAACTTTTCCTTAAAGTGTTACTAAACCCAAGACCCTACATTCAGTATATCTGGTCTATCACAGTACACAGAATATGGAATTACAATTATTTTAGTAAATATTAACTGCTAAATACCTTTTCTCATCAGCAGTTAGAACAGTCTTGTGACTTCAACAGAGCACTGGTTAAAGCTTGTAGGAGGAGTTTTCTTTCTGCTCTAGGAGGATGTGAAACTCCCTGACCCTCTGACTGGACAGAGCTGATTGGCCCTGTGCTGATCACATGCACTCTCTGACGCAAACAAAAAAAAAAACCTCTCTAGCAATACACACCAAACTGAGCATGTGTATGTGACTACAGATTCAGTCTGTATCAGCTGGTCATTTCAACAAGAGGAGGGGCAGAGAAGAAAATTTTTACACAATGCAGAGGATTAACCCTTTTGGTTCCACAGTAAGTATAACAAGCATGCTTTACTGCATATACAGACTGATTTTACTGTTGTGGGTTTAGTAGCACTTTAAGTTCTACTTTAAGAAATTATGTAATGCTACTTAAAACCGAACCACAGGTAGATAAAAAAAAAACAAATAGTAGAGAAGGAAACCTGCATAGTGTAGTAAGAAAAATTATAGACATTTAATAGAAAGTGTAAAGAATGCATTCACAAGGGTAAGTATTACAGATGGTGGACATTAGATAAGGGTGGATCCTGGTTCTGTGGCCACACGTCTGGGTTGTCTGCTGCTTATAATTCCGCAATGGTCTGGCGCTCTGCTACCATCGGATCATCCATGCTTTCAGCCAAGACACGGTTGTCTCCATTAGATGTTGTCGGCTCCTTTATCATGAAGGATATTTTGGCAGTATTCCATGATCTGTCCTGCTTACAGTGCCTTGAAAAAGTATTCATACCCCTTGAAATTTTCCACATTTTGTCATGTTACAACCAAAAACTTAAATTAATTTTATTGGGATTTTATGTGAGAGACCAACACAAAGTGGCACATAATTGTGAAGTGGAAGGAAAATAATAAATGGTTTTCATAATTTTTTACAAATAAATATCTGTGGTGTGCATTTATTTTCAGTCTCCCGAGTCAATACTTTGTAGAACCACCTTTCACTGCAATTACAGCTGCATGTCTTTTTGGGTATGTCTCTACCAGCTTTGCACATCTAGAATATCAAATGTTTGCCCATTCTTCTTTGTAAAATAGCTCAAGCTCTGTCAGGTTGGATGGAGAGTGTCTGTAAACATCAATGAACATGTGAACATCTGTATGTTTAGGGTCGTTGTCCTGCTGGAAGGTGAACCTCCACCCCAGTCTCAAGTCTTTTGCAGACTCTAACAGGTTTTTGCGTTTTTTTATCTAAAGAAATAGAATCCCGTGGTTGGAATCAACAGAATGAATGAGCAAAAATGTCACTCTCTAGATGTGCAAAGCTGGTAGAGACATCCCCAAAAAGACTTGCAGCTGTAATTGCAGCGAAAGCTGTTTCTACAAAGTATTGACTCAGGGGGGCTGAATACAAATGCACGCCACACTTTTCATATATTTATTTGCAAACAATGTTGAAAACCATTCATCAATTTCCTTCCACTTCACAATTATGTGCCACTTTGTGTTGGTCTCTCACATAAAATCCCAATAAAATACTTTTACGTTTTTGGTTGTAACATGACAAAATGTGGAAAATTTCAAGGGGTATGAATACTTTTTCAAGGCACTGTAAATTGAAATATATTGTTGTTTCTTGTTTCTGCTTTTTTATGTGCTCTGTTTGTTTATTATGGGTCTGTTTACAATTTCAGAGATGTATGTTAAATCTTCCTGAGGAAGCAGGCTTTTGTCCTGCGATAATTGTTGGAGAAAACCCAAAAGAAACTTCATATGAGCTATATATACACCTGTTGTCCATATGTATTATTTATGGAATTCTTGGAGCGACTTACAATAAGCTTGGCGCTCTTTATAGTCACAATATGTAATGGTTAAATGTTTTTACTAATAGAGCGGTTTTGATGCTCAATCTTTGTACTACAACCATGGTTTTTTATTGATGTTTAATAAAGCGTTGACTTTTTACAATTTTTGTATGCAGTATTGCTGGTATGGTGCCTAAAAAGCCCCAGTAGTTTTACTCTGGTTAGGGTTTTTCCAATTTTTTCCTCATTATTATGGAGCTTCTCCGTCATTGCAAGTCACAGGCAGTGGGCAGGTTGGTGGCCAAGCTGTATTGCTTATCTGTGATAAAGTTAGATAGCCATCTGGCTATGCTGTCTTGCAGGAGTGCCTGTATCACAAAACTGTCTTAGCACAATTATAAATCCATTGGCAAAAATACCAGTTCATGTATATGTATTTTAGTTGTGTATATAGCTTTTTTGCATGGAGTTCCACTTTTAAATCTTCTGGCTATATGTTGAGCTGATTTAATAATATTTTTTATTATAATCCTTATTTTACAGCCTCCAAAACCTGAGGATTTGTCTATTGTATGTTTTACCAGTGGTACTACAGGTAAGTGACTACCAGTCAATGCATGGTTTTGCCTATTTTGCTTGATGCAATTATGATTTTTGTTTTAGTAACATTCACATATCTTCACTAACACTACAAATGTGAAAAAACATGAAGTTTATTTCCAAAAGAAAGGTTATCCTGTGGGTTGGTTATGCCTTGTATAGTAACTAAACTTTCCCAGAGTGCGAGCAATGCAAATACAAAGGGAAAGACAGGCAAACATATTTATAGATATGTACTTTTACTGCTTTTATCAGAGAAACTTTTTCTTGTGTTTGTAGGCAATCCTAAAGGCGCCATGCTGACTCACGGCAATGTGGTGGCAGACTTTTCGGGATTTCTAAAAGTTACAGAGGTGAATACTTCAGAGTGTGACGTAGGCAATATATTGGCAAGACTAAGCACAAGACTTACTTGCTGGTGTGCTGTCATTTGCAACATGCTAAAGGCATTTGGTTTTCAATGATCAGAGTTTGTACCTTTATGTTATGTGGGACTCATGTTGTAAACATAATACACATATTTGCAATATGCAATACTACTCTACAGAACTGCTGATTTACTAGTAGAAAGTGTGTGTAGTTTTTTTCTTTTTTTTTTTTTAATACTTAAATCTTGACTTTTCTTCAGATATAGTTGCTGAAAGCATAGTGGTGACCTTAACATAGTGTTTAATGAGTTATATCTATTAAGTGCTTTACTAGATTGACTATAAACTCAATAAAAGTATCATTTCAACAGCAAAATAAAATTATATAGTGGTCAATCATTTTGAATATACATTTTTGGATGTGACTGAATGTCATGTCTGATGTATTATTAAAATGAGTTTACCAGATTGGTACCGACATCTTATTCTGTACCTACTGTTCTAATAGGTGCAAAGCGGAGATGTTTTATAGGCATCCCTTTGTTTTGCACAATTCATCGAAGACCTTGTACACTATGTAGAAATCAATGGAGAGTTTGTACTCTGTGCTCCGTGTCCAAACTACTTATGGTTCAATGGGGAGTGTGCAAACCATGTGAGGACCCAGGTGGAAAGATTTTGACAAACAGATGTGTGTGGCCAACGAGCTGAACAGCTGATGTCTGGATCAAGGTGAGTATAAGATTGAGATGGGGGCTTGGGGCCCTACAAAATATGTGTAATCACACTAAAGGTAAAGTTACAAATTAAGTAAAATGCCTTGATGTCAGAGTCAGAAAAAATAGTACCTGGCCCACTTTATTTCAAGGGACCTACTTGTTGTAGGTCACATCTAGCCATATGCAATCAGACTGTAAGCCAGATATCAGATAAATGCACATACACATTCTGCACACTAGGTATGTTCAAATCTATTGTAAATGGTGGCACACTATTAGGAATGAATTCCGTGCTGGTAAGCTTTCAAAGAGTATCAGCTGGATTATAGTTTCAGAGCAGCTGTCAGTGAGAATCTGAAGAGTGGGAAAGTGGTCAATGGAGGATAAGACTGCATGTAAGTCAGTAATGTAATGATAGGATTTACTAATTCCCCTAATTCCCCCAACCCCAAACCCTGATGACTAGATGGGATCCAAGAGTTATGTCCTCCATGACCTGTTGCAGCCTAGGACATGAATACATTTTAGTGGTGTACAACAGACCTTGCTATTTCCTATTTCCCTTTAACAACTTAGCTAATTGATCCACCACTCCTACTGTGTGAAAGCCCTGGATAGCAGAAAGGCTTCTGATGTTATAAGTGTTTCTATCCATACAGAGCTTCATAATGTTATGAGCATCTCTGTTGACAAAGGTTTCTGTATCATTAAAGTTGAGGCCAGATTCCTGGGAGGACCCTAGTAAAGTAAAATGTAAGTGAGGTGAGACTGTGTGGGTGGTTGGATTCTGAACCATTCTGTGCGGGGAACAGTGAAGTTCAGTGGAAGCATTTACAACATTCAATGTACTCTTACTATAAATCAATCCCTTTAAAATAAAGTATAAAACACATAATAACTTATATAATAACTTAATATCTGAATGAAAATATTTATCTCAGTTTCAAAAAGTAAATGTCACCCGCCACCTCTAAGAACTGGGCGATTAAAGACCGCTAATCACTCAGTTCTCTGTCTTCATTGAGCACAGAGTGGTGACTGTCAGTGTCCGACTCTCTACTCTGCCTCCTCAGCGCTCACTGGAGTGCACTGGTAAAGGGGGCAGGAGCGGCTGGCTCGGGCTCTCAGCAGTGTGCTGAAAGGCCAAGCCACCTTCTAGTCAGACATCAGGGTGGATCCCTTCAGAGTCTGGACTGGCTAAGTGATGTCAGCGGACAGCAGACTTTTGCCTGCCGTCGGCTGAATACGATTCACAGGAGTTCAGGACAAAGTGCACTCCTGTGACCCACAGAAGAAGTATCACCTAAAGATATTTGGCCCTACTGTTCTTTTAAAATGGAACCAACACAACCTAAAAAGGGCTACAAATCAGTGACAATCATGTGGATTGAAATTATCACAATTATTTATACAGTAAAGCAATCAAAAAAGTCTTTTATGGGTAGTACTTGTGGTGAATTGTATGGTTCACATAAAATGATTCATGCAGTATAGGTGACTGGTGTATTTTCTGGAGGGCAAGTCACCATCTCATACTACAAATGGATGTTTGTGTCATTATTCTTAGTTGTGGCATTTTTAAGCTACAGCTCCATAACATACGTTTACTGTATATAAACCCACTTAGCACTGCCCATCATAACATCTAAAGCTCAACTCTAGCCAAACTGTTTGTTTTTCTTGTCTATGTCTTATTATCTCAGTGTCACACTTCCTTTAACTTTTGCTCCTGATGGCCCAGGAGGGCTACGAAATAGATACAATCCCAACAGAGGTTCTAAGTGTTCCTCTTCCAAAACAGAATGAAGCGTTTTGGCAGGCGTTGGGCTTTAACCATTGCCTCTTTACCTTTTTACCAATGTTATCCTTCTATACTATTCATTTCTAATTCTTTCATGAAACTGCTAACTGGAAGGTGATTGTCTTTATATGAGATCATGACAAGTGAATGGAACGCTGGTCCCAAATAGTTTTATTTTTGGGGCTTGCACATTTTCTGGTGCAAAGTGCTACAAGCAACATGTTGAGCGTACACATATAATATTTTTATTGAAATTAGCCCAATCTAGCACAGTTGTTTTAGGAGCTAAAATCTTGAGACACACCAAATCTTTTAGCAGTATCCAGAATTACCAACAAGGGGGTTGATTTACTAAAGCCAAATGGACTGTGCGCTTTGCAAAGTACAGTTGCACTCTGCAAGAGCAGTTGCTCTAGAGCAGTGGTTCTCAACCTTCCTAATGCCGTGACCCTTTAATACAGTCCCTCATGTTGTGGTGACCCCAAGCCATAAAATTATTTACCCAGTAATTATAATTCATGAGTGTCGTTTTACCTCCAATACTGCTGCTTTCAACACAGTAGCTGCTTTTAACAGAGTAGCTGCTTTCAACACAGCAGCTGCTTTCTACACAGTAGCTGCTCTTTACACATCGGAAATTTGTGTTTTCTGATGGTCTTAGGGGACCCCTGTGAAAGGGTTGTTCGACCCCCAAAATGGTCACGACCCACAGGTTGAGAATCACTGCTCTAGAGCTTAGTAAATGAGGTAAAGTTTCACTTTGCAAAGAATAACCAATCACCTGCAAGGAAAACAAAACAACATTTTTGCTTGTACATGATTGGATGATGGAATTCTGCAGAGCTTCTGCTCATTTACTAAGCTCTTTGCAAAGTGCACATTTTGTTTGCCTTTAGTAAATCAGCCCATGGTGTTCATGTCTGAATGTTGTCAATCTGTGGTAGCGATTTGTAATTTTTTTGCAATTTTTCTGATTAAAAAAATCTTAAAATATAGAAATTAACACTTTTTTCTGTTTTTACCTTGTAAAACACAAGGTTTTAAGATAGCACTTAATAGTGTTTCAGGCTGTTGGCAGAAGAGTTCTGCAGTGCATACAGAAAAAGTAATGCGTTGACAATCACCAATGCTTTACAAAAATACTTGTGAAGGTACCCTTGGTTCCACATCCTGAGTGATGAGGAATATTCTGTATCTGTCACGCATAGTGTAAAATCATTGCATACCATCTGATAATACAAGGCAGAGTTTTACAGATGTATACAGGATATTACAAAAAAGTAAAGAATTTTGTAAGATGCTAGGGAATCAATAATAAAAATGCTAATAGGCATGTATAGCATAGGAATTATACAGTGGATATAAAAAGTCTACACACCCCTGTTAAAATGTCAGGTTTTTGTGATGTAAAAAAATGAGACAAAGATAAATCATTTCAGGACTTTTTCCACCTTTTAATGTGACCTATAAACGATACAACTCAATTGAAAAACAAACTGAAATCTTTTAGGTGGAGGGAAGTAAGAATAAAAAATTTAAATAATATGGTTGTATAAGTGTGCACACCCTAAACTAATACTTTGTTGAAGCACTTTTTGATTTACAACACTCATTCTTCTAGTCTTCTAGTCTATCAGCATGGCACATCTTGACTTGGCAATATTTCCCCACTCTTCCTTGCAAAAACACTCCAAATCTGTCATATTGCGAGAGCATCTCCTGTGCACAGCCCTCTGCAGATCAACCCATAGATTTTCCAGAGGCAGAGGCATGATGGGACTTGTAGTACTTCAATAGCTGGAGGGCCATAGTTTGGACACCCCTGCTCTACCTTGACTAAAGCCCCAATTCCAGAATGGGGGGCTGTTGAACAAAAGCAGCCTTAAAGCATGATCCTGCCACCATCATGCTTCACTGTGGGTATGGTGTTCTTTTGGTGATGTGAAGTGTTGTTTTTGTGCCAAACATATCTTTTGGAATTATGGCCAAAAAGTTCAACCTTGGTTTCATCAGACCATAACACATGTTCCCACATGCTTTTGGGAGCCTTAAGCTGTGTTTTTCAAAATGTATCTGGGCTTGGATGTTTTTCTTTGTAAGAAAAGGCTTTCATCTTGCCACTCTACCCCATAGCCCAGACATATGAAGAATACGGGAGATTGTTGTCACGTGTACCACACAGCCAGTACTTGCCAGATATTCCTGCAGCTCCTTTAACGTTGCTGTAGGTCTCTTGGCAGCCTCCCAGACCAGTTTTCTTCTTGTCTTTTCAGCAATTTTGGAGGGATGTCCAGTTCTTGATAATGTCACTGTTGTGCCATATTTCTTGCTGATGATTGTTTTCACTGTTTCCATGGTAAATCTAATGCCTTGGAAAAGTCCTTCTCCTGACTGACACCTTTTAACAATGAGATCCCTCTGATGCTTTGGAAGCTCTCTACGGCCCATGGCTTTTGCTGTAGGATGCGACTAAGAAAATGTCAGGAAAGACCTACTGGAACAGCTGAACTTTATTTGGGGTTAATCAGAGGCACTTTAAATTATGGCAGGTGTGTAGTGACTCCTATTTAACATGATTTTGAATGTGATTGCCTAATTCTGAAGGTAGCTACATCCCCAGTTATAAGAGGGTGTGCACACTTATGCAACCACATTATTTTAGTTTTTTTATGTTTACTTGCCCCTCTAAAAGATTTCAATTTGTTTTTCAATTGACTTGTACAGTTTATAGGTCACATTAAAGGTCTGAAGTGATTTATCTTTGTCTCATTTTTTTACATCACAGAAACCTGACATTTAAACAGGGGTGTGTAGACTTTTTATATCCACTGTAGCTCTCTCTTTGTAAATGTCTCTGTAAGCTTAGTGAAAGTTCTCACCATATTCCATTTCTTTTGGTGGCAAATATAAAAATATAGCTGCACTTTAACATTCAATTAAAGTAGAACTATAGGCAAAACGTTTTTTTTCATTTTGGATAGAGCAAGGGAGGTTTATAGCCCTTGTCAGTTTTTTTTTTTTGCCATCTGTTTCCCATTGTGGAGTTTTCGTGTTCCAAAGCCGAACAGGAAGTGAGAGGAAATCCATGCAAATTATGTGAATTCCTTGGAGACCCTTAGGTCACCAGAACTAGTGTCCCCTTGCCTGACAAAGGGGTCCTGCATGGCTCCGAAACATTGCAACTTGCTTTTTGTGTTGTGATCATTCTTCAATAAAAATAGCCTTTTGGACGACATTGGTGATCCGTGGGGTGCTTTCAAAAATGAACGTTGACCCATTGGAAGATCTCCCCTCTATTACTTTTTTTGAGACAACCCAAAATCTGGGATTTTCTTTCACTTTCAATGATAATGGTAAACAGGACAAATAGAGTGGATCTCTCTAACAGGGGCACAGACCGCAGTAAACACTGACTAGTGTTCTAATCCCTTTCCACTTCAAAACTTAAAAAACTTTTGCCTTTAGTTATATTTTAAAGTGATACTAAAGTCTTCTTTTTGTTTTCTTAAAAAATAGCAAACATGTCATACTTACCTGCTCTGTGCAGTGGTTTTGAACAGAGCAGCCTGGATCCTCCGGTACTTCTGGCCCTCCCTCCTGTCGGGTGTCCCCATAGCAAACAGCTTGCTATGGGGGCACCCAAGCAGGCACACTCCTGAGCCGTGGCGCTGCATGTCCATTCACACACAGAGACGTGTCTCGGCCCCCTCCCTCTCCTGATTGACAGCAGCAGGAGCAAATGGCTCCCACTGTTGCCTCAGCCAATCAGGAGTGAAAGTCCCAGGAGAACTGTGTTATTATTATTATACAGTATTTATATAGCGCCAAAAGGTTTGCTCAGCGCTGTACACTATAGTGGGGGACAGTACATGAGACAATACAGTAACAAAACAATACACGAGGGGATCGAGGGTCCTGTGTCTTGTGGACATCGCTGGCACAAAAGGGGGCTCAGGGGGGGGGGCTGCTACATACAGAAGGTTTTTTGCCTCCATGCATAGAATGCATGAAGGTAAAAAACCTTGAGAATTTAGAACCACTTTAAGGGGTATTTCCTAACTTTGTAGTTAGAGGCCATCCCTACGGTATATGACAAGCTCAGAGAGCATTGTATTTGGAAAGGTCGTTATTACAGATGTTTATTACTAGATGTCTCTGCAGAAAAAAATCTGGAATCACATCTGGATTCTCGGAAATGTGTGCATTGAGTGCATGAAAGTAGGTGTCTGCAGAGAAGTACAGAGTGGCAGGAAAACTGAAATCCCATTTGAAGTAAACCTGGTCCCAGACTATGTGCATATTTACATATTCATGGATATAGTCTTGACACAGGTATACTTTAAGATGGGATTTATCAAAATAAATGTATCAACTTCAGGCAGACTTTAATGACACAAATGAATGCATCTCTGCATTCACAAACATGTCATTAAATATTTGTTTTCAAGCAAGCTGTGTAAATAGGCTGTGAATTTAAACTGGTATCAGCCTCTTGCAATACCCTGTACAGCAGAACTCAAACTGAGAGTAGGAGAAGCCAGTTAGTTGTGCTGCAGTGCTCTTGTCTGCTGCCTTTCCTTTCAGCCCTCATGCACACTTGATGTTTTTCCAGCTGCTGTTTTTGGCTTTTGATGTTTTTTTCTACAGCCAGTAAACTCCCCAGCATGTTATCCTATGTGTCCATGCACACATAGACTGTAATCAATGTTTTTTGGTCGAAAAAAATCCAGGACTAGTGGGTTTCTAGAGGCATTTTTTAGATGTACAATGCTCTAATGCTGAAAAACGCGGCAAAACGCAGTAAAATGCCGCAAACTGGCATTTTGGGATTTTTTTAGTCAAAAAAACTCTAAAAAACGCTAAAAACCACAAATGTGGAAAAACACGAAAAAACACCACTAATCGCGGCAAAACACTGCTAAACGCTATTGCAAAAATGCTAAAAAAGCTGAAAAACTCACGTTTTTAATGCGACTTTACACAGCTAACCTTACCAGCGTTATCAAAACACCCAATGTGCATGAGAGCTTAGTGTCAAGTCAGAGGATAAGAAGGACCAAGACCTGCAAGTGTTACTGAACTGTAGCAGAGAAAAAAACAGGTCTGCTGTTCTGGCATGTCCATGGCAGAGCTGTGTAAAACGAAATGGACAGAAATACAAATCCTTTGGCATATGAAACAGCTCCCACATATAGATTTCATCTGTGTATTTAAGGCTGAATTCCAGGAATGGCAGTTTATGCATAGCTCCATATGTCCAGCTTGGACCAGTATATGTATGTGTACCTGTGGGATCCCCCTTGAAGCTTGCAGTCACTATAGTACGCACCACTACTACAGTGATCACTAGCTTCTACGTCCTGTGCCAAGTGGCTGTCCTGCTGCTTAGTGAATATAGGAGTTTGCCTGCTTGGCACCATTTTAAAAACACTTTGCATTTTCTCACTGAATACAAAGTGTTCTCTGATTGGACGAGGTGGAGATTGTGATGTCATCACCCATAATCTGCACCTTGTTCAATCAGACAACACTTTGCATTCATTAAGAAAATGCAAAGTGTTTCCTGAATGGCTGTTGTGCCGAGCCTCCTGTGTTCACAGTGCTGCCACTTGGCACAGGGCCCAGAAGCTGTTGGAGATCACCTTAGTAGAGGTGCGTACTATATTGATTTCTAGCTTCCAGGGTTATCCCACAGGTATGGCATATACATACTATGGGCCAATGTAGCTATGCAAAAATTGTCTTCACGGGAATTCAGCTTTAACTGTTTGCCTGGAGTTCAGCTTTAATCATACTTTAGTAATTATTATACTATATGGCTACTTCTTATAGGTTTATTTACTAGGTAGGCACTATGATAATATTTCTTAATAATAATTTGAAGCCTCTCTCAACATGACAAAAGCACATCAGCGACAAGGCTGTTTGTTCCAGCCGGAAGCATTCTGTGGTGTGTTGTATGTGTGTTGCCCTGATGTTTACTACTCCTGCTAACATACTGTAGTCTCATTGACCTTGTGGCCTAACACTGTACTCTGTATGCTGCTCTCTTCTACCCATCTCTTTCTCTTGACAAACCTTCCCCCTTTTTGCACCATTTTTCTTCTTTATTGTTTTATGACTTTCTCGTTGTCTTCCTGTCAGTGTTTCTCTCCTTTTCTGTCTCCCACGCCCTTCACCTGCAGAAAGTGATATTTCCGAAACAGGACGATGTGCTCATCTCCTTCTTGCCTCTGGCTCACATGTTTGAGAGAGTAATACAGGTAAGCCGCTTGCCTGATCTGACTTGGCCTTGTTGGGCTGCCTGTGTTTTTTTTTTCTTTCCAGAGTCAGTGGTCCCCAACATCTGAGGATGTACACATTTCCTATTTGCCTTTAGCACACATGTTTGAGAGAATGGTGCAGGTAAGGTCTTTGCGTGGGTGAAAGTAGTGACACTCTCACCAAGAATCAAGCTGTGCAAAATTTAATAATCTGGAATGATTAGTAAAACAAAAAATCTAAATAACATCTGAAATCATATAGAAACTGCAAGCCAAATGATCATGAGAAGGGATCTTTATTACTAACACTTGTGCAATATAGAAGTTGATGTCTCGTATAAAGCTACATTTTTCATAACTAAATGACTTAGCAGAAATACACACAAACTAGGGATATTAGTGAGATCACAGATATCAAAATTAGTTCAAATCTTAAATGTCATCTGGTTTAAAGCAGTGATGATCAATGTTCTGTCATTTTAAACAGCAGACCTTCTTAACATTCAGGGATTTCCAAGAAGTAGATGTTCCCCAAGATGACAGCATTGAATCAAGGTGCTGAAGCACAGAATGAAAGCATTCTAAAGACAGTCATAGCATGCTCCAATTCTTTAGGGCAAGTCTGGCAACCTGCCCAAAACTGTTTAGTGGAAATCCATGAACAGATAGCATAATCAGGAGAGCACTTATGTCATAAGCCCTGAAAAAAGGGGGCATGCTAAAAACTTCAAAGTATTTTGAGATGTTCTATCAAATTTTGAGCAAATATAGAGATTAAACTTTAAACATCTCTTCTCTTTCTATTTGGTGCTTCCACATTTCAATTTCCTTTGAGCCACTAAATTTGTCCACCAGTGAAGACAGACTTTCCTTGAGAGCAGCGTTGATTAGAGCCATACAAACCCACAAAACTAATTCAACTACAACCATCACCAATTCCCATCTTTTGCACTATTGCAACCACTTATGTATACAGTGGAGGCCTCCATTTTGGATTTTCCAGGTTTATGCTAAAAAAAAAAATGTTACAGTGCTCCTATTGAATTCTTGTTTCAACACCAGTAGGAGAGATGTTCCCGCATTGTTATAAGAAGAATGAGAAAAGTTCACAGCAAGTGTAAAGATTTTCAGGGGAACATTATAGATAGCAGATGCGTCCATTGCCCAGTAGTGCTAACTATATGTCTATATAATGAACTCAGTCATCGCAAGGGTTGCATAGCTTGTTCCTTTTAGGCCATGTGTGGCCACCCTTAAGCAGTAATACCCTATGCAGGCATGATACAGTAGTTCTGTAATATTTCTTTTTTAATAATATTAACTTTAAAACATAGACTTTCACCTTTTTATGTAAATGTTCATGCTACTGAGGAGAGTGGTAGGAGACTCATACAGTATATCTGTGGGTACCTTTTAGTTTAACCATTCACAGGTAGATGCAGATACACATCTGGCCATACTCGCTCACTATGGTCAAGCCTGGTATGATCTAATGTGGGCATGACACAAGCACAGTCCAAGTTTGCCATACAAGAGAATAAATATCACTAAGGTGCATAGGAATTTAACAACTGGTTAGAAAATCTCTGAATGAAAACACATTTTCTGATGATTTGTTAAAGTCACCCACATTGAGCATGAAAAAGCTTTGAAAAGTGTACATTTAGGGTTATGTGCAATTAAGTGCTACTACATGCTACTTGTATAACTCATACCATAGGGAACCATTTGTTCTGCCTGTGCATCGATTTTAGTAGCATGATTGAGGGGAAAAAAAGCCTGTGTTCTGACATTAAAAGGCTCTCATTGCACTTCTCTAGTCAACCCTGCTCTGTACAGTGATCACTTCATTGTTTTCTGATAGGCTTTTATAGTATCTCCCAGAAGTGAGTACACCCTTCACATTTTTGTGAATATTTTAATCTTTTTATGTGACAACACTGAAGAAATTACACTTTGCTACAATGTAAAGTAGTGAATGTACAGCTTGTATAACAGTGTAAATTTGCAACTGGAGTCCTCTTCCATTCCTCCATGACGACATCACGGAGCTGGTGGATGTTAGAGACCTTGCGCTCCTCCACCATCCATTTGAGGATGCCCCACAGATGCTCAATAGGGTTTACGTCTGGAGACATACTTGGCCAGTCCATCACCTTTACCCTCTGCTTCTTTAGCAAGGCAGTGGCCGTCTTGGAGGTGTGTTTGGGGGTCGTTATCATGTTGGAATACTGCCCTGCAGCCCAGTCTCTGAAGGGAGGGATCATGCTCTGCTTCACTATGTCACAGTACATGTTGGCATTCATGGTTCCCTTAATGAACTGTAGCTCCCCAGTGCTGGCAGAACTCATGCAGCCCCAGACCATGACACTCCCACCACCATGCTTGACTGTAGGCAAGACACACTTGTCTTTGTACTCCTCACCTGGTTGCCGCCACACATGCTTGACACCATCTGAACCAAATAAGTTTATCTTGGTCTCATCAGACCACAGGTAATGGTTCCAGTAATCCATGTCCTTAGTCTGCTTGTCTTCAGCAAATAGTTTGCAGGCTTTCTTGTGCATCATCTTTAGAAGAGGCTTCCTTCTGGGACAACAGCCATGCAGACCAATTTGATGATAAAGAGGGAAAAAGACAGTTGATGCAGATGTAAATCTAGATGTAGACTACTGAAACTATTTACTGAGCCTAATATGAGGCTACTCATGTACTTTTACTTACACATGCTGCAGAGTAGAGGCATTATATATGGAAGAGAACTGTTTCATTTTAAAAAGAACAAAACCCAATAACATGTAGTACAATTTTCACAATGACCCATCTGTAATCTACAGCTGCAATGTAGGTTCTCTCTCCCAAGGTATTGTGATGCGTAAACCAGTACAAGTTAAATCTAGGCATATTCTAAAACTTTGTGACCGCACATTTTAACTCTATTTACTAAACTTTAGCTAAATGTTCTTTTTCTCGGCTTTTTTTTAGTCTGTGGTATACTGCCATGGTGGTCGCATTGGGTTCTTTCAAGGTGACATTCGTCTTCTATCTGATGACATGAAGACTTTGCGGCCAACAATCTTCCCAGTGGTTCCAAGATTATTAAACAGAATGTATGACAAGGTAGGTATTCGTATTGGTATTGGTTTCTAAATAAACCTAGACCATAGCCAAATGTAAAATCATTTGTGAATAATCATCTTTCAGTTACTTTAGTGAGTTTGTTCAGTTTACTTGTACTGCTGGTGACCAGGATACACATATGGTTAAGGTTGGAAAAAGACATCCATAAAGTTTAAACAAAAATAGGGAAAACAGGGAATCAGTTAAACGTGTCTTCCTGATCACCAAAGGTTCCTGCATAATTGATTGGTTCAACATTTCCACAGTTCTTACAATAAAATAACTCTTTCAGCATATGAACATTCAACTTCCTTTAATCCAGGAGCAAAATAGTTACCCCTTGTGTTTTTTGGTGGCCTTCAAGGAACAATATTTGAATCTACAGTATGGGCCTTTATTTTTGTATACAAGGATCCCCCCTAATCCCCTCTTCTTAAGGGAAGATAAAATCAGTTCAGTCCAGGCTTCTTATTATTTAGTTGCCTTCATGCACTCTGCACTGTTTCAGTTCTACAACATCCTTTTTGTGAACTACTACCAGAACTGAACTGCATATTCACGATGAGGTCCCATTAACCACTTGCCTTCTAGGGGATTTACCCCCCTTCCTGACCAGGCCATTTTTTTACGATACGGCGCTGCGTTACTTTTACTGACAATTGCACGATCATGCAATGCTGTACGTAAATAAAATTTATGTACTTTTTTCCTCACAAATAGAACCTTCTTTTGGTGGTATTTGATCACCTGTGCATTTTTTGTTTTTTGTGCTTTAAAGAAAAAAATACCGACAATTTTGAAAAAAAAAACAATATTTTTTATTTTTTGCTATAAAACATATCCAGTAAAAAAATTTAAAAAATCAAATTTCGGCGTAAATTTAGGCCAAAATGTATTCTGCTACATGTCTTTGCTAAAAAAAAATCCATATACATATAAATAAATTAGTTTACATGAAAGTTATAGCATCTACAAATAGCGGTATATATAGTGGATTTTTTTTTATATTAGTAATGGCGGTGATCAGCGACTTATAGCGGGACTGCAGCGGGCATTCTGACACTGGGAGGGAACTGACTAACTGCCACTGACATCCAAATGACACTAATACAGTGATCGATGCTAATAAAAAGCACTGACACTGTACTAATGACACTGGGCAGGACAGGAAGGGGTTAACATCTGGGGCGATCAAAGGGTTAACTGTGTGCTGTTTAATGTGCTGTGTGTGTTTTACTAGGGAAACATGCTGCTGTGTATTTCTCTGCTGTGCAGAGAAATATACAGCAGCATGTTATTGCTGGCAGGAGAAAGACCTGTGTTGTTTACACACAGGTCTTTTTCCTGTCAGTGTTACTTGGCAATCCCAAGTGCCGGTGGGGAATCTCCAGCCAGGACCTGGTGATCAACATCTGGAGCCACCAATGGTGGCACGGAAATGCAAATCACATATATATATATACGTTACAGGTAACGATATGGTAAGTGAGCGCAAAGTGAGATAAAAAATCACAGCAGCTAGCATACAAGGTAAACCTCAACCCCTTAAACTCAGAAAAAAACCTTGCCTGTATGTTTTTACATATATATACGTGATTTTGCACAGCCGTGCCGCGCTGTAGCAGTATTTCTGCTGTAAGGTGAAGGGGAAACAGTTATTACTTTGATAAATAAAACAGAGAGAACAGGAATACTATAAACAGTATGCTGAGCCTTCTTTAAAAAAAAACAAAAAAAAAACCAAAACACTTTTATTGAAGGGCTGTAACAATTTTACAAAAATTATTTCAGACCATCTCCCCAGACAAGAAATATCCCACACAGCAGAGACTTTACATTCATAACATTAATATTAATACAAGCAGTAGTGACATTAAGTCATGCATACATGAATTGGTAGCTTTTTGGCTTTGTAAAAGGCTGTCATTTCCCCTTGCTTGAAGAAAATAATATTTCATACTTTTTAGCTGCTGTTACAGTACACATAGCTAGTGATGCATACTTTTGGTTAAAAATCTCAGTTGGAAAAACTAGCTTTAATAATGTGATAACAATAACCTAGATACAACAATCTGAATGGATTGTTATGTGACGCAGGCACTCATTTCCCAAGAAATGTATTTAATTAAAGACAAGGGGGATCTGCAGAGCAACAAAACAACAGTGAAAAATCAGGTTTTTTTGTCTTTGTGCCTACTTTCCTCTTTCAAACAGCTTCTCTCATTCCATATCCTCTGCTGATTGGACAATGAATGAGCAGCAGTACATGTTATGAACAGGTTTAGGGGCTGACTGACCATTTGGAAACTCGGGCACTGCCCGAGGGCCCGGGGTCAGTAGGGGGCACCATAAGATGCCTCTGGTACCTTTTTCATAGGCTTTTTTGAGTTTGGGCAAGGACACAGGGGCCCCATGATCCCATATTGCCTGGGGGCCCCCGTGAGTTGTCAGTCTGTCCCTGAACAGGTTACCAATTTTATATTACCAGAAGTGTAAAACACAGTGCACTCTGGCTGGCTATCACTTCTACCCTGTCTACTAGGGTAAGCCTGTAGAATGGGGAGGTCTAATATAAAGACAAATTCAAGTACTTATATAAGCAGTATTTAAAAGCTCATTTAATGCTTCTTAATCAGTACATAACTAAATTAAAGGTTGCATATCTTAACATCCCAGGTCTGTCATAAACAAAGGACAAGGACAGTGAACAAATAAGATGATGGTAGGACTTACAGCTTGAATCCAGAATCTTGCAGCTCTGTATTCATTAATACATCAATACATGTATTTTATAAATACAAGCAGTGTAATTACCTGCATATGACCTAGTATCAGCCTCTTGCAGTCCCTGCACATCAGGGAAGTGTGAGAACAAGGAGTACAAGGAGCCAAACAGTTGTCCTGAGAAGAGGCAAGCTGATAAGAGAAAGCAGAGTTACAGTGGGATATGATCATCACTGTGTTGCTTCTCCTTTCACTGTCCAGTCACAGGGTGAATGGATCCAGGACAACCTGGGATAATAGAGCATGGGTTAAATGTTAGAAATTCTTTATAGACAGACACAGAGTTTACAGTACAATATATGCAGCTATAAGCTTATAAACACTGCCATCTACTGCTTAAAGACTATATCTCTACTGAACACTGATGTAGTTGTTGCACAAAATACATGAACATTGTATTCCAACACCCCCACTCAACAACTATTCTTTATAATACTCCCATTTCGGATCTCAGTTCTATAAATCTGTTTCTTGTAAGCATTAGATGTCATCTCTCTTTATCAGAAACTCTGATCCACTTTTTTTTCTTATGGGTTGGAAGCCTTTGCATCTCATTCCATGAATCTGGATTTGGTTTTAATCCTACACAAGCCGCATAGGACAGGCGTTTGGCTGGGATGCCTATTGCTTTTGGTGGATTTCCTGATTGAAGCCTCTGGTGGCCTGGTTTCTTGTTTTCTTCTTTTACAGTATTTGGATTGTCTGTGGCCATTTCTATTTCTGTGTCACTTTTTTCCTTATCTTAATGTGACACTGATGTAGAATTTCTTTCAGTTTGAAGCATTTGTGTTAGTTCATGAGATTTTTAACACACTAACGTTTCATCGACAATTACACTTCTACTGATGGTTACCTTGTTTGTCTTGGTGTAAAATTCTGTATCCTTTTTTAGATTCACTGTACCCCACAAATACACCTTCCTTTGCGGCAGCATCCTATTGCGTGCATTTTTCTTTTGGGTTGTGCACACGCTTTGCGTTGATTTTCCTGCTAGTTGATTTAGCATTTTTAGCATGCAGTCATACTTGCCTCCCCCAGCATGTGGGTGGCATATGTGCATCAAACACCATGGTTCTTACATTCTTACATAGAGTGTGGTTCATTCTTTCTGCAACCCTGTTTTGTTCTGGGCTGTATGGTACAATAATTTGAAATATTATGCCATGCTTTCTGAGAATTGCCTGTGTGTTATCACCTGTATATTCAGTTTCATTATCTGTGTGCAATACACTTGACATTTTGCCACATTTGTTGCTTACTTGAGCCAAATACTGTTAAGGTTTCTCTGGTACTTTACTTCTACCTGAAATAATCCTCTATATAAGTGATAAAACACCTCTTCCTACCTGGAGTCAATTTCTAAATTGGGCCACAAAGATCTGAATGAATTATGTCCAGAGGTTTTTTAGCTTTGCTGTTACTCTGCTTTGGAAAGGCATTTTGTGCCATTTTCCTTTTATACAGCTGGTGCATTTAATTTTTTGAATACGTGAACTAATTTTTATTCCACTTGCATAGTAATTGTCAGTTAACCACTTGCCATCCAGAGGATTTACCCCCCTTCCTAACAAGGTCATTTTATGCAATATGCATTACTTTAACTGACAATTTCGCGGTCATGCAATGCTGCACGCAAATAAAATGTGTTTTTTTTCCCACAAATAGAGCTTTCTTTTGGTGGTATGCGATTCCCTCTGTATTTTTTATTTTTTGCGCTATAAACAAAAAAAGACTGACCATTTTGAAAAAAAAAACTATGTTTTTGACTTTTTGCTATAAAACATTCAGTAAAAAATCTGATTTTGTCATAAATTTAGGCCAAAACGTATTCTGCTACTTGTCTTTGCTAAAAAAAAAAATCCATATACACGTAAATTAATCGGTCTACAAATGGCAAATTTTTTTATACTAGTAATGGCGGCAATCAGCGACTTATAGCGGGACTGTGGCGGGCATTCTGGACTCAGGGTGGGAACTGACTCACTGCAACTGACATCCTCAGTGACACTAATACAGCGATCAGTGCTAATAAAAAGCACTGACACAGTACTAATGACACTGGTCAGGAAGGGGTTAACATCAGGGGCGTATCTACCGCGAGGCAAACAAGGCGTTTGCCTAGCGCGGCAATTTTTAGGGGGGCGGCACCGCCCCCAGAAGAAGTGACCTTTTGAGAAGCAGCAGACAGAGCCATGCAGGGCCGCCATCAGAGATTTCCAAGACTGGTAGTTCTGGTTTGTCAGATTTGCAAATTAATGCTTTGTTGAAGCCCTGTTACTAGCTGTTCTCTTTTTGTTCTGTTGCAGTCTTCTTTCTGTTGCCGTATCATGTACTTTTTTTGCTGCAGCAGGCTATGAGTAGGCTATGCCTGGGCTCATATTCTGTGAAAAAATTTGTGTGTAGCATTACAGAACAGACAGTGCACAGTCCACATGTGTTTGTCTGCTTGCTTCATTGCAATCAGGAAATAGGAGACTTTATTTTTGAGAAAAGATGTAGAGTTTACAGTATCATAGATGTACCTACAAAAATATAAACACTGCCATCTACTTTTTGAAGAATAGATCTCTACTGAAAACTGATGTAGTTGTTGCAAAAAACACATGGACATTGTATTCCAACAATTAAATGATGCTGGCCATCAGACTAAGGGCAGATAATGAGAGAAAAAGTTTACTGTGGGGGAAATCTCCCTGGAATGAAGGTGAATATTGCAATATTTGCTATCTTTTAATAAACTATTCAGTTATATCTTGCTTTTGATGAGTTCATTTTGAAAGCCCAACTAATTTAAAAAATTGAACCCTTGAAGTGGGACCCAGTGAACTTTAAGACTTAAATGCTCAATATATCTAGGGGCACATGATTAGGGTGTAAATACCTTTATTTCTCGCTCCAGCAGGATCCCCTAGAGCGGGTGTCGGCAACCCGCGGCTCCAGAGCCGCATACGGCTCTTTTTCACCTTTGCTGCGGCTCCGGAGCACACTGCCCACCAGGTGACAGGCAATAGGGTTGCCGTAGCTCAGTGGTCGGCAAGCCGCGGCTCTTTACACATTTTAATGCCGCTCTTCTGTGTGCCGGGCGCCCGCTCCCCTCCCTCCTCTCGGGCGGCCGCCCCAAAAGTCAGGACTCTGCAGCTAGCCCAGCAATGGGCAAACTACGGCCCGGCGGACATTTTAATCCGGCCCGCGGAGCGTGGCAAACATTGGCTGTCAGGATGTAGGCGGGGCAGCGTGACGAACTCCTCTCCTCTCACAGTCCGCCCTGAAGACCGGAATGGCGCGGGAACACGGCGAGAGGAACGCGCGGAGCAAAGGTAAGTGAATTGACACAATATGGGGAATGAATTACTATAGGGGGGATGAATTACTATAGGGGGGATGAATTACTATATGGGGGATGAATTACTATATGGGGGATGAATTACTATGGGGGATGAATTACTATATGGGGGATGAATTACTATATGGGGGATGAATTACTATGGGGGATGAATTACTATATGGGGGATGAATTACTATATGGGGGATGAATTACTATGGGGGATGAATTACTATATGGGGGATAAATTACTATATGGGGGATGTATTTTCAGTTTTAAAAATGTGGCTCTCAAAATAAATTTCAATTGTGGTTTTGGCGAGATTTGGCTCAGTTGAAAAAAAAGGTTGCTCACCACTGCCCTAGAGCCTGTTCTGTAAGCTGCAACCAGCTCCAGTCGCATTCCATCCTCTCCAGTGTACAATACAGGGTTAACGTCCCTGTATTGTAAATGATGACGTTGAGGCTCGGCTGACAGACCAAAGCTTTGGGCAAAGCAGGAGAGTGCCAGAGCTAGCTGAAGTAGAGAGACAAGTGACAGAGCCTCTTCATCTCTCCCCTAGAAATAATGAGCATTTTAAAAAAATTCCTAACTACTACTTTCATAACAACAAAAGTGTTTTGCCTTCTTCTTTGGATACTTAAAACAAAACTGTAAGTCTAATTGAAAAACACATTACTTTTGCTCACCATATTTTGTTGATTGGGTTTTTTGTTGTATATTGCAATAAGGTTATCATAACTATATATTTACTATAAAAAATATATTTATTCAATATAATGTACATGGAAAGTAATCATCACTGCATCTGCTTAGTGTTTTTGTGTTTGTGTCTAGAAATGTCTTTCCTTTCACTCTGTGCTAGATCTTTAGTCAAGCAGATACACCCATTAAGCGATGGATTCTTGAATTTGCATCTCGACGGAAAGAAGCTGAAGTGAGAAGAGGGGTCATTCGAAATAATAGTATATGGGACAGGCTGCTTTTCAATAAAGTACAGGTAGGAAGGAGCAACTTTGTTACATGAATACATAAAATGTGCAATATAAAATATTATTTATGTAATGATATGAGAGGTCTGGATGAGCAGTTTTGATAGTATATTGTATGTTAGTATGTTTGAACATCTAAATTTAATAGGAAAATACACTATATTGCCAAAAAAATTGGGATACCTGCCTTTACACGCACATGAACTTTAATGGCATCCCAGTCTTAGTCCATAGGGTTCAATATTGAGTTGGCCCACCCTTTGCAGCTACAACAGCTTCAACTCTTCTGGTAAGGCTGTCCACAAGGTTTAGGAGTGTGTCTATGGGAATATTTGACCATTCTTCCAGAAGCGCATTTGTGAGGTCAGGCACTGATGTCAGACAAGAAGGCCTGGCCCTCAGTGTCCGCTCTAATTGATCCCAAAGGGTTGAGGTCAGGTCTCTGTGCAGACCAGTCAAGTTCCTCCACCCCAAACTCGCTCATCCATGTCTTTATGAACCTTGTTTTGTGCACTGGTGCACAGTCATGTTGGAACAGGAAGGGACCAACCCCAAACTCTTCCCACAAAGTTGGGAGCATGAAATTGTCCAAAATGTCTTGGTATGCTGACGCCTTAAGAGTTCCCTTCACTGGAACTAAGGGTCCAAGCCCAACCCCTGAAAAACAACCCCACACCATAATCTCCTCCCCCACCACCACCAAACTTTACACTTGGCACAATGCAGTCCGGCAAGTACCGTTCTCTTGCCAACCGCCAAACGCAGACACGTCCATTGAATTGCCAGACAGAGAAGCATGATTCGTCACTCCAGAGAACACGTCTCCACTGCTCCAGAGTCCAGTAGTGGTGTGCTTTATACCACTGCATTCAATGCTTTGCATTGCACTTGGTGCTGTAAAGCTTGGATGCAGCTGCTCGGCCATGGAAACCCATTCCATGAAGCTCTTTATGCACTGTTCTTGTGCTAATCTGAGACCACACGAAGTTTGGAGGTGTTTAGCTATTGGCTCACTGTGTGCTTCAGCATGCGCTGACCCCGCTCTGTAATTTTACGTGGTCTACCACTTCATGGCTGAGTTGCTGTTGTTCCCAATTACTTCTGCTTTGTTATAATGCCACTAACAGTTAGACCATGGAATATTTAGTAGCAAGTAAGTATCACAGATGGACTTATTCCACAGGTGGCAACCTATAACAGTACCACACTTGAATTCACTGAGCTCCTGAAAGTGACCCATTCTTTCACAAATGTATGTAGTCGGCATGCCTAGGTGCTTGAATTTATACATCTGAGGCCATGGAGGTGATTGGAACACCTGAATCCAATAATTTGGAGGGGCCTCCCAATACTTTTGGCAATATAGTGTATATATTTTATGCATCAGGCAATATGCATAAAACAACAACTATCTACACTGGGTCTTTCTGCCAGGAGATGACAGAAAAATCAAGCATAAAAAAATGCTAGCTGGTGCATAATTATGCTTATTTATGCACGTTTACAACGTATGGCATTTAGACACGCATTAGCTTTAAGTCATTCAACTGGCCAGGATATTCATTTATTCTAGCCACTGGAATACATTTACGTGCATATGCATGTGTTCTTGTATGTTTAAGCAAGAACACATATAAATCATGCTCAAAAGCTCCGCTCCGAACACAGCTTTGGGCCACTTTTTTATGCCTTTTAAACTATGCTTTTAAAATACAGATCTAAATGCCCAGTGTACATGGCCACATAAACCAACATTGAATTGCGTTTAAAGTCATAAAAGAAAATTGCTGGATGCCCATAAAAAGCCTTAATGCTGCTAATTACAAACTACAATGATGGAACAAATAAGCTGTGCTCTGGTTGAACCATGGTGAGCCCTGGAGTGACTTAGATTTTGGCTATGGCAGACTTTCCTCTAAGTCTGTTCTCTTCCAGTTCTGACAGATCGATGTTTGCTGTGACTGTTCCATTGCCCCTTTGTCATCTTCTCCAACATTTCTTCCAGACCAGAGTTTTCTTACACTGGAAATCGGGCAGCCACTGATGATGTAAATCCTGTGCATGCTTGCTGCAGTTACCTTATTCTCGCATTCCATTCTCACCATTTTACTGACATCATATGTTCCACAGGCAGGGTACACCAAAAAAAAACTATTCCAGGAGAAAGGAGTGTTTTGGCAGAAGAGACATACAAAAGCTTTGCTTACTTTAACAGCAAGAAGTGTCAGCACAAACTGTATATTAGTTAGCATCTGATATTGCAGGTTGAAAACCATTTTTAAATAACAGAGGAAACCAATATATGAAATAAGTTGAGTTTCACCTGGAAGGGATAAGCTATTGTTTAGTTTAATGTATCTGTGCACTTGAAAATTGTAAAATAATTTTCAGTGAACTAGGGGCATTAATAAGGGTGTTTATAAAGCAAAGATGGTTAACAAGAAAGACAAAAGTCATTGGTTGCTTACAGATACGTATAAATCTGTGTCTTGCTCAACAACCTTATTGCTAAGTCCATACACAGTTGATGGAGGTTCTGTGATAGGATATAATCATGCCAATTACAGCAATTTCTTTCCCTTGATACTGACCTGCTCACGTGCTCACATTCAGCAGAGCTTATCTCATCACAAACAATATCCCACTGGCTGTAAATTTCCAGTCTGCCCTAGGATATCTTCGGAAGATGTTGAAGCCCAGTTGGGAATTTGTCATTTGCCATTGCCAAAGGTGAAGACATGTTAGCTATCTAATGCCAATCAAATAGCTTTAATGTTGCTTTTATCATCTATTCATTTTGTACTCAGTGCTTATCTGTGAGCATTTTAGTTTGTACTTCATGTAACCTTAAAGCAGAATTTACCAAACACATATCTTTTACAGAATGTTTTACTTTAGTCATTGGAGTTTTTGTGTGTTCTCTGTATACAATGGGGTTTGTTCACTAAATTACACTGTTCAACAAATTTTTATTTTTTGCCAGTTTTGGAAACAAAAGGATCCATTTCTTAATGAATTTCACATTCTGAGTTCAAATATAACAATGAAATTTGTCAATTGGCTCTAGTTTTTCTGTAAACGGAACGTTTTCTACTATAGGCGTAATGACTACATAATGCACAATAATTATATAGATAGATGTCTTTCCACAAATATAAAGCAAGTGATATTGACTACATAACAAAGCCTAAATGGCATAATATATTGCATAGGATTACCAAGAAAAATTATAGCCATAAGCTAAATTGAATCATTTTAATACTTAGGATTCTCACTAGTTTTGTCTTCAGTTTGTGTCGGTTTTGCTTCTCTTGGCTTTTCTCTTGTATTCGAGGAAAGGGCTATCTCTTACAACTGCACGTGACTACACGCTTCAGGTTCTTCCTCACTTGACTCAACCACAAAGGATTCTGGTGCTTTAGGAATTGGTAGCCCCTCTCCATGAGGAACTGGACGTATTGCCAATGGAATATTTGGATAGTGCACAGATAACTTTTTCTTCTTATTTAGCCCTTTTACAATTGGAGGCACCATACAAAAGTAACAATTACTAACATGATCTGTTGGCTCTCTCCAAATCATTGGCACAGCGAAAGGCATAGATGCCTTTTTTCCATTCAACCATTGCTCCAGTGCCGTCCCACAAGAATTGCAGCATATATGTGGTGCCCAGCTCTTGTCCTGGTCTCCTATCTTGCAGCCAAAATACAAGTTGTAGGCTTTCTTAATCATTCCTGTTATCCTCCTTTTTTGTGAGATAAAAGTTATTTCACCGCAGATATAGCAGAAATTATCTGCTTTATTCACACAAGTTCGAGGCATTACTGAGTAGCCTATATAAGCATAAAACGAAATGTAAAGATGCTGTCGAATTACAATCAGCTACAGATACTGCAGCTTTTATGCAGCGAAGTGATGCAATTAAAGGCTAATATTGCATCATCTCAGTATACATGCAATTTTCTATTGGTCACCAGTATCAATTGCGCAATATGCAGCTGAAGTTGCATCATAATTTTGAATGGCTTACGTCATTAGATGGGTGAATATATCATGGAAACTAGAGCCAATCAACATTTTTTAGGGTCATTTTCGTTTTCAGCACCCCAAAATTATGTAAGATTAGCTAATTTTATGCCCAAAACTTTTTACCTGTTGAACAGTGTTAGTAGAGCAAGTGGTTGTAAAGGCTGAAGGGCTGACAGTTTCTTACCGCCATGCATTCTATGCATGATGGTAAAAAACCTTCTGTGTGCAGCTCCCCCCCCCCCCCCCCCAACCCTCCCTAATACTCACCTGAGCCTAATCTCGGTCTAGCGATTTGCAGGAGAGCAGCTGCTCCCCCGGGTCTCTGCCTCCTCCTTGGCCTAGAAATAGCAGTGGGAGCCATTGGCTCTCATTGCTGTCAATCACAGCCAGTGAGGAGGGAATGGGGGGTGGGGTCAAGCTGCACTCTGCTGTGTCTTATGGACGTACAGAGCGGGACTTGGGAGCGAGCATACATCAGCGCCCCTATAGAAAGTGGCTTGCTATGGGGGCACTGCTCAGGAGGGAGAAGACAGAAGCATTAGTGGGGGACCCAAGAAAAGGAGGATCGTGACTGAAATATGCAAAACCACTTCACAGAGCAGGTAAGTATAACATGTTTGTAATTTAAAAAAAATCAAAAACAGACCTTTAATATCACTTTAATTTTTTATGTAAATATTCAATTATTTTCTAGTTAATGAGGTAAAAGTGAAAATTTACTTTGCAAAGATTACACAAGAAAAATGTAAAAGACTAGATTTTTGCTTACATGTTATTGGTTGAAGTCAACACAACTTAATCTTTTCCATAAAGCTAAGCGAATTTCCTTTTTTGCACTGTAAATTTTCACTTAGCTAATGAATGAGGTGAAGTTGTTCTGACTTCAGTAATCCAGTCACATGCAGGTAAAAATCCTGTTATTTAAATCTTCCTTTCACATGATTGAGTAGTATTCTTTGCAAACAACACTTTTGTATAATTAATCTGGTCTATGTTTCTTTTTTATATAACCACCTGCTGCTGTATCGATACCACTGGGTATATACAGAACTCTTACAGGTTTATACAGCAATAAGGGTACAAATCAACAGTTAATAAAAAAAAAAAATATATATATATATATATATATATATATATTTATAGTGGGGCAAAAAAGTATTTAGTCAGCCACCAATTGTGCAAGTTCTCCCACTTAAAAAGATGAGAGAGGCCTGTAATTGGCATCATAGGTAGACCTCAACTATGAGAGACAAAATGAGAAAACAAATCCAGACAATCACATTGGCTGATTTGGAAAGAATTTATTTGCATATTATGGTGGAAAATAAGTATTTGGTCAATATCAAAAGTTCATCTCAATACTTTGTTATATATCCTTTGTTGGCAATGACAGAGGTCAAACGTTACTTAACCATGCGTAATGAACTCTCAAAGTTCCCTTTGACCCTTTATCACATCCAAACAAAAGACACTTGTGTGCATTTAAAGCAATCCCTACTTGAAAAACTGGCAATAGACCATCAAAAGAAGAAACGACAAACCAAACCCCAGATACAGTATCTATTTTATGCTGTTTATCAATATATCTGTGTGGTCTTTACAGTGTGTGTTGCCTCTTTACCTTCCATATATAATGACCCCACATAAACAAATTTGTAATCAATGACATGCAAAATAAAGTGCAGACTAAACTGCCTAAAACAATTGGAAATGACACAACACTAATTTATTTAAATAGGCTTATAATAGTTAAAAAGTTATTATTAAAGTTACAGGACAGTGAATAAAATAGTGTGGTCAAGTTAAGGAAACCTATAATAACAGAAATATGTATACTGTCATTGCAGTCCTCGATTGTTTAACTTTTTCTCAATAAAATTATTAACAATGTAGAAATACATTTAAAATAACATATGTACTAATATTGAGTAAAATTAGATATATGATATAAAGGCCTGTAAGGGTGCATTTTTATTAATGTACAATGGCTATTGATAGAACCAATGACTCACTAGCATCCTAAGACTATGTATGCCATCTAAGTGTCCTTTTGGATCAAGGGGCATATCCTGCATTGTCAGTGCCTCTCCGTAGTAGTTCAGTCATCATAGAATTCATGATTCCTTTGAGTGGTTTTCAGTAAGTTTTGTGTACCAGAATCAAGTCGTGCAAATGAAACCAACCATGTGAATGTATCTTACTCACAGGGGCTCTCAGTATTCCAATAAGCCATTAGAACAAAATTTAATTTGCTGGATGATAAATAGAGTTCAGGCTGCACTGTACCAAACCTTATCAAACCATATATCGATTCCGTCAGGTGGCATTTTGCAAACTGTTTACCTTTTTAAATTTTGTTACCACTTACAGATTTCAATTTGTCGCTTAAGTCTTTTTTAAATCATTTGCCAGCACATTTTGTCCTTCATTTCCATTACTCAATGATGCGATTAATAATTAAAGATTATGCTGTATCACCAGTCGCATTCCCTAGAAATGAGGATGGCTTATTAATGGAAACATGCCATGAAAAATTTAGAACGTACTATGCCTCAGAAGAGAAATGATTTCCAGTTACCTAAGTATACCTGTAATATAACATTACTACCCTAAGATGAACAGATCAGCCACCATCCAAGTTGTATCCTGAGTTGTATACAATATCAGAAAGACCATTAAAATACAAATCTGTTAGATAGGTAAAGAACAGGCTTTGTAAATTTGTGAACCCCAGCAATCTGCCATTTAGCATTTCCCTTGAAAATCTAGATTCCTTGAAGTATATGCAAACCCAATAACTAAAATCTGATCTAAGCTTTGACACGTTAACATGTTAGCCACTTGAGTCCCCAGGCCTACTTCTTCCTAACTCCCCTTGAGCCCCAGAGTGTTTTTTTTTTTTCTCATTTCAGATGATGTCTTGATTTCACACATTATATCTTTTAGGTTTTATAGTCTACCCTAAGATAGTATACATCATTTTTTGTGGACAGATAGGGATTTAATTTGGTAGCAAATTTGGATACATACAGTACTGTTCAAATGACTTGGGCAGTTGTGAAACAATGCTGTAAATGAGAATGCTTTCACAAATAGAAGTGTTCATAATTTATTTTTTATCAACTAATGATATAGAAAGTAAATGAACAGAAGAGAAATTCAAATCAAAGCAATATTTGGTGTGACCACCCTTTGCCTTTAAAATAGCGTCAATTCTAATTCTTTTAGGTACACTTGCATACAGTTTTTGAAGGAACTTGGCAGGTAGGTTATTCCAAAAAACCTGGAGAACCAAATAAAGATCTTCCATGGATGTAGGCTGCCTCAAATCCTTCTGTCTCTTCATGTAATCCTAAACAGACTCCGTGATATTGAGATCAGGGCTCTTTGGGGGCCAAACCATCACTTCCAGGACTTCCTTTGTTCTTCTTTATAATGAAGATAGTTTTTAATGACATTGGCTGTACGTTTGAGGTTGTTGTCCTGCTGCAGAATAAATATGGGGCCAATCGCACACCTCTCTGATGGTATGGCATGATGGATAAGTATCTACCTGTATCTCTCAGCATTGAGGACACCATTAATCCTAACCAAATCTTCAACTCCATTTGAAGAAGCACAAGCCCCAAACTTGCAAAGAAACTCCACCATGCTGTTGCCTACAGAATCTCTTTATTGTACAGCTTTTTGGCCACAATTGAAGACCATCTCTGCCCAGACCTTTTCCATACACTAGATGGCTGTAGCTGGGTCCCACTGGTTTCCACCAGTTCTCTGCTGCTGGCATTGCTGGACATCTGTCCAAGGGAATTAAACATGAAATTTCCTTGGCCGACCGCTGCATCTACAGTCCTCAATGTTGCCCGTTTATTTGTGATTCTTCAAAAGAGCTTGATGAATTGAATTGATGCTGGCCTAAAGCCAAAGGGTAGTCACACCAAATATTGATTTGATTTAGATATTTCTTCTGTTTTATGTTTGTAAATTGATAAACTTAAACTATTAAAATATATACTGCTCATAAAAATTAAAGGAACACTTTTTAATCAGAGTATAGCATCAAGTCAAATAAACTCCTGGGATATTGATCTGGTCAGTTAAGTAGCAGAGAGGGTTGTTAATCAGTTTCAGCTGCTTTGGTGTTAATGAAATTAACAACAGGTGCACTAGATGGGCAACAATTATACAACCCCCAAAGCAGGAATGGTTTTACAGGTGGAGGTCACTGACATTTTTTTCTCTACTCATCTTTTCTGACTGTTTTTCACTGGTTTTGCATGTGGCTAGGGTCAGTGTCACTACTGGTAGCATGCGGCGATACCTGGACCCTACAGAGTTTGCGCAGGCAGTTCAACTCCTCCAGGATGGCACATCAATATGTACCATTGCCAAATGGTTTGCTGTGTCTCCCAGCACAGTCTCAAGATCATGGAGGAGATTCTAGGAGACAGGCAGTTACTCTAGGAGGGCTGGACAGGGCCATAGAAGGTCCTTAACCCATCAGCAGGACTGGTATCTGCTTCTTTGTGCAAGGAAGAACAGGATGAGCACTTCCAGAGCTCTACAAAATAACCTCCAGCAGGCCACTAGTGTGAATGTCTCTGACCAAACATTCTGAAACAGACTTCATGAGGATGGCCTGAGGGCCCGATGTCCTCTAGTGGGCCCAGTGCTCACTATAGACCATATGCACCATAGAGCTCGATTGGCATTTGCCATTAAACACCAAAATTGGCAGATCCGTGCTTTTCACAGATGAGAGCATGTTCACTCTGAGCACATGTGACAGACGCGAAAAGGGTCTTCAGAAGCCGTGGAGAACATTTTGCTGCCTGTAACATCTTTCAGCATGACCGTTTTGGTGGTGGGTCAGTGATGGTCTGGGGAGGCATATCCATGGAGGGATGCACAGACCTCTACATGCTAAAAAATGGCATCCGGACTGCCATTAGGTATCGGGATGAAATCCTTGGACCCATTTGTGACAATTGTGCTCATAGAGACATGGACGCTGGCAACCATTTTGTCTCTCATAACTCTCATGACTCTTCACCCTCCCTTTTGAATGGAATGTGAGTCTGTAAGTGAACTGGGTTCAACAGTGCATATGCACAGCTGGGTGAGCTCCATGGCTGTAAATCCCTAATTAGCCTGGTTCCAGAATGTCTGTTAGACAACCACTTTGACTCAGTCGGTCATGACCTGTTAAGTGTCCCATAAAACGTACATTCCACATGAGTCATTTTTTATACAAATTCATAAACTTCAGCAGGAACTGGGCACATTGATATGGAGTATATATTCGGATAGGTAATTTTAATATGAGTCACATGACACCTTACATCCCTATGTAGTGCCTACAAGAGGGTAGAAAGCAATATGTTTTATTTGGAGTGGCAGGATATGCTACAGTTTGGTATCTGCGCATTTGGATTATGATTCTAAATATTAATCTGCCAGTTGCTAGGATGATACCTGTACCTATTGAAGGTTATTGACCGTAGTATGAACTTGTAAGGGATTTGGTCCTAACTTTGGTCACCGCCTAACACCCATCCCCAAATTAGGTGATTGGCTATTTGTTCTCAGGAGACACCCCTTTGAGATAATAGAAAAAGACTGACAGCCTAGAGAAAAGTTAGCTCTCCCTTTTAACATCAGGAACCGTATTTTGAGAGCAAAGGCAACCTTTTGTTCGGACGATTGGACTCTGCTCAAACCAAGGACTTTTGCAAGTATTCTTCCTTTCTATAACTTTTTTCTTTTATTTCTCTGTTGTTTTATTACTCTCTTTATACATATATTTTTTACATCTTTTTCTGTAAATATTTTAATTGCACCATTTTGACCTTTTTAGTAATAAATCCTATTTTCTGAAAAGTGTTGAACTGTTTCTAAAGCTTTTAATGCAAACTAAAAGAATCCCTGTCTCTGAAGAGTGCTACTGTATGTGATAATCCTCCTGAATACATCTGTCTGTGGTGACAGTGTGTTACAGACGCTTATACTAGTATCTTAGTGTTACTGCTAAGATTTGTGAGTTTCCTCCTTCTCTGTAAAAAGGTGGTGGTGGCAGTGTGAAGGGTTAATTGCATAATTAACCTGATCTAGTAACAATCGCCCTCAGGCTGCTGGCACATAGATTGTGGTCCCGCGAGCTGGAAAATATTTGTGCAGGGAGCAGCTGAGAGTGGCATTGTTTCGGTCACAAGTTGGTGAGAAGGGCTTGGGTCTGACGCCACGCAACCATCACACCATTGTCAGACCTTACGCTGGTGCAGTGGGTCCTGGGTTCCTCCTGGTGCCCGACAATGCCCGGCCTCATGTGGTGAGAGTATGCAGGCAATTCCTGGAGGATGAAGGAATTGATACCATTGAATGGCCCCCACGCTCACCTGACCTAAATTCAATAAAACACCTCTGGAATATCATGTTTCAGTCCACCTCAGACTGTCCAGTAACTCAGTGATGCCCTGGTCCAGATCTGAGAGGAAATACCCCAGGACACCATCACCAGGACTACTGAGTACCATTTTGAGTTGCTGTAATGACATTTCAGCAAAATAGACTAGCCTGCTGCATTTTTTCACTTTGATTTTCAGGGTGTCTTTGAAGTCATTCCTCTGTTCCTAACATGTTACCCAGTCCATATCAGTATAGATATCCAGCATGATATTTTTCCCATTGAGATCTGATGTGTTTTCAAAGTGTTCCTTTAATTTTTTTGAGCAGTGTATTTTTTAAAGTATTCTTACTTTACATCATTTCTTAACACCTGCCTATAACTTTTGTACAGTACTGCATATATTTTTCTTTGGTTTTTATTGGGCTTAAATAGTAAACAATTAGAAAAAATGTTTCCCAACAAAGTCTACTGATTAAAATGATATTAGATTAGTGCAATTTTTTTTCACTGTACAGTAACAGAATAGTAAAGCTCAAAGTGAACGCATGTGTTTCTGTTAGGAAGGTTTTACTCCCCTTTTGATGATACATTCCACTTCGCACAGCTATGTCATTCATTCACATAGATGACACTTCCACCAGCTCTCCAACTGAAAGCCTGTGTATGAGCAGGGAGTTGTAGGATGTGTTTGCCTCTGATCATGGATGTTTGCAATGTTTTGTAGAAAAATAATAAATGCAAAAATATTTGCATTTTTAATTTTTTTAAAGGTAAACCTAGTGATAGTTGGGACGCAAGTGGTTATTATAATTTTTAAAGCAATTATCAGTCCTTTGAAATATGCAGCTTTAAATAATCCATGGTGATCCTGCCATGATGGTTCTTGTTCAGGCACTTTCTGTTTTAGGGTGACAATGATGTTTCCCCTGTCTCCCAGCTGTAATCCTGCATTGTCATCTTGTCACACAGACTTCTGATGGAGGTTACAAGTTGGTGTTTCAATATGCATTACACAGGCATGGTCCAATGTTTTCAAATTGATAATGTCTGTGCTGAAATCCAGATAGCTTACATTTATATAACATAAGAGGTGCTAGAGCATTGTGACCATATGTTACCTTCTGCACATTGCTATATGCCTCAGGTTTCCACCTTGTTTCTGGCAAAATAAAAAACAGAGGGTGGAGTAGGCAGTAGTGCCAATAGTGCTGCATGTAGTGGGCCATGCCAATCTGTTTTTAAGGGCTAAAGAACCTTGACATCTGCACAGGATGATGATGATGTCTCAGTAATCAGCAGCACTGCAGACAATTGACAAAGGGCATGGCAGCCTGATCCACCCTGTGTTTACTTTGCAGCTTCACACAATGGAGTCTGTGCTCCCATTCTTTTGCCACTGCTCTACCTACTGTTGCTGATCAACTTGCTCTCAAGTGAACATACTCTCGAATCCAGCGCCAGGTCTCTTTGCACAGCTCCTGCCTGCCTCTGAGCTGTGCTGCCACTTTCAGCGATCCTCAGGAAGGTGGCAGATGCTTGCTCCCTCCACACAGCAACTGCTCACCTTCCATATTCTGGCCCAGCTTCCCACTGTGCTAAACTCTCACAGTCACAGTACTGCTTAGCCAGAGGGCAGTAAGGTGTATGGAGTCACCTGCGTCATAGCAAAAGACACAGGCATGCATGAAACTGTGGGACAAACTTGGTCCCATATAGAATTCATACTGGCACCTTCATTTAGTCTAAATTGAAAAATCTAGGGGTGATATTTAATGCTACTTTAACCTATGATCCACATGTACAAAATTATATCAGAACATCTTTTTTTTTCACTTGAGAAACATTGCTCTTTTGCGTCCTATGATATCTTTACACTGTAGTTGAAAAGCTGATCCATACATTTGTGTTCTCCCTACTTGACTACTGCAGTACTCTACTCACTGGTTTACCTAAGTCCATAATTAATAGAATTCAATATGTACAAATTTCTGCTGCCAGAATCCTGACTAGGTCTGGCACAAGTGATCATATTATCCCTATCCTGGAGTCCTTGCACTGGATACCCAGCAGGTTTCACATAGACTTTAAGATCCTCTTGCTCATCTGTAAGGCTCTTCATGGCTTGGTACCCCATTATCTCTCTGAACTAGGGGCGGACTGACCATTTGCAAACTTGGGGTATGCCCGAGGGCCCGGGGTCAGTAGGTGGCCCCATGAGATGCCCCTGGTACCTTTTTCATAGGCTTTTTTGAGTTTGGGCAAGGACACAGGGGCCCCATGATCCCCTATTGCCCGGGGGCCCCATGAGTTGTCAGTCTGCCCCAGCTCTGAACTTTTATCAACTTACTCCCTCCCTTGTAACCTCTGCTCCTCAAATGCTGGTCTTCTGTGTGTTCCCCCTACTCACCTACACCTAATGGGAGACAGAGCCTTCTCCTGCTATTCTCCAAAACTCTGGAATTCACTACCAAAGAACATCCAAGAGTCACCTTTTCTAAACTCATTTTCACTTATTGTCCCTTTTTACCTTTATTTTATCCTGTGTCTTTCTTGTGTTTTCTTTTCAAAGCTCTTTGAGAAGCTACCTTTAAAGGCACTATATAAAATAAAGTTTATTATTATTATTAATAATAATAATAATAATAATAATAATAATAAAATCAGGGATGGACTTGTATTATATGGGATTGGTAGCAACTTAATACACACCCATACATGCTTCTAGCAAACTTTTGCATAAAAGCAGAAATTCTTAGTTTATATATATTACAATACATGTTCAAGCTGGTCAGCTGGGTCAAAGTGATTCCTCTCTGTCCAGTCCCTGCTCTACTTTTCAAAATGCCAAACACTTAGCAGCACATTGTATTCATGTTAGATAATTTCTGACTAGACTCTTGGTTGTGATCTATAAATCTATAAAAATGTTTCAGATTTCATGTGAACAGTACATTTATTTTCCCATTGATTATTAATTGATTCATTGATCTTGGTGTACCTAATTGCTCAATGTTTTAATTCAGATTCCTAAAAGACAAAACATTACCTTGGTAGTACAATTTTGAATGGCAATACATATTCTTGATCTAGTCAAAATCTTAGTATTTGTCACTTCTTTTTCTGTTCCTCGCAAGTTATTTTTATTAAATTGGGCAGCCCAGTGGCTAAATGGTTAGCACTTCTTCCTGGCAGTACCATGGTTTTTGGTTCGAATCCCAAATCATGGCACCACCTGCCTGGATTTGCATGTTCTTCCTGTGCCTGTGTGGGTTTCCTCCAGTTACTCCGGTTTCCTCCCACACTCCAAAGACATGCTGCTAGCTTTATTGGATCCTGTCTAAGTTGGCCCTAGTACAGTTGTGGCCAAAATTATTCAACCCCCAATGCTGTAAAGGGGTTTAGGGACTATAGTGTACATTTGGAATTGTATTCAGAATCAAATCCTACAAGGACGTTGTAACTACCCAAATGCAACTAAAATGACATCAATTGTTTATGTAATACAGTAGTAAATGGTTCTTATGTGGTTTCTTCATTGCCACAATTATTCAACCCCTTAAAGACTACCACTCTGAAGAACAGAGGTTCATACAGGTGCTTTCCATCAGGTATTGAAAACACCTGTGGATGTCACCGAGCAGCAATCAAGCATAATAAGCACCAATTAGGCAGCTTTAAAATGACTGTGATACTCAGCTCCTTCTAGACATTTACTGGTGTGGTTACAAACATGGTGAAGGCAAGAGAATGGTCCAGGAAGACAAGAGAAGAGGTGATTTCTCTTCACAGGAAGGGCAATGGCTATAAGAAGATTGCAAAGATGTTAAACATACCAAGAGACACCTTAGGAAGCATCATTCGCAAATTCAAGGCAAAGGGCACTGTTGAAACGCTACCTGGTCGTGGCAGAAAGAAGATGCTGACTTCGACTGCTGTGCGCTACCTGAAGCGTAGAGTGGAGAGAAGTCCCCGTGTGACTGCTGAGGAACTGAGAAAAGATTTGTCAGATGTGGGTACAGAAGTTTCAGCCCAGACAATAAGACGCACACTGCGTAATGAAGGCCTCCGTGCCAGAACTCCCAGGCGTACCCCCTTGCTGTCTCCAAAGAATAAGAAGAGTCGACTGCAGTATGCCAAAAGCCATGTGGACAAACCACAAAAGTTGTGGGATAGTGTTCTGTGGACTGATGAAACAAAATTAGAACTGTTTGGGCCCATGGATCAACGCTATGTTTGGAGGAGGAAGAACAAGGCCTATGATGAAAAGAACACCTTGCCTACTGTGAAGCATGGTGGAGGGTCAATCATGCTTTGGGGCTGTTTTGCTTCTGCAGGTACAGGGAAGCTTCAGCGTGTGCAAGGTACCATGAATTCTCTTCAGTACCAGGAGATATTGGATGGAAACGTGATGCAGTCCGTCACACACCTGAGGCTTGGGAGACGTTGGACCTTTCAACAGGACAATGATCCCAAGCATACCTCCAAGTCCACTAGAGCATGGTTGCAGAGGAAAGGCTGGAACATTTTGGAGTGGCCATCGCAGTCACCAGACTTAAATCCGATTGAGAACCTCTGGTGGGACTTAAAGAAAGCAGTTGCAGTGCGCAAGCCTAAGAATGTGACTGAACTGGAGGCCTTTGCCCATGAAGAATGGGCGAAGATACCCGTAGATCGCTGCAAGACACTTGTGTCAAGCTATGCTTCACGTTTAAAAGCTGTTATAACTGTAAAAGGATGCTGTACTAAGTACTAAGATTGAATGTCACTTGGGGGTTGAATAAAACTGATAATGCTGTGAGCACAGAAAAGACATTTGTGGTTATTTCATTATAACTGTTATGTTATATTTGTCTGACCTACAAGTGCCTCTTTAATGTAAATGTAAGCAAGATGACTGAATGATCAAAAGCAATGTCAAACTGGCCAAAACACTCAATTTCAGTGGGGGTTGAATAATTTTGGCCACAACTGTATGTGTATATATGAATGTAAGTTAAGGACCTTAAATTGTACACCCCTTGCAGGTTAGGGATTGATGTGAATATACAATATATATGTGAAGCGCTGTGTAAAATTTACAGCACTATATCAGTACCTGTAAAAAAATAAATAAATAATAAAATAAATAATTAAACTGGAAATCAATTAAGCTGGGTTCATAATAATCCATGTCTGGTTTTGTCAATTTTTAGAGCACCTTTTATCAGGCATTGTAGCAGGTTTACAAACATTTTCATTAATCTGTTGGGCAACACAGCACATGAAAACATACAGAGAAGAAGACAGGTCTCATTTTTCAGACCGCAGCACAATATACAGCAGAGGTTAACATCATTCTTATGACACATTTGTTTTTTTCCCTTATAATGTGCACTATAAATATGAACGAATGAACACAGCCTTAAGCCCTGGTTCACACTGATGCGGTGCAGAATTTGCAGAGTTTGCAGTGCGAATTCCGCACTGCATCAGAATCGCACCCAATTTATGCAAACCGCTGCAGGTGTGTATGTTAAGAGGTCCACAACACGCGGTGCAATGTGCAGAATCAGATCACATAGGTGCGAATACCCATGCGATCTTATTTTAGTGCGGATTCAAAAAAGTGTGCTGCATGTTTTTAGTGTGGGTGCGGTGCGATTAGAGCCATACAAAATGTATGGCTCCAAACGCACCACACCAGGGGTGGACTGACAACTCATGGGGCCCCTGGGCAACAGGGGATCATGGGGCCCCTATGTCCTCGCCCACACTCAAACCACACCCAAAAAAACCTATGAAAAGGTACCAGGCCCTCTACTGACCCCGGGCCCTTGGGCAGTGCCCGAGTTCCCAAATGGTCAGTCCGCCCCTGCACCGCACACAAATCGCATGTGATTTGCACAGGAATGTGGTGCAGTTCCTGTGCGAATCACATGAGATATATCACAGCGTATGTATGTGAACCCAAGCTAAAACAGAAATAATAATTTCCGAACATTTGCTTATCTAGCAAAGTGGTAGAAACATAAGTGACTTTTTCTTTACAGTAAGCTTAGTTCAGACATTGCTTATGCCAGCATTGATCTTGTGTTGTTTCTTTGTGTGCAGGCTAGCCTTGGAGGGCGTGTTAGAATGATTGTAACAGGAGCTGCACCCGCATCACCTACAGTTTTGGGATTTCTACGAGCAGCCCTTGGATGTCAGGTAAATGAAATTATTTTTATAACTTTTGTAAACTTTTAAATAAATGTATATTTTAAAATGCTTTTTTTGTTTTATTAATGTCTAACACAATAAGTAAGCTACTGCATGCTTGCAGACACAGTTTTTATGATGCTTGAAATAGTTTTTCTATTCTGAAAGACTGAATGAGCAATAAAAGAAAACCCTCTCTGCTTTTTAATTCATTTGATGTTGTTTACCAGAAACAAAACGGGTTGGGTACAGGGATTTATACTGCGATCTTTAGAGGTCAACCACCTTCTCAGTATATATATTGTATGTTTAAAACTCTCAGACAGCGATTCTCAGAATTGCATCTCTGGTAACATCTGTTAGTTAATCTACCTAGCATATCTGTCATAATAAAAGAATTATCAGAAGAGTTGTTCAAGAGTGTCCAAGAGCCGAGGACCACTTGTGGAGAGCTTCAGAAAGACCTTGAATTAGCAGGTACAATTGTTTCAAAGAAAACAATAAGTAATGCACTTGACCGCCATGACCTGTATGCATGCTCACCAAGCAAGACTCCATTGCTGAAGAAAAAGCGTGTTGTAGCTCGTTTAAAGTTTGCTGCACAACATTTAGGCAAGCCTGTGAAAGACAGTCTACTCAGATGAGACCAAAATTGAACTCTTTGGATGCCATATTAAACACCATGTTTGGAGGTCAAATGGCACTGCACATCACCCCAAAAAGACCATAACAACAGTGAAGTTTAGAGGTAGGAACATAGTGGTGTGGGGCTGTTTTTAAGCATATGATACTAGCAAACTTCACATCGTTGAAGGAAGGATGAATGAGAAAGTGCACCAAGACATTCTTGATAAAAATCTGCTGCCATCTACCAGGGTGATGAAGATGAAACAAGGGTGGAACTTTGAGCAAGACAATGATCCCAAACACAAAGCCAAGGAAACTCTCAGTTGGTTTAAAATAAATACATAAATAAAGCTGCTAGAATGCATAGGATAAGCTGAATGAATAATCCCAGTATGTACAACACAATGTGTAAAATGGTGACAGTTTGTGATAAGTGATGGATACAGGAGATATTGGTGACTGTACGTTGGAGAGGTGATAGAATTGTTAAAATACGCACTCACCAGATGTTTATATACGCATATAGTCAATAACCAGAGGTCCCCCTCATGGGATGGGATGGATGAGTTGCACCGCTTATAACGAACTCTCCCCCTCTTGGTATTGGTCTGGTCTGGCTAGTGGACGTCTCTCCGGGGATAGCCCGAATACCACCGTGGAAACCTCTCAGATATACAGCTTGGCTGAATCGTACTGGACCTGGTGTATTCCTCTGGTAGTAGTAGGCTGATGTCAGCAGTGTGGGAATACTTCCTATGCCTTGGAGTATGGTCTCTGGGGATGAATTGTTGGCTCGCAAAAGAGTCAACAAAAATAATAGCCCATAGTGTAGTATTTAAATAAAATAATTTATTAATCCACGTGTATAAAATAAAATGATAGAATCAAAATTGGTATATTTATTTATTTATTTATTTATCGAGTTTATATAGCGCCAAAGGGTTTGCTCAGCGCTGTACAATAGAGGGGGGACAATACATGAAACAGAACAGTATCATCAAACAGCACACGAGGGGTTAGAGGGCCCTACTCTTTCGAGCGTACAATCTAGGAGGGAGGTGGTAGAGGCACAGGAGGAAACGGCTGTGGGGGATGGAGTGGTAGGAGGAGGGAAGGGCAGCGGCTGTTAGGTGAGGGTGGGGTAGGCTTCCCTGAAGAGGTGGGTTTTCAGGGAGCGCCTGAAGGTGAGGAGGGAAGGTGACAGTCTGATGGATTGGGGTAGTGAGTTCCAGAGGATGGGGGAGGACCTGGAGAAGTCTTGCAGTCGTGCGTGGGAGGAGGAGACCAGGGAGCAAGATAGAAGGAGGTCCTGTGAAGAGCGAAGGGTACGGGTAGGGTGGTACCTGGGAATCAGGTCGGTGAGGTAGTTAGGGGCAGTGTTGTGAATGGCCTTATAGGTCAGGGTGAGCAATTTAAATTTAATGCGTTGGGCAATGGGGAGCCAGTGGAGGGAGAGGCAGAGGGGGGTGGCAGAGGTGGAGCGGCTGGTTAGGTGGATGAGTCTGGCCGCTGAGTTCAGGATGGTCTGAAGCGGGGAGAGCCTGCACTGGGGTAGGCCGGTGAGGAGGGAGTTGCAGTAGTCCAGGCGTGAGATAATCAGGGAGTGTACTAGTAGTTTAGTGGTGTCTGGGGTAAGGAAGGAGCGTATCTTGGCGATATTGCGGAGGTGGAGTCTGCATGTGTTTGTGAGAGATTTGATATGAGGTTGAAAGGAAAGGTTTGAGTCCAGAATGACGCCAAGGACTTTGGCTTGCTGGGCGGGATTGATGGTGGTGTTGTTGGTAGTGATGGAAAGGATGGGGGGGGGGGCGCGGGCTGGGGGGAAGATGAGAAGCTCGGTTTTGGAGAGGTTGAGTTTGAGGAAATGGAGCGACATCCAGTCAGAGATGTCATTTAGGAGGTGAGTGATGCGGGCGGAGAATGTGGGGGTGAGGTGAGGGGTGGATAGGTAGATTTGAGTATCATCGGCATAGAGGTGGTAATTGAAGCCGTGGGAGTGTATGAGTTTGCCAAGGGAGGAGGTGTAGATGGAGAAGAGAAGGGGTCCAAGGACAGAGCCCTGGGGGACCCCAACAGAGAGGGGGAGTGAGGAGGAGGTGGCACCGTTGTAGGAAACGCTGAAGGAGCGTTGGGATAGATAGGACGAGAACCAGGAGAGAGCGGTGTCTCTGATGCCAAGGGATAAAAACGTACACTGACCGTACATAGGTGTAAAGGAGGCCACTTATCACAAACTGTCACCATTTTACACATTGTGTTGTACATACTGGGATTATTCATTCAGTTTATCCTATGGATTGAAATCATTTATCTGGATTTGTTTTTAGAGCTGCACTTTCTTTTTCAGTATTTTATGAGGTTTTATTATGGTTGCCTTTTTGTGCTTTTAGCTGCTATTTCTACTAAGCGCTCACTGAGAATTTTGTTTTAAAGCTGCTATAATGGCCTGGCCAATCACCTGACTTGAATTCAATAGAAGATCTATGGAAAGAACTAAAGATCAGAGTTCATAGAAGAGGCCCACGGAGCTTCATCTATTCAGAGCATAGAATCAAGTCAATTAAATTCCTGGGATATTGATCTGGTCAGTTAAGTAGCAGAGGGGGTTGTTAATCAGTTTCAGCTGTTTTGGTCTTAATGAAATTAAGAACAGGCGCACTAGATGGGAAACAATGAGACGACCCCCAAATCAGGATTAGTTTTACAGGTAAAGGCCACTGACATTTTTTTCCCTACTCATCTTTTGTTAATGTTTGTCTCTAGTTTTGCATTTGGTTAGGGTCAGTGTCACTACTGGTAGCATGAGGCGACACCTGGACCCTACAAAGGTTGCAAAGGCAGTCCAAATCCTCCAGGATGGTACATCAGTAGTAGAAGGTTTGCTGTGTCTCCCAGCATAGTCTAAAGAGAATGGAGGAGATTCCAGGAGACAGGCAGGTACTCTAGGAGAGCTGGACAGGGCCATAGAAGGTCCTTTGTGCATGGAGGAACAAGATGAGCACTGCCAGAGCCCTACAAAATGACCTCGAGCATGCCACTAGTGTGAATGTCACTGACCAAACAATCAGAAACAAACTTTATGAGGGTGGCCTGAGGGCCCAATGTTCGCTAGTGGGCTCTGTGCTCACTGCTTGGCAACATAGAGCTCTATTGGCGTTTGCCATTGAACACTAGATTTGGCAGGTCCAGCATTGGCGCCCTGTGCTTTTCATAGATGAGAGCGGGTTCACCCTGAGCACATGTGACAGATGTGAAAGGGTCTGGAGCAGCCATGGAGAACGTTATGCCGCCTACAACATTGTTCAGCATGACTGTTTTGGTGGTGGGTCAGTGATGGCCTAGGGAGGCATATCCATGGAGGGATGCACAGACCTCTACAGGCTAGACAATGGCACCCCGACTGCCATTAGGTATCGGGATGAAATCCGTGGACCCATTGTCAGACTCTATGCTGGTGCAGTGGGTCCTGGGTTCTTCATGGTGCACAACAATGCTCGGTCTCATGTGGCGAGAGTATGCAGGCAATTCCTGGAGGATGAAGGAATTGATACCATTGAATGGCCCCATGCTCGCCTGACCTAAATCCAATAGAACACCTCTGGGATATCATGTTTCGGTCCATAGGACGAGGCCAGGTTGCACCTCAGACTGTCCAGGAGCTCAGTGATGCCTTGGTCCAGGAAGGAAATAACCCAGGACACCATCCGTCATCTCACGTGGCGGCCATGTAAACTACTGAGTACCATTTTGAGTTGCTGCATGAAATTTCAGCAAAATGGACTAGCCTGCTGCATCATTTTTTCAATTTGGTTTTTGGGGTGTCTTTGAATTGAAGTCCTCTGTAGGTTGATCATTTTCATTTCCATCAAACAATGGGGCATCCTTAAGTTCTTAACACATTACCCAGTCCATATCAGTATAGATATCCAGCATGATATTTTTCCCCATTGAGATTTGATGTGTTTTCAAAGTGTTCCTTTAATTTTTTTTGAGCAGTGTATTTACCTAGAAAAATGGTGACATGTTCAATACTTATTTTACCCTCTGTAATCTCAGCCCAATTAATGCAATTTGAATGGAGCTCATGGTTAACATTAAAAGATATAAGGGAGAGCATGTTTGCACAAGTATGCAGTAGCCATTTACAGAAACTATTGGGAATGAATTCATGCCAACTTGCAATGTTATTGAAAGGCTCACTTTAACTAAGCCAATGTTGTTTACTGATAAAATTACATGTTCCTGAAATGTAAATCTATTCTTCATTATATCAACCTGACTGGTACAATGTTTTTGCTAGGTCTATGAAGGCTATGGGCAGACAGAATGTACAGCTGGTTGCACCTTTACCACTCCTGGGGACTGGACATCAGGTATGTGTGTCTGTTACATATTTATCATATGTGCATCCAGTAATATGTCTTCATCATGCTATGGGACACACATATGCATCCAAAGAGCATGATCCCTGAATAAAAATATTATTCTCACACTTCCGCACTTCAACAAGTTCTTAACAATTCCATATGGGATTCAAATAGAGTGTTTAAATCAAAAGCATGTCCATACATTTGATAAACATGCACCACCAGGCTATATTCGAAAGATGAATTCCAATCTAAATGCATCATTTGTAAACTGGGAATATATGTATGGTGTTTCAGTTTTGTTAATGCAGTGTTTACTATTAGCACTATGTCATTGGTATGTGTTGTGGCCACAACTAGCCACTGCAAAGAATCTTACTCATCCCTACAGTGCATCCATATTTCTACTACATTCTAGTTGAAAATGGCTAGACATCTGATGGAAACTGAATTTAAGCTACATTGCAGATACCACCACCAGAAGGAATGTACAGTACCATTGACATGGCTTTTTATCTTGACTGGAATTCTTCTGGAAAACTGTAAATCTAAAATTGAGCTTCGAAAAAAACAATGCCTGCTTTGTATATCCTGGCTTTGCTCTGGGTTGACATGGGCCTGAGGACAGATAAGTCCATTCTTTACCCAGTAGAATACACCCAAATCCCCATGTCACTACAGGCTATGACTGGATTACTTAACCTGGTTCTGTTGTGGGTTGATTTAGGCCTGGAGACAGATTAGTCCTTCACCCAGGAGATTACACCTCAAGTTTTCATTTTACTACCCATTAAATTTAAACTACTCTATTGATACAGTATGTTGAGCAATTTATTACTCCAGTTTTTACCATACTATAGTGATGGCCACAAATCTGTCATTTGGTGGTAAAAATGTGAAGGGAGGGGGTAGGTAGATGTGTGTGAATGATGGATACCTTGTCTTTTCAGTGTATATGCTATGTTAGTAATGTGTTATGACAATAATCCATTTGATCACTTTGTATTCTACAGATTATTTTTGTACCCAGTGGTTTTATCCTACAGCTGACCAATGTATCCAGTGAGCAAAAATGATTTTAATATTCATCTTTAACTAATATGGTAACATACATAGTAGTTTGGCTATATCACTGGATCCCTCATACGGCCAGCACATTCCTTTAAAGTGTTACTAAACTCTGCATTCACTATATCTGGTCCACAGTATACAGAATATGAAAATTCAATTATTTTAGCAAATATAAATTGCCAAATACCTTTTCTCATCAGCAGTATATAGCAGTCTTGTGACTTCTGTCAGTTTCTGGCTGAGCACTGTTTAATATTGTAGGAGTTTTCATTTTGTTTTGACTGTCCTGTGAAGCTGCATTCCCCCTGACCCTCTGCTTGGACAGTTCTGATTGGCCCTGTGCTGATCACATACACTCTCCCAAAGAAAAAAAAAAGCTCTCTAGCAATACACACCAAACAAAGCATGTGCAGAATGTCTCCTAGAGCTCTGTACTATCAGCAGATGGATTGGGGACAGTAGAAGAAGGGGAGGATCAGAGAAGGATCAAACAGCCTTTTTACACAGTGTGGAGGATTAACCCTTTAGGTTCTACAGTGAGTATAACAAGCATGCTTTACTGCATATACAGACTGATTTTCCTGTTGTGGGTTTAGTAACATTTTAATACGCAGTGATTTGGTACAGTCATTGCAATGGTGGAGTGAATATCAGATACAATATTGGGGTAAATAATTATCACATGAATATTTGTATTTTCAGGTAAGTAGCAACAGAGATATGCAAAGAAAAGCAACTAATAGCAAACAACTGGATTTCTTTTTACTAGAACCATATCAGTAAAGAAGATATTTAATATGTGCTTGCATTACATTACTGCACTTTGCATATATCGCTCATATTGAATAAACCCCCTGGTGGATTTTTTCTTCAGAAAGAAGCATAAGCCCAGGAAAGATTATACCACTGTGCGACTCTGGCTGTGCTTAGCCATATTACATACTGTGATATTTCTAGGGGCAGGTGAGGATGAAGAGAGAGTTGTACAATGTCTGCAGAGCTGTTGCTAAATCAGGAATTTCAGAGCATGATATTTCATGGGCCAATTCACTGCTGAGTCAGGGATGGCAAACATGAAGATCTCAAAGTCTGCTTGTAGGCAGGTGCAATCTGTAGTCTCTACTGCAGATGGCACTCGACCATAGTGGCAATGCAGATGGGGGAGGAGGTTGAGAGAAACTGGATTTCTCTGATTTCCTCGGTCACGCTGGACAGTGAGCCAATTGGATGCAGTGGTCCCATGTGACCCTGGTGGCCATCTTGTGTCAGACAGAGTCTATTTAAAACTATCACCCGTGGAATTGATAAACTTTATGCAAGTAGCTAGTGTAGGGACAGGATCCCTGTCTGTCAGGGACAGTGCTAGCGATAGAGAAAGGTTCCAGTGGAACATAGAGAGAGAGCAGGAACTACATCTACATTCTCAGGAAGCTTCCCCTTGGCATGACATGGATCTGGCAGGCCACACAGTACTCCTTGTGGCAGAAAATGTCAGCATCCTTGAGTCTTCAGACAGCTGTCTCTCTGCTGCACTGTCATAAGTGTTACCAGACTGGTGAGCCTCCCCACAGAGCCTGCTTGTACTATTGAGCTACTTTTATAATACATCAAATCTTGCAAAATTGGACTCTTTGTGTTTACTGCACCTACCCAACATGCTGCTGAGCCATGAATGTGGGCACAGGGACAGTTACTGGCACACTGTGTTGCTGATCTAGTGATAGGTGGGGATTTTCAGGGAAACTGCTGAGTTATGAATAAAAGGCAAGGCCATTCCTATAGATGTAACACTTCTAAGACATGGATAAGGAGAGTGATATCCCCAAAGAAATGTACTGCTGAGAAAAAGATGAACTTTCCAGGTACAGTGGTGCTTGACTAGGGTTGAGTTTGACATTAGCATTTGCAGGAGCATTGCTGAGCCTGGAATGAGGAACATGGAGATTTGCAGGTACTGTTTGCTGTTGAGATGGAGATTGGAGCTGATTAGGGCACAGAGATATTTCCTAAAACAGGAAAAAGAAGCATAAAGCAATCACATTTTGTGTAATCATGTAGTACTGGCATGCAGACACATACCAGTACTGCACCAGTATACATAACATTAAATGTCAGTCCTGTTGTTTTTTACCTGCAGAAAGCCAAAATCCAATACTTACAAAGTTGAAAATAACATACTAAAAAATACAATGTGACGGATTTAGCTAATACAATGTGTACCTGAATGTCATTCACAGGACACGTGGGAGCACCATTACCCTGCAACTTTATCAGATTAGTTGATGTAGAAGACATGAATTATTTTGCTTCTAAAGGAGAAGGAGAGGTATGTAAATATATTTTGTATGTTTGCCATTGTGTGTTGTCCTTGCCCAAAAGTGCACTTTTTTAACCAGAAGTACACCTTCTTCACCCTCAATTCCTAGAAGTATACCTTCTTCCTCAGAAGTACATCCCCTTCCTAGAATTTCCTCTCCTTCCCCAGAAGAACCTTTCCTTCTCCTGAAGTGCACCTCCTTCCCTAGAAGTACCCTCCTTCTGAAGTACCCCACCTTTTCCAGGAGTACCCCTCCTAACCCCCAGAGTACACCTTCCCCAGAAGTACAGTTTTTTTCCTCAGAAATGCAACTCCTTCCCACAAAGTATACCTTCATCTCCAGTAGTACCCCTCCTTCACCCAAACTACATATCCCTTTCCAGAAGTATATATTATTCCCCAAAAGTATACCTCCTTCCCCTTCTTTTCCAGAAATACTCCACTTTTCCCAGGATTTCCCCTCCTAACATCCAGAGCACACTTTCTTTCCCAGACGTATACATCAAATGACACATTTTTAAACAGTAATACCCCTACGTGTCCAGAAATGCACCCCCTTCCCACAATATATTCTTTTGTTCCAGAAGTATCCCCAAAATTACATCTCCTTCACCAAAAGTATATATTTTTCTCCTGAATTATGCCTCCTTCCCCAGAAGTAAATCTCCTGTTCCCAGGAGTAGCCCTCCTTCCCCTGAAAGTACGCTTCCTTCCCCAGAAGTACCATTTCTTTTTTCAGAAGTACCCCTCTTTACTTAGAGGTACACCTCCAGACACCCTCTTCTCCAGAAAAACAATTTAAATAACTTATTTTCAGTGATTGTGGATTTATATTATTAAACTTTAGCACTTCTTTGATATACATAATTACACTGTATGCTGAATCCTTGCGCAGTCAGAATGGGGAATCCTTGACCTGCAAAATCAAAGTTGCAGATTAGTTGTAATAGTTACTCGTGGATTTTACACTGCAGGAGATGCTGTGGTATACTGAGATATTCAGGGTAAGCAGTTACAGGAGAGAAGAAATAACCTTGGGCAGATAGACCTCTTACCAGGCTTGATAACTCTAGCTGCCAAACCCAGCATTCTTTGGGTGCCCAAAATGTTTAGCTTTCTTTCAAAATACTTCTGTTTCCCAGTGTGATGGTGTAAAAGCTTGATCCTTCCAGAGACAAGTACTACCAAGCAGGGGCAGACTGACCATTTGGAAAATCGGGCACTGCCCAAGGACCCGGGGTCAGTAGGGGGCCCCATGAGATGCCCCTGGTACCTTTTTTCAAAGGCTTTTTTGTGTTTGGGCAAGGACACAGGGGCCCCATGATCCCCTATTGCCTGGGGCCCCATGAGTTGTCAGTCTGCCCCTGCTACCAAGTGGTTTCTACGCACAAGTCTTACAAGACGACTATGCCGTCTCCTGGCATTCCCTGTAATTTTGCCAGGTGACAATAGTGGCCTTACAGCATTTCCGAACTGCAGTCATCACATCACTGCAAAAAGGCTGGTCCTGGTGCCCAGATTTGTTGAGACTTGCTACTCTGTATACCTGTCCTAATTTTTCAAGTTTAATAGAAGCATATGCATAAAGTGATATTAAAATGATATTAAAGTAATTTGTTTTTCATAAATTACATACTAGTAACATAACTTACATGCATTTACTGAATAAGTGTGTGGGGTGGTTCATAGCAGGATCGTGCTCATATGAGAGACTTTTATGGGAATGTATAGTTCCCAGCGGCACAGGGGTCACAAATATAGAGGTAGTGTTTCAAAAGCAAGCTCAGAGGAAGTCATTAATAAAAAAAATGCAAAAGTAAGTTATTTTATTAATATCTGAAAAAAATTACTTTTAATATTACTTTAAAGAAGACCAAAATGGACTATTTGCTAGTATTTTCTGTATGCTGCCTGTAACTCATCTTTTATCCATTATTGATTTACAATGCATTGTTCTGCACTGTGTCTCTGAGTGGAGACGCCCAACTTGGTAGTTATGGCTCTGCTTCATTATGTCAGAGCTGCCACCCTGGTGACTGATGATCTGATGACTGGTGGGGGAATATTCAAGAATTAGTAGGGGAGATGGAGGAACACAGACCCACAAAATTAATGGAGCAGAAAAGAATACAATGAGTAACACAGTAGCACCATCAACAAATCTCCCAACCTTAGATCAGACACTGCAGATATACAGCTATGGGGCAGTAGGCCCAGGAGTGCCTAGGTACCCTCACATTGCTATTCCTAAATGTTCCCTATAACACAGCAAGTTTTTACTTTTTAAGTTCAGGTCCACTTTAAGCATGACAATTACATATTGTTTAAAAACCAGTTTCATATGGACGTTATCATATCTAGTGAGAAAAATGTGCTTTCATAATTAAAGCTGCACAAACCTATTTCACAAAAAGCCAGTCATTTTCAATATATGAATCCATTCATTTTCAATTCTGAACTTTTGGCTCCAAGCTATGCAGTTTCACTTTAAACTGCATTAACAAATAAATATTTTTTATCTGGCACTTTGAAAAAGACACATGCATTTTTTTCCACTACCCTGTTTGAAATTGCTATCTTTTTAGGTTGATATCACAGTATCTGATGTGGCAACATATCACTGACTATGGCCTATGTTGCTCTAGAAGTACATTTAAAGATAGGAAGGTGAGAGACTTTCAAGAAGATTAAAAACCTGCCTGCCAATGAATATATATGAATGTCAAATTTCTTTTGCCTGATGCTGAGAGCATTTGTTTGAGTAGGACTGAAAAGTGTATTGCATATGATATACATGATGTACTTTGGGTTGCAACTACTGTTATAATGATGTTACACTAGTAAAACCTTCAGATCTAGCTCCCCTCACTGATATTGAAGCAATCTGCTCTTCCTAAAAAATGCCATGTATATCAAAAAGGTATATACAGTATAACTGGGAGTAAAAGTAGAACAAAACAGAACCTTTCAACCCTGTAAACAGACTCCTGGCTGCTATAGAGGCTGGGTATGTGTTCACATCTCTTTAGCCAACTGTTGGCTTTTTACTACACCCACCTGCTCACTTACATATACACCAGAATATGATGACCCCCTCCCTTATTTCCTTCCCACCATGTATCTTGGGCTCCAGCGTTCCTCCCGTGTGCCTGGAGAGCCATGGAAGATGTCAGCAGGTAGAATGGAGGGGTATCAGTCAACATCTGTTCTCAGATTCTTCTTCAAAAAAATGCCACCCAAGGCAAATTCCTACTTTGCCTTTTGGTAAATATAGAATTCAATCTCAGCTATGTGTTGTGTGTGAGGAGGAGAAGATTTGCTGCCTGTGCCCAGGCTGTGTGCAGTGCAGCGATGGGAGAAGGTGCTCTGCTGAGTGCCCTGCCGATAGTGACCCCTGTCTTCTGCTCTGCTGGAAGTGACTCCTGTCTTCTGCCTTGCCAGCAGTGACCCCTTTCCTCCGCTCTTCTGACCCCTGTTCTCTGCCTTGCTGATATCTGTCGTTACATCTGCTGACCACTGTGTTCAGCTCTGCTGATGCCTATCCTCTGCCATGCTGATCCCTGTTCTTTGCCCTGCAGATCCCTGTACACTGCCTTACAAGTAAATGGCCTTTGTACACTGCCGTACAAACTGCTGACCATATCCTCTGCCCTGCTGATCCCCTGTATAGTGCCCTGCTGACCTCCCATCCTCTGGCCCCCCTGACATTTCTAATTGCACATTCACATTAGACAGGCTACATCCAGCCCCCTGACTATAGGTGTTCTTTATGTGTACATTTGAATTTATCAAGTATGTTATATTATCTGTTGAGATAGTTAAATCCAGGGCTGGATCTAGCCAGTTTGACGTGGGTGCAGTAAAAAATGTCAGGTGGGCAGAGGATGGGAGGTCAGCAGGGGAGTGTACAGGGGTCAGTGTGGCAGTGTACAGGGGGTCAGCAGGGCAGAGGATATATAATATGTTTCTAAAGGAAAATGTAGCCTTTAAAGAGTATAAACAATATGTAAGTATTGGCAATATTAACATAATTTATAAGAAGTAAGCTGACTGGCTTTACAATTAAGAAGTCAAGACAGCATGACAAAATGTGAGCAAAACTAGGATTATGAAAGTCATAGATCACCCTGGGACAGAACAGAAAAGTTCTGCGGCTGGCCAGTAGGGGGTCTTAAAGGGGGATTGAACAGAATCTGCACCTGCTGTATACAATGCACACCTATACCACAGTCCTTGTACCCAATAAATACTAATTACTGTGCCGCAACTGACAGTCTCACAGGTACAAACAAACCTCAGCACAAAGGTTCTTTTTTTTTTCTTAATTAACCACTTGAGCCCCAGAGGATTTACCCCCCTTAATGACCAGGCCTTTTTTTGCTGTTTGGCGCTGCACTAATTCAAATGATAATTGCGCAGTCATGCAATGCTGTACCCAAACGAAATTTACGTCCTTTTTTTCACACAAATAGAGCTTTCTTTTGGTGGTATTTTATCACCTGTGCGCTTTTTATTTTTTGCGCTATAAACAAAAAAACCACGAAAATTTTGAAAAAAAACAATATTTTCTACTTTCAGCTATAAAAAATATATCGTAAACTCAAAGTTAGTCATAAATTTAAGCCAAAATGTATTCTGATCCATGTTTTTGGTAAAAAAAAATCCCAATAAGTGTATATTGATTGCTTTGTGTGAAAGTTATAGCGTCTACAAACTATGGTATAGATACTGTAATGTATGCCTTTTTTTGCTATACAGCGCTGCACTAATTCAAATGATAATTGCGCGGTCATGCAATGCTGTACCCAAACAAAATTTACGTCCTTTTTTTCACACAAATAGAGCTTTCTTTTGGTGGTATTTGATCACCTGTGCACTTTTTATTTTTTGCGCTATAAACAAAAAAACCACGAAATGTTTGAAAAAAAAAACAATATTTTCTACTTTCAGCTATAAAAAATATATCGTAAACTCAAAGTTAGTCATAAATTTAAGCCAAAATGTATTCTGCTACAGGTTTTTGGTAAAAAAAATCCCAATAAGTGTATATTGATTGCTTTGTGTGAAAGTTATAGCGTCTACAAACTATGGTATAGATGCTGTAATTTATGCCTTTTTTTGCTATACAGCGCTGCACTAATTCAAATGATAATTGCGCGGTCATGCAATGCTGTACCCAAACAAAATTTACGTCCTTTTTTTCACACTGTGACAGTGTGGCAATCTGTCACCCTGGATTCTCAACAAGGCAGGTTGAGGGGCTCCAGGGTAAGTGTTTGATACGGAGGAAAGTGGCTTTTCACTTTCCTCCTTTGTTTGTAAGGTCTGTTTTGGGATCTGGAGCCTGGAGATTTCAAAGAGATCTGGGAGGGATGAAATCTCCAATCCTGGGACCAGGTTTTGGGAATGGCCATTACACTGATTGCACAGGTGTGCACGGCTCTTTTGTAGAGTCAGGACCAGGGTTCTGGGCTCCACCCTGACAGCTAGGAGTCAGCAGGGCTCCACCCTGGCAGACGGGAGGTCTCTGCCTTGGAGTCAAGTGGAAGCCAGACTAGCTGTGTGCTAGTGGCTATAATTTGGGAAGAGTCTGCAGGAGACAGACATTGAACTGTGTGTAAGCCAGGAGACTGAATCATTGTTTTGTTGGTGGATACCCCTGCGTGGGAAGCATTATGTTATGGGACATTTTCTGTAAATAAAATTGGGCAAAAAGGCCCTTAAAGAAGCGAGTAGCTGTTTGCGTTGAAAAGCTCTACCACTTTGAAGCGAGTTCCCACAACACAAATAGAGCTTTCTTTTGGTGGTATTTGATCACCTGTGCGCTTTTTATTTTTTGCGCTATAAACAAAAAAACCACCAAAATTTTGAAAAAAAACAATATTTTCTACTTTCAGCTATAAAAAATATATCGTAAACTCAAAGTTAGTCATAAATTTAAGCCAAAATGTATTCTGCTACATGTTTTTGGTAAAAAAAATCCCGTGCATTAGCGGGCAAACTGGCGCTATCTAGGAGGGGCGCTAACACTATCGGAAGTCACCAGTGACACTAATACAGTGATCAGTAAAAATCTGTTCACTGTAATCAATGACACTGGTGACAGGGCAGTGAAGGGGTTAACTGGGGGGGGTGGGAGGGGGGCGATCAAGGGGTTAAATGGGATTTCTGGTGCACTAGCGGGCAAACTGGCGCTATCTGGGAGGGGCGCTAACACTATCGGAAGTCGCCACCGACACTGATACAGTGATCAGTAAAAATCTGTTCACTGATCAATGACACTGGTGACAGGGCAGTGAAGGGGTCAACTCGGGGGGGGGCGATCAAGGGGTTAGACAGGATTATTGGTGTATTAGCAGACAATCTGGCGCTATCTGGGAGGGGCGCTAACACTATCGGAAGTCGCCAGCGACACTGATACAGTGATCAGTAAAAATCGGTTCACTGATCAGTGACACTGGTGACAGGGCAGTGAAGGGGTTAACTGGGGGGGGGGGGAGATTAAGGGGTTAAATGGGATTACTGGTGCACTAGCGGGCAATCTGGTGCTATCTGGGAGGGGCGCTAACACTATCGGAAGTCGCCAGCGACACTGATACAGTGATCGGTAAAAATTGGTTCACTGATCAGTGACACTGGTGACAGGGCAGTGAAGGGGTTAACTGGGGGGGGGGATTAAGGGGTTAAATGGGATTACTGGTGTACTAGCGGGCAATCTGGCGCTATCTGGGAGGGGCGCTAACACTATCGGAAGTCGCCAGCGACACTGATACAGTGATCAGTAAAAATTGGTTCACTGATCAGTGACACTGGTGACAGGGCAGTGAAGGGGTTAACTGGGGGGGGGGGGGAGATTAAGGGGTTAAATGGGATTACTGGTGTACTAGCGGGCAATCTGGCGCTATCTGGGAGGGGCGCCAACACTATCGGAAGTCGCCAGCGACACTGATACAGTGATCAGTAAAAATTGGTTCACTGATCAATGACACTGGTGACAGGGCAGTGAAGGGGTTAACTGGGAGGGGCGATCAAGGGGTTAAACGGAATTACTGGTGTACTGGCGGGCAAACTGGCGCTATCTGGGAGGGGCGCTAACTCTATCGGAAGTCGCCAGCGACACTGATACAGTGATCAATAAAAATTGGTTCACTGATCAGTGACACTGGTGACAGGGCAGTGAAGGGGTTAACTGGGGGGGGGCGATCAAGGGGTTAAACGGGATTACTGGTGTACTGGCGGGCAGTCTGGCGCTATCTGGGAGGGGCGCTAACACTATCGGAAGTCGCCAGCGACACTGATACAGTGATCAGTAAAAATTGGTTCACTGATCAGTGACACTGGTGACAGGGCAGTGAAGGGGGTTAACTGGGGGGGGGGGCGATCAAGGGGTTAAACGGGATTACTGGTGTACTGGCGGGCAAACTGGCACTATCTGGAAGGGGCGCTAACACTATCGGAAGTCGCCAGCGACACTGATACAGTGATCAGTAAAAATTGGTTCACTGATCAGTGACACTAGTGACAGGGCAGTGAAGGGGTTAACTGGGGGGGGGATCAAGGGGTTAAACGGGATTACTGGTGTACTGGCGGGCAAACTGGCGCTATCTGGGAGGGGCGCTAACACTATCGGAAGTCGCCAGCGACACTGATACAGTGATCAGTAAAAATTGGTTCACTGATCAGTGACACTGGTGACAGGGCAGTGAAGGGGTTAACTGGGGGGGGGGGCGATCAAGGGGTTAAACGGGATTACTGGTGTACTGGCGGGCAAACTGGCGCTATCTGGGAGGGGCGCTAACTCTATCGGAAGTCGCCAGCGACACTGATACAGTGATCAGTAAAAATTGGTTCACTGATCAGTGACACTGGTGACAGGGCAGTGAAGGGGTTAACTGGAGGGGGGCAATCAAGGGGTTAAACGGGATTACTGGTGTACTGGCGGGCAATCTGGCGCTATCTGGGAGGGGAACTAACTCTATCGGAAGTCGCCAGCGACACTGATCAGTGACACTGGTGACAGGGCAGTGAAGGGTTAACTGGGGGGGGGGCGATCAGGGGGTTAAATGTGTCCTAGAGTGTTCTAACTGTAGTGTAGTGCTTGTGTACTCACTTTTTGGATGTCTTCTTCTCTGTCTGGAACGGAATGTGTCCAGGCAGAGAAGAATGACATCATATCTTGCCCTGTGTATTTGTCAACACAGGACAGGATAGGACAGGGACCGATCATGTGATTTCAGCCAGAAATCACTGGCTGAAATCTAATGATTGATCCCTCCTGGATCAAATCGTGTCACCCACGGGTCGACGGGAGCGCGCGCGCGCGCCCCCTGCCGGCGAAAGTGTTGGGAGCGCGGAACCCTTTTTAAAACGTGGTTTTGCGCTCCACTGCCGCCCTGCACATGTATATACACAGTGGCAGGGTGGCAAGCGGTTAAACGTTTCCATTACATATGTTTTTGTGCATACAAAAAGGATATTTTTGTCTTAGGCACGAGCCGAATTTCGCACAATGTATGGGCAGGTTGGTTGTACAGAAGTGAATCTACTGATCGACTGCACAACCAGCTTTTAGGAAAAATTCCACTCAATCAGCAGCACCAGCTGTGGCTGGCAGCAGTGATCAGTGTATTCTGATGATAGGGAAATCTCCCCGCTATCAGAACACAATACCTCGACTGGAGTGATTCCCCCATCCATCTTGAAAGCGTGGACGGGGGGAATCGGCTCATTTTTTTTCGTTCAGCCTGCTGGTTGAACAGAAAACTGACTGATGTATGGGGTGCCTTATTGAGCCTACCTTAAAGAAGAACTTTAATAATACCAACAATTACTGAGACATTACTGAGATAATTAATACCTTGTTCAAGACTATATACAGCATAATGTATAGAGTACAACCGTCAGGAACATGTAAAAAACAAAACAACATATGGAGTGCAGCAGTCAGGATGAGCTCCACGTTCACATCAGAGTCCTCCCTTATATCAGAGTCCCCCAGCATCCCCCCTATACATAAGAGTCCACCCTTAAATCCATGTCTCCAAAGTCCCCAGATTACATCAGAGTTTGCAGAGCCCCTCCTTATATCCGTGTCTCCCACCTTACAACAGTGTCCCCAGAGTTATACCACCTTACATCAGAATATGCAGAGTCCCACTTTACAGCAGAGTCCCACCTTACAGCAGAATCCCCCCTTACAATAGAATCCAGCAGAATGCCCCCTTACTTCAGAGTCTGGCAGAGTGCCCCCAATACAGCAGAATCCAGTGGGGTCCCCCCTTACATCAGACTCTGGCAGAGTGCCCCTTTACATCAGAATCTGACAGAGTGCTCCCTTATATCAGAATATGGCGGAGTGCCCCCTTAAATCACAATCCAGGAAAGTGTCTCCTTATATCAGAATCCAGTGGAGTACCTTCTTACATAAGAATCCAGCAGATTGCCTCCTTACATCTCCTACATCTCAATCCAGTGGAGTATCCCCTTACATCAGAATCCATCAGAGTTCAGTTGTCCTAACTTGACATGAAATCAACTAGGCAAGTTTGCAGAGCTCCTGGAAGATTGGGGGAAAACAGATGGGGGAGAGAAGGGAGATGGGAAGAGTTTAGTGAAATGCTCACTCACCCCAGACTGATATCTGCAGACCTACACAGGGGCATCAGTAATGCAGACACCATGTAGCTGCTGGCTGCTGTACTTCAAATTCCCTGCCCACACTTCCCTTTTCTCTGGCACCACAGCACTGGCTGCACACCAGGGATTGCAGTGTGGGCATGGCAGATACAGGAGATGGGAGCTGGAGGAGGTGAAGCAGATGGAGCCCTCTCTCCTCTCCTGTTTGTGGGGAACGAGGGGGGGGGGTTATGCCAGCTGGGCATAGACACTCAGCCTTGACAATCAACCGCTCCAGCTTTTCCTGATGGATGGTTGGCAGCCCTGCCCAGGCACAACATCCATGAGGGAGGTGGTTGCCTGGGGGGACGCAACTGAAATCTGGGGAATGCAGCCCACCCTTGCACCCCTCTAGATCCAGCCATGGATGGTTTTTTTTCAGTAGCTCAGTAACCCTTGTGGAAAGTAAAGCACCAAGTTTAGTAGCGAAGGGTTAGGGTTAGAACATTTGTGAGGTTTCCCATGTCAGTGACCACGTTCCCCTTTTTTCTTTTACTGGTGCTAAATTTATATAGCAGGGTGAGCATAGTCGCTTCCTTACTCAACTCAAAAGTTGAGTTTGGTTTTAAAATCCTCCAGAATTCCCTCATGACAAGTATAATTTAAAATGCAAAATTCTTCCAAATTAGCCTATCCATGCCTGACTATTTTTTTCCCAGTAACACCTTGTGCCTCTTTCAGATATGTGTGAAAGGACCAAATGTATTTAAAGGGTATCTTAAAGACAAAGAAAAGACAGCAGAAGCATTAGATGACAGTGGCTGGCTGTACACTGGAGACATAGGAAAATGGCTTCCGGTATGTTACCAATTTTCACCTTTAATGTCGAAATATCAGGGCTCTTAATATTATTCTATATGTTTAACCAGTATCTTTTTACCTACATAATAAAGAATGGAACGCTAAAGATCATAGACAGAAAAAAGCACATATTCAAGCTTGCACAAGGAGAATACATAGCACCAGAGAAGATTGAAAACATTTATATTCGCAGTGAACCTGTATCCCAAATATATGTTCATGGGGACAGCCTTCAGGTAAGATGGCTCTGTAATAAATATACTTTGTAAATAATTTTAAAAAATGTATACAGTTTAAATAGATTCATTCCCATTATGTTCAACCTCTCACAGCTGCAAATTTGATCCAGGGACAATAAAACCCCTGAGCAACTGCCTGAGGGGCAATGTTTTCTGAATCAAAATATTTCCATATTATCCTGTGGCAATTATAACTATGGATATTATTTGTTGTAAGAAACTCATCTTTTCTTTTTAGAAATGTAATTACGTTTTTTGCCATATATAATGTATATGATAAAGTATTCCACGGAGTAGCCACTCTTACTGTAACCAACCCTTTCCTAAACTGATGGTAACATTTTCTGTCTTGTTCTCTGTACATTCCTTAGCATTAAATGTTTAGTAGCAAATCTAATACTTCCCTTGGATATACGAGGGGCATTCAAGTCAAACGGGACTTTGAATTTTACAGCTGTAACATTGGATGCTAGTATGGTAGTACTACACACAGTAGCAAGTGACAAGTCTATTCTATTACTGATAGGCAGCGCACATGTTGCCGGCTAGTCCAAAGACCATTAATCAAGATGGTGGACAACAGTGTTAGTGTATGCATGGAACATTGTGTGCTGATGAAGTTTCTTGTGAACGTAGGCGTAAAACCTACGGATGTCTACAAAAGACTTCAAGCACAGTACGGTGATGAGACACTCAGCTGCAGTAAGACATTTGAATGTTGTAAATGTTCCAAAGATGGCCGTACATCTGTCAGTGATGATCCTGGCCATGGTGGTTCCTGCCAACAGCAGTCATTCCTGTGAACATTCAGCTCGTGGAACACCTGATCCTGAATAATCGACATGATGTTGAAATTGCACAAGACACAAATCTTTCTGTGGGAATGGTGAAAACATTGATGACGAAGTGAAGCAGGCTGTCCTAGGATGGTGTTCAGGCGTGCTGACAAATCTTTCTATGCCAAAGCTTTCTAGGCATTAGTTAAACACTGGGATAAGCGTATAAATATAGCAGGGGAGTATGTAGAAAAATAAATGCAGTTTCCACTCCTTGAAATTTGTTCTTCAATTATATAAACTAAAAAGTCCTGGTTTGACTTGAATGCCCCTTGTAATAAATCAAAGCACTTACTTTGGCTTTAACCACTTTCTGCTCATATTCCCTGTGTTAACGCTTCTCACCCCAATGCCTTGTGCTGAAGATACCTTAAAAACTGTCCATAACATTGACTGTCTGTTACAACTGCTAATCTGGAACAAATCAATGAGTCATTCATTACCTTCTCCTTTCTCTGTTATAAGTAGAAAGAGGAGGCTCACCAGTGTAAACATCCCCAGTTGTTATAAACTTTCTAAGAAAGTGTAATGCTGTACAATGTTTACCTTAAACTTCTGTAATGAATTTGAATAAAGAAGATTCTAACGGTATAATTAATATCTTTACATATTTCAAAAGTGCTACTTATAGAAATTCTGAAAAATGAATAAATATACAGAAAATAAAACCAAGATTAACCATACTCGCAAGCACTTAGACACTGTTAGCTAAGCAGTTATGCTATGTCAAGGCCTAAAAAAATGCAATACAATTCTACTACCCATTCAGTAGAAGAAAGAACCAGGGACTGAAGGAAACGAGGTCATTGGGTGATTCAGCAATGCGCACCACAGCCATAAATCCAACCATAGCCACAGGTTTTATTTTAATATGTTAATATTTGCCATTTTTATCTTGAAAATCAACTTTCATTTTTCTATGATCATCTTTTGACTTGTAATTAAAGGCATTTCTGGTTGGAATTGTTGTTCCTGATACTGAAGTGATGCCAGGATGGGCAAAGAAGAAAGGTTTTGAAGGATCATTTGTAGAACTATGCAACAATTTGGTATGAATTTATTTATTCTAACATTAAAAAAAGTATCATCTATTCTGATACAAAAAAATCCAAGTACCAGGCTAATTACCTGCTATGGTGCAGTGAGGCACATGTTCTCACATTAGGTGAGAATTAATTGAAGTGAATATTTACACATTCTCCAATCCTTTTGTAAATCAGCCTCACCAAAGCAACAATGATCATGCTGCCCAGAAAATAGTGAAAGGCTGCTTCCATTTAACATTTCTTCGGCATGTAATTAGCTTGATGGCAGATTTTGAGCAATAAATAGCCCACATTTCCTCACCAAACTGTACATTGTGAAAACCAACTAGAAATGTCCTGATCCTGTTAGACCAACAGTATTTGGAGAATATCTTTTCCTGTAATAGGATTTTAGATATGAAAATATTTCTTGTGACATAAGCCTTCTTCTTGTAAACCTTAAATCTGATGTGCCTGATTCAAGGGGAAAAAAAATCCCATTAACAAAACGTAGCAATCCTGAGCACTGGTTAGCTTTGACATTTCCAAAGGTTTATAAATTAATAAAGTATCTATAAAGGACCCATAGCAACCACTCCAATTTCAATCTCCAGTCTGAAAAAAGGAACTCGGAGTAGTTGGTGTGGTGGGATTTTTTTATTGTTTTTTTTTTTTTTTTACATTAAAGAAGAGTATCCTTACCAAAGAAAACACCAAGTATGTGTGCTGGTATCCTTATTGCTGGAGGGATGTAAGTATATGGAACCTTCGCCTTGCTGATACTAGCTTGCATGCCATTCATAATCCCATAAAAGGCACCTCTCCTAACCAAAGAGGAACCTCAGCAATGAGGTGGGGTTTATGTGCATCTTGCCTGTCCACAGTTAAAGTACAATAAGTTTCTGCCTCATCCTCTAACCGAAGAGATGGGCCTTTTGAATCCCTTGCAAATTCACCTGAAATAAAACGGACTCAAAAATATCTACTGTACCTTTAAATAAAAGTACAACTTTGTTTATTGATGTATTAGTTTAACTCATAAAAAGGGGTTTTATTTAATTTTCAATGCACTTTGGGCCCTTATTCTTAGCAAAAATCTCAGCTAGAGCTGAGATGGCCGCTTTCACCTCAAGCAGATCTGCTCAGAAACTCCATGCAGCTCTATGGGCAGGCTGATGTAACCAGACTTGCATCCATTTACATCCGCCTACCCCCGAGTCTGCCCAGATGGCATCCTTTTCCACTTTTCTGCACCTAAACATCATGGATCAGTAGTAGCCTGTGTCAGGAACCAAAAACCAGGCGAAGACAGAAAGTGCAGTTAAAATCACACCGTTAATGAAATAGTAAATATAACATAGATCAGGAACGTAGTCAAATCAGAAGCCAGGGTTTGGATGCCAGTGCGGATAATCAGACAAGCCAGGGTCAGGACACCAGAAGTCAGCGTAGTCAGGAGGCAAAAATCAGGAAAAGTAACCAGAGTAGAAGTCAGCCAGACCGAGTTGTACACAGGATCACAGGCCGGAACACAATGGAGATCATAGAGCAGGCAAAGGCAAGAAGGAAATGAGCTAAGCTGCTAAAATAGCAAAAAGGAAGGGCTGTAGGTTGGACTAATAAGGCAGGTAATGGTATCCAGGTGAATCACTGTGGAGACGAGTGGCTGGTAATTAACCGACAGCTGAGCAGCTTCTGAGCACTGAAAGAAAAGAGCTACTCATGAAAAAGTAGGAGCCCAGCACTGACAGCCTGATGTAAACAGACATAAATTAATTTACATACAGCCACTGATAGAACCATCACAGCTCCACCACAGTCCACTGTGAAAATGCAGATGCAAACTGAATGGGCATAGATATCACAAAACTGACAGCTTCAATTCAGAACGGGATCTGCTCATGGATACTGTGCTGATTGAAGCATCGTCGTGTGAAACGACTCTAAAGCCTATTCCATGGTTGAACTATCTTTCCTATGAAAGCTGTTCCATGAGCAGTAGCAAGTTTTTCTTAAAATACTGTATATTCCAGCAATACACATTTTACATAAGGGGGTTGAGTTGTTAAAGAAGTAGAGGTTATACACTCTACAATGTGAAGGTTCACTCTGCAATTGGTATGTTCATGTTGCAAAGTGAATGATGGTAAATAGACTGATTACCCAGTCATTCACAATGGAAAATATCACAAGTGTAATAAAAGCGCCACACCCTTAATACTTTAAAGCAGCAATTCCACCTCAAAGAAACCAAATAAATTTCTTAGTGCTATAACTTAAATAAAGGAATGCGCTAAAACCACAAACTATTCCTAATTTAGTGTAGAAACATTAGTGCAAAAGATATATATATCTATTCTCAATTAATATCAAAAAATATCAAAATTATGTGCAAAACTATTTTTTAGTGCATAAGTAATTTAAATAATTAAATTTGTGAATATAAAAAAATGTCCAATTCTGAATTTCTTCAAATGTCCAAACAAATCCTTTTCAAATTCAGGTGCTCTCAAAGAAATTGTGCCAAAATCCACCACCAAAGTAAAGTTGGGTAACTCACCAGAGCTCCATGCTGATCAATCTCTAGATCAGCAAAAAATGCTTTTTGCTCTGGGAGCAGATGCAATGAATCAATTTCTCAGGTGTGATGATCAATAGCTACACAATCATCCATAAGGTAGGTATCCACCACTCAATATAATGGTTCCAGGAGCATTATATCACTCTCTCTTTTTATATCTCTCCACCGAGGTCATGTTTGGGAATGAAAGAGAAAATCATGGTGCAGCCAGTTTTTTTATAAAAGTTTCCAACAATTTAATAAAGATTTACACTCACAAAAAGGGTGTCTTCACCGACACCAGTAAAACAGCATAGATCAGCAAATGGTATAACAGTCTCCTGTTCCCCTCACACTCACTACAGCGCTCGTGACTCAATTTTCTCCACAGACGTCAACATCCAGCAAGCCAAGCCTTACTAGTTTCGTCATGAATGACGTCTTCAAGGGACCGCCCCTTGAAGACGTCATTCATGACGAAACTAGTAGGGCTTGGCTTGCTGGATGTTGACGTCTGTGGAGAAAATTGAGTCATGAGCGCTGTAGTGAATGTGAGGAGAACAGGAGACTGTTATACCATTTGCTGATCTATGCTGTTTTACTGGTGTCGGTGAAGACACCCTTTTTGTGAGTGTAAATCTTTATTAAATTGTTGGAAACTTTTATAAAAAAACTGGCTGCACCATGATTTTCTCTTTCATTCCCAAACATGACCTCGGTGGAGAGATATAAAAAGAGAGAGTGATATAATGCTCCTGGAACCATTATATTGAGTGGTGGATACCTACCTTATGGATGATTGTGTAGCTATTGATCATCACACCTGAGAAATTGATTCATTGCATCTGCTCCCAGAGCAAAAAGCATTTTTTGCTGATCTAGAGATTGATCAGCATGGAGCTCTGGTGAGTTACCCAACTTTACTTTGGTGGTGGATTTTGGCACAATTTCTTTGAGAGCACCTGAATTTGAAAAGGATTTGTTTGGACATTTGAAGAAATTCAGAATTGGACATTTTTTTATATTCACAAATTTAATTATTTAAATTACTTATGCACTAAAAAATAGTTTTGCACATAATTTTGATATTTTTTGATATTAATTGAGAATAGATATATATATCTTTTGCACTAATGTTTCTACACTAAATTAGGAATAGTTTGTGGTTTTAGCGATATTCCTTTATTTAAATTCACAATGGAAAGTATTAAAAAAAGCATTATTTTTGCTAGCACATGATTGGTTGATTAAAGTGAACCTATCTTAACTTTATTTACAAAGCTCAGGGAACAGTCACTATTCAAGGGGAATAACTTCAACTGAATATTGTCCAGGTACAGGAAATGTGCATGTGTATGGTAAATGATTATTTTATTAACTTACAATTAAAAAGTGATCATCCCACTATTGGGGTTAAAAGTGAGAATATATTTCTAATATCTTTTAGGAACTCAAGAAAGCAATAATGGCCGACATGGTGAGATTAGGAAAGGAGAGTGGGCTTCATTCTTTTGAACAGGTAAGAAAAGATATGCAGATGTGCCTTCATAAAGTAAGCTTTCACAGAATGATACATGCTGTAGCTTGGGTGGTAACGAACATTGCTAACGTGTCAGCTATTGGTTATAAACCTGTGAACTGGGATTTCTGCTCATTTTTGGATTTACTTTGCTTAGGTATTAACTCTATTTTAAAACACAGTTTGCTAAATTTGTTTTTGGGCTAATCTATCATTTTCCATTTTTAAAAAACTTTTTTTGCATTTTCTGGTGTTTTTAGTCCAATATAAAAACAAATAATGGACTTTATTACAAAAAAAAAAGAGCTCAAAGTATATACAAGTTTTAAATACCTCATTCTAGTTGGCATATAGCAATGCCATTTTGTAGAATGCCAAATTGTGTAAGCATAGGTTTCTTTTGGTTAATTTTTGAATGTCAACGTTTTTGGTAGGTTCAAGACTATAACGATTAAGACATGTAGGCAGCTGGCTCGAAATTCTGAAAATTTTAAATGTTCTTGTGAAAAACTGAGCTTTTCTCTGCCCCCTCCCACCCTTCATCTGGGCAAACTTCCCCAATGGAGAGTTCACCAAAATCAGACAGTCACAAAAGTTTGAATCTTCCCCACTCCACAAAAAAAATACATGGCTGTTGTGTCCACTGGAAAGATTAATTGTAATTTCCTGTTCTGTTTGCAACCCATCAAATAGACAATAATTGGGACTTCAAAGGCAACCATTAAAGTGTTACTAAACCCACAACAGTAAAATTAGTCTGTGTATGCAGTAAAGCATGCTTGTTATACTCACTGTGGAACATAAGGGGATAATCCTATGCATTGTGTAAAAAGGCTGTTTGATCCTGACTTCTCTGATCCTCCCCTTCTTCCAGTGCCTCCCTCTTATCTCTTGATAAGACATAGCATGTGGAGACACTCTGCACATGCTCAGTTTGGTGTTTATTGCTAGAGAGGGTTTTTTTTTCTTGGGAGAGTGCATGTGATCAGCACAGGGCCAATCAGCACTGTCCAGACAGAGGTCAGGGGTTCTGCATCTTCCTAGAGCAAAATTAAAACTCCTACAAGCTTTAACCAGCGCTCAGCTGGACACTGCTAGAAGTCACAAGACTGCTCTAACTGCTGACGAGAAATGTATTTAGCAATTTATATTTACTAAAATAATTGCACTTCCAAGTTCTGTGTACTGTAGGAGACCAGATATAGTGAATGCAGAGTCCTGGGTTTAGTAACACTTTAAAACCTGATTTTTTAACATTTCACTAAAAAATGAAAAAAATACCTCTTTTGGCTAGAGTTATACTTTAGGAGTTGCCATAGACTATCCACCCTCTGCACCCCTACCATTAAGACAAACCAAGCTGTCTTCTGCAGGTGCCTCCTTGGATTAATCCACCCCCCCCCCATGCAATCCCACCCACAGACATATAATTACTGCAAGCTCATTCACTGCATGCATTTTGCATAACTTACTGCTTATAGTTCAGCTCTTTTTCTTCCCAAGCAGTCCATGACCTTACAGTAATAGTTCCTTAATGATACTGCATGGGAACTACAGAAAGAGGGGGAGCCATATGTCAAAGGAGAAATTATAGAGATATGATCTGTTGCATATATTGTTTGGGTACATTCTTCTTAAAGACCCATTCCATGTTTTACCATTATGATTCGATTTTTAGTGGTGACAAATAGCCTGTGCAGAAAAAAGTGTTGAACATATGCAGCTACTACTGCATACATGCCTGGCCCATTCCTTCCAAACACCTCTGGATGACATAGGGCCACAGAAAGTATGGACAAGCCATAGGAAAGAATGGAAAAGGAGAACTTCCTTGTTCTTTTAATGCTGCTTTTTTTCTTTTGCCTTTTCTATACAAACCAAAAGTGCTTATCACAATTCAATGCTTACAGTGTATGTATTACTATAGGTAAAAGCTATTCACATCCACAAAGAGATGTTCACCGTACAGAATGGATTATTGACACCAACACTGAAGGCGAAGAGACCGGAACTCCGAGAGTTCTTCAAAGTGGAGATAGCGGAGCTTTATGCTACAGTGTCTGTGTGACAGTCCGTGAACAATATGTCTTATCATGCACATAAACTACAGAAATATGTGAATACATTCTTTTTATGTTTTTGGATTTTAGCCTTTGCAGTTATTTTAAAAGTGCTTGGAGTGCAAGGAAACGATGAATGACAACCGAGGTTAAATTAACCAATATTATGTTAAAGTATTACTAGCATGACAGTGTTTATACTGTACAGAAACAGACTGAAGACTAATATGTATAGTACAATATGCCAACATGGCTTTAGTAAGGACACTTTTTTAAGGAGCAAACTGAAGTCAAATAAAATAATTTCAGGATCATTGCACGAATCGTAAGAAAAAACAGATGGTTTTCTGGATTGCGAGGACTTTTGTGTCCTTTTTCTAGAGCATTGCAAATACTGCAAGCTGTGTAAACTATTAAAGATTTACAGAGATTAATAGTTTTCAATAAAATAACTATAACAATTGCTTGTCTGTAAGTGCATTATTGCTTTCTCTGATATTAAATTGTTTCATTAGCAAAACATGAATATATAAACTATATCATGAACTGGTTCAAACAAATGTGAAAGCTTTAACATATAAGCTTTAAGTAGTAACTCCACCTTTGTTGATAAAAAAAAAATATTCATCCCTAGGTGTTCTATGTACAGTGGGGCAAAAAAGTATTTAGTCAGCCACCAATTGTGCAAGTTCTCCCACTTAAAAAGATGAGAGAGGCCTGTAATTGGCATCATAGGTAGACCTCAACTATGAGAGACAAAATGAGAAAAAAAATCCAGACAATCACATTGGCTGATTTAGAAAGAATTTATTTGCAAATTATGATGGAAAATAAATATTTGGTCACCTACAAATAAGCAAGATTTCTGGCTCTCACAGACCTGTACCTTCTTCTTTAAGAGGCTCCTCTGTCCTGCACTCATTACCTGTATCAATGGCACCTGTTTGAACTTGTTATCAGTATAAAAGACACCTGTCCACAACCTCAAACAGTCACACTCCAAACTCCACTATGGTGAAGACCAAAGAGCTGTCGAAGGACACCAGAAACAAAATTGTAGACCTGCACCAGGCTGGGAAGACTGAATCTGCAATAGGCAAGCAGCTTGGTGTGAACAAATCAACTGTGGGAGCAATAATTAGAAAATGGAAGACATACAAGACCACTGATAATCTCCCTTGATCTGGGGCTCCACGCAAGATCTCACCCTGTGGGGTCAAAATGATCACAAGAACGGTGAGCAAAAATCCCAGGACCACACGGGGGGACCTAGTGAATGACCTGCAGAGAGCTGGGACCAACGTAACAAAGGCTACCATCACTAACACACTACGCCGCCAGGGACTCAGATCCTGCAGTGCCAGACGTGTCCCCCTGCTTAAGGCAGTACATGTCCGGGCCCGTCTGAAGTTTGCTAGAGAGCATTTGGATGATCCAGAAGAGGACTGGGAGAATGTCATATGGTCAGATGAAACCAAAATAGAACTCTTTGGTAGAAACACAACTCGTCGTGTTTGGAGGAGAGAGAATGCTGAGTTGCATCCAAAGAACACCATACCTACTGTGAAGCATGGGGGTGGCAACATCATGCTTTGGGGCTGTTTCTCCGCAAAGGAACCAGGACGACTGATCCATGTACAGGACAGAATGAATGGGGCCATGTATCGTGAGATTTTGAGTGCAAACCTCCTTCCATCAGCAAGGGCATTGAAGATGAAATGTGGCCGGGTCTTCCAACATGACAATGATCTCAAACATACCGCCCGGGCAATGAAGGAGTGGCTTCGTAAGAAGCATTTCAAGGTCCTGGAGTGGCCTAACCAGTCTCCAGATCTCAACCCCATAGAAAACCTTTGGAGGGAGTTGAAAGTCCATGTTGCCCAGCGACAGCCCCAAAACATCACTGCTCTAGAGGAGATCTGCATGGAGGAATGGGCCAACATACCAGCAACAGTGTGTGCCAACCTTGTGAAGACTTACAGGAAACGTTTGACCTCTGTCATTGCCAACAAAGGATATATAACAAAGTATTGAGATGAACTTTTGATATTGACCAAATACTTATTTTCCACCATAATTTGCAAATAAATTCTTTCCAAATCAGCCAATGTGATTGTCTGGATTTTTTTTCTCATTTTGTCTCTCATAGTTGAGGTCTACCTATGATGCCAATTACAAGCCTCTCTCATCTTTTTAAGTGGGAGAACTTGCACAATTGGTGGCTGACTAAATACTTTTTTGCCCCACTGTACATCGAGGGGATTTTAACAAACTTTGTTGCAGATTCCTACCTTTAGTTATTCTGAAGAAATAGCTGTTTGTTTGTGTCCATGTACAAAGCGAATTTGACTGGGAGTGACTATATATATATATATATATATATATATATATATATATATATATACATATATACTGCTCAAAAAAATTAAAGGAACACTTTTTAATTGGAGTATAGCATCAAGTCAATTAAACTCCTGGGATATTATTGATCTGGTCAGTTTTTTTCCCTACTTATCTTTTCTGACTGTTTCTCACTAGTTTTGCATTTGGCTAGGATCAGTGTCACTACTGATAGCGTGAGGCGATACCTGGACCCTACAGAGGTTGCACAGGCAGTCCAACTCCTCCAGGATGGCACATCAATATATGCCATTGCCAGAAGGTTTGCCGTGTCTCCAAACACAGTCTCAAGAGCATGTAGGAGATTCCAGGAGACAGGCAGTTACTCTAGGAGAGCATGACAGGGCCGTAGAAGGTCCTTAACCCATCACCAGGACCTGTATCTGCTCCTTTGTGCAAGAAGGAACAGGATGAGCACTGCCAGAGCCCTACAAAATGACCTCCAGCATGCCACTGGTGTGAATGTCTCTGACCAATCAGAAACAGACTTCATGAGGGTGGCGTGAGGGCCTGACATCCTCTAATGGTCCCTGTGCTCTCTGCCCGGCACCATAGAGCTCAATTGGCGTTTGCCATTGAACACCAGAATTGGCAGGTCCGCCACTGGCGCCCTGTGCTTTTCACAGATGAGAGCAGGTTCACCCTGAGCACATGTGAGAGATGTGAAAGGATCTGGAGAAGCCATGGAGAACGTTATGCTGCCTGTAATATCGTTCAGCATGACTGTTTTGGTGGTGGGTCAGTGATGGTCTGGGGAGGGATATCCATGGAGGGACGCACAGACTTCTACAGGCTAGATAATAGCACCCTGACTGCCATTAGGTATCGGGATGAAATCCTTGGACCCATTGTCAGACCCTACGCTGATTCAGTGGGTCCTGGGTTCCTCCTGGTGCATGACAATGCCTAGCCTCATGTGGCAATAGTATGCAGGCAGTTCCTGAAGGATGAAGGAATTGATACCATTGAATGGCCCCCACGCTCACCTGACCTAAATCTAATAGAACACCTCTGGGAAATCATGTTTTGGTCCATCCAATGCCGCATGGTTGCACTGCCTAGGAGCTCAGTGATGCCCTGGTCCAGATCTGGGAGGAAATACCTCAGGACACCATCCGTCGTCTCATTAGGAGCATGCCCCGACGTTGTCAGGCTTGCATACAAGCATGTGGGGGCCATACAAACTACTTTGCTACAATGAAATTTCAGCAAAATGGACTAGCCTGCTGCATCATTTTTTCACTTTGATTTTCGGGGTATCTCTGAATTCAGTCCTCTGTAGGTTGATAATTTTCATTTCCATTAAACAATGGGGCATCCTTACATTCCTAACACATTACCCAGTCCATATCAGTATAGATATCCAGCATGATATTTTTCCCCACTGAGATCTGATGTGTTTTCAAACACTTATAGGGCTCTAATCAGGACAGTGGCAGGGTCTGCATCCCTTTAGACATGATTTTGCTTTGGGAGCACCTCACCAAAAATGACATTTTTGTTGCAGGAGATGCCCAAAATTTAAATTGTATCTTAGTGCAGACTTCTGGGAAAATCAGTAAGCCAATCATACATGCAGAAAATGACATTTCTGGGGGGCGTTTTGTACGCCATTCAGAATAAAGCGCAACAGCACAGCGGGCATATACTGCCCATAAATGTGCATTGCAGGTACATGGGTTTTACCATACTTTACTACAAGCTCATATATGAGAACTTTAAACAGAATTATGAATTCTAACTTAACAAAAGCGAGGGACCTTCTAGGCTCTTTCAGTAAATTAAATTAGTGCGTTATTGTATTGCATTTTAAGCTGCTTGTTTTGGTCCTAAGAAGATTTTTTTATTGTAAGTTGCATAGGAGTTTAGCAAGACAAGGTACTGTGCAGTAACCTATAGCAACCAGAAATAAGTAAACTTTCAGGGACCTGACTTTAGTTTACAGAAAATAGATTGGTTGCAATGGTTTACTGCAGCTTGCACTTCACCACTGCTCTTTACATAGCTGAATGAGGCCAATAATGAAAAAATGGAATTATGTCATTATACATTTTACATATTGAATCAACTCACACATGAATGCTTTCAGTGATTATGGAATGCGTTACACTATAAACAGCAATAAGCATTATCTTTAGCTTAAAGTAGAACTCACCCTAAAACAGGAAATTGCAGCCAATTTTTTTTAAAACTATAGCAATGATTGTTTTATGCAAATAACCTACTTCCAGTGTCTTATGTAATAACATGACCCAGACCCCTTCAGACTGCCAGTAGAGGCTCTGTGAGCTTTCCTCCTAATGCAGGCCATAGACCGGCTTTCAGCCGATAAACGAAAAATCGGTCTGTGCCGATGCTGCCACCAATGCTCACGAAAGAATGGGACAAGAAACCAGTTTGACAGAGACAGGGGAGCACACCATACAATGTGACAACAATAAAAATATATTATGTTTTTATGTGGATACAAATGGATACATTTGTTGCAACTGCAAGACTTTTTCATATAAAATATAATGGTCTTCTTCTTCTTCTTTAGAAAATTTTAAAGAACCTTCTTAGAATCTCATTACCTTTTCTAGGAATACAATTTAATTTTGGACTTTCAGAAACAATATATATATATATATATATATATATATATATATACACATATACGTGTGTGTGCATTTACAGTAAAAAGAATGCTGGCAACCTTGCAGGTCACGGCTCATGCGCAGATTTTTTATCTTTAAAATGATCGGCCGATTTGCCCATCATTGCCGGGAAAATCGGCTGAATTTTCCAACATGACCGATAAAAAACTGCAAAAACCCCCAAAACATGGCCGATCAATTAACCCACTAACAGTGCGAAAATTGGCCGATTTCTGACCCGTCTATGGCCGGCATAAGGCTTCTTCCTGGGTCCACACCATACCCACAACCACAGCTCCCTCCCTCGTGTGCCTGCTGCACAATTCCTCATCCCAATGCTGTATACTAACATTACATTTTCTCACTTACAATGGGCCAGGCAAATTTTCAAAAGCTGTTGGGTCATAAATCAGTCTGAACACACCTTTCACCATCCAATTCACAAATGAAAGACAAAATGTTATGTTAATCTGCTGCAGGAGCAAAAAAACCCCTTCAACCTTGAGATATCTGCATATAGTAGCAGTATGTTGTGTCTGACGGAGCAAGGAAGGCATATGTATATGCGTCTAACCCAAGCTAAATAGGCCCAGCGGCATTGGTTCTGCCACAGATTCACAGACCCTGCTTTCCTCTGCCTTTCCATTGATCCATGTGTTGGCACTGTGAGCCAAGAGGGAAATGAGGTGGTGGAACAAAGGCAGAGGTGTCTCGAGGGATGTGTCAAAGCAGGGGTCAGTGGTGTTAGAGATCTGTATAGTAGCTGGGCTAAGAGATGCCTGAAGGCTATGTCAGAGCTGGGTGTGAGGTACCTCAAGGGTTATGAATAAGAGTGAGAGGTGTGAAGGGCTGTTGGAGTGAACATTTTCTGCAGGTTTGCATTGGAGTGGGGGGGTAAGGTTGGGACAGGGATGAGGAGGGCTGTGTCAGGGCAGGAGTAAAAGGTGCCAGAGGGATGTGTTGGAGTTGGAGTTAGGTTGGAGTGGAGGTGAGAGGTGTAGTGGGCTGTGTTACAGCGGGGGTCAAATATTCCTGGAGGACTGTCTTAAAGTGAGGTAGACAGCTTTGTCGAAGGTCAGAGCAGCAGTGAGAGGTTTTTGGACTAGAGAAGTGGAGGTGAGAGTTGCAAGGAAGACTGAGATAGTGAAGGGCTTTGTTAGAGCAGTTGTGGGTAGGCAGTGGGGTAAGAGGTGGTCCTCGAGAGCCATACTGGTGCAGGGTCAAGAGGACTATGTTGCAAAAAATGTCATCAGAGAGATGAGAAAATGAGTGAAAACTAGAAACAAACTAGTTTGTGGCTGTTTCCAGCCATCGTATTTTAATACTGTATGATGTCTATTGGTCAGCCATGTGAAAAAGCTCATCCCGCTCTTCTTTCTGTTATCTGTGGATGTAGTTACCATGAAGACTTTTTTCTGGGACATGTTCAAAGCCTATAAACGGGGCAACTTGAAGTAGTGATATGAAGTAAATTTTAAAATACAGTTACATTTGTTCAGTAAATATATAGCAAGTGACAAAACCATCTAACACCACAAACATATATAAGCAATACTGAGCACACATGACAACCAAAACCTAGTGAAAATTACCTAACAATCTAAATAACTATCTAAAGTATAAACAGTCAGGGGAGCAGGGTCAGGTAAGGCTAGGTCATGTGTTAGGTGTGAGGAACAGTGGTCAAGAAGGGGGGCCAGAACAGGGATCAGGTATACGGAGAGTAGGCAGAGGCAGCAGGATCATGGTAACAGGTACAAGAGGTAGGAAAAAGAAGGAAGGGTTCAAGGAAACAGGGTCAGGGTGGCAGGTACAAGGAAAACTTGGTCAGGATAACTGGTGCAAAGCACAGGACAGGAGCAGGATCACTGTGTACAAAACAGCAGGAGCATGCAGTAAAGGTACACAGGAAAAAACACTGCAGCATTGTAGAAATATAGCGGAGGAGCTATAATACCCTCCATGCAGCCAGCATCAGGTGGAGACTAATTGCTGGGGTTTGCTGGATATTGGAAGACAACCAATGGGACAACATGCTTCAGGTCCATGAACCACAGTGCTAATAGCAGGTGATCTAGTTCCTAACAATGCACGGTGACTGGTAGTGACCAGATCACAAGCCATTAACGCTATTGTTCTGCTAAGTAGTCTGTGAGTATCTCTTGTGGTTCCATCTCATTTGCATACCATTGGTATAGCTACTTATAGTGACCTAATCACACACAGCAGTGACTCCTGTGTCTCTGCAGTTGGTCTGAGAGTGACCCAAGTGGTTCTGTCACAATGGCCATTGTCCCTCCTGCTTTGCAGTGGGTCCTTGAGCACTCCTTGTCGGTACGGTGTCACTTAATACTATTTTCTTTTATGTAATGCTAGGGTATGTCAGCCACAAATGGCCTACATCTTCTCTTGCTTGACATTTGGTCAATACACTACCCTTCCTCACTACTGGAGTGGCGGCCTACGGTCACCTAGTCACAATCAGCTGTTTACCCTTTCTATGCTACAGGTGGTGCATTAATTACCCTTGATTGTATTATTTAACTTGCATACTGGTTGTACACTGGTCTGCATTGACCAAGTCACGCCAGGCCATTTAAGTGTTACTAAACCCACAACAGTAAAATCAGTCTGTATATGCAGTAAAGCATGCTAGTTATACTCACTGTGGAACATAAGGGGTTAATCCTCTGCATTGTGTAAAAACAATGTTTGATCCTGACTTTTATGATCCTCTCTTTCTTCAAGTGTCCCCTCTTATCTCCTAATAAGACATATTGTGTGGAGTCACTCTGCACATTTTCAGTTTGGTGTGTATTGCTAGAGATGTTTTTTTTTTCTTGGGAGGGTGCATGTGACCAGCACAGGGCCAATCAGCACTGTCCAGACAGAGGTCAGGGGTCCTGCATCCTCCTACAGCAGAATGAAAAGTCCTCCTACAAGCTTTAACCAGTGCTCACAGTCACAAGACTGCTCTTACTACTGATGAGAAAAAGTATTTAGCAGTTTCTAGTTACTAAAATAATTGCACTTCCATGTTCTGTGTACTGTGGGAGACCAGATATGGTGAATGTAGGGTCTTGGGTTTAGTAACACTTTAACCCCTTCTTTTCTGCAGTTGTTCTGTGAGTCACCCTTGCAGTTGCTGACTCACTTGTTGGTGCCCTAGTCATAGACGACCTTTGCTCCTCCATTTTATAATGGCATTAGATAATATGGTCTCAATCAGTTATCTATTCCTCCTGCTCCACAGCTGGGTCGTGAGTCCACTCTGTTGGTGTGGCCTCATCTTTCTCTTTCTCTCTCTCTCTCTATATATATATATAAACCTCACTGGACCCCACCTGTTTGAATAACTTAGACCCATATCCTTGAGCCTGTTTGCCTCCAAGCTTCCTGAACGCCTTGTGCACAACTGTATGAGATGCTACCTCACTGAAGACAACCTTCTCGGTCCCCAACTGCCCTAATAATACTCACCAATGACCTACTAACTGCTAAAACCAACAGCCAGTACTCTATACTCATACTCTTAGACCTTTCTGCTGCCTTTGACACAATTGACCACCCACTCCTCCTCAACAAACTCCAATCCCTTGAACTCCGTGACTCTGCTATTTCCTGGTTCTTCTCCTACTTATCTTAGTGCACTTTCCATATTACATACAATACCATCTTCTTCGCACCTCTTCCTCTTTCTTTTGGGGTACCCCAAGGCTCTGTCCTTGGGCCTTTCCTCTTCTCTCTCTATACCTCTTCCCTGGGCCAGTTGATAACCTCCCTTGGCTTCCAATACCACCTCTATACTGATGACACCCAGATCTATCTCTCGACTCCTTAACTAACCCCCTCAATCTCCTTGCTTTTCACAAAAAACTGAGTGACATATCAGTATGGATGCCACACCACTTCCTCAAACTCTGAGCTTTTAATATTTCCTCCTCCCCCATTCCCTCCCCATGACTTTACCATTGAGATCAACGGCACAACCATTGGTCCCTCCACACATGCCAGGGTGCTAGGTGTAATCATAGATTCTCACCTCTCCTTCAACCCCCACGTCCAATCACTGGCTAATTCTTGTCGCGTTAACCTCTGCAACATTTCCAGAATTTGCTGCTTCTTGACTAACAACACAACAAAACAGGTTATTCACTCCTTGGTTATTTCTGCCTTTACTACTGCAATCCCCTGCTCACTGACCTACCCCTTCACAGGCTAACCCCCCTTCAGTCTATTATGAATGCTGCTGCTAGCCTAGTATACCTTACTAACCGATTAGTGACTGCTGCCCCTCTCTGCCAATCTCCTGGTTTCCACTAGTCCAATGTACAAAGCCATCCACAACATAACCCCCAGCTACATCACCAACCTCAGTTGCAGATTTCGTCCAAACTGTCTTCTCCGCTCCTCCTAAGACCTCCTGCTCTCCAGTTTCCTTGTTACCTCCTCCCACGCTCGACTCCATGATGTCCATGTAAATTGATAGAAAACTGGCTAAAAGATTGTATTCAGAAAGTAGTGGTTAATGATTAATACTATGAATGGTCTGGGGTCATCAGTGGTGTACCCCAAGGTTCAGTGTTGGGACCCTTACTTTTTAATATATTTATAAACGATATAGGGTCTGACATTGAAGATCCCATTTCAGTCTTTGCAGATGACACCAAGTTCAGCAGTGGAATAACGTCCTTACAGGATGTCTTCAACTTACAAGCCGACCTCAATGCACTGTTTAATTGGGCAACTATGTGGCAAATGAGGTTTAATGTTGATAAATGTAAGGTTATGCACTTGGGGGCTAAGAATATGCATGCATCATACATACTAGGGGGAGTACAACTGGGGGAACCAATGGTGGAGAAGGATCTGGGGGTTCTGGTAGATCACAAGCTTAATAGGCATGCAATGCCAAGCTGCGGTTTCTAAAGCAAGCAAAATCCTCTCTTGTATTAACCACTTGCCTACCAGGCACTTATACCCCCTTCCTTACCAGGCCAATTTTCAGCTTTCAGCGCTGCCGCACTTTGATTGACAATTGCGCGGTCATGCAACATTGTACCCATATGAAATTTTGATCATTTTTTTCTCACAAATAGAGCTTTCTTTTGGTGGTATTTAATCGCCACTGGGCACTTTACTTTTTGCGCTATAAATTAAAAATAGTGCAAAAAATTTGAAAAAAAAAAAAAGTTTATTTGTTTCTTTTATAAAATTTTTCAAACAGGTATTTTTTCTCCTTCACTGATTTGCGTTGATGAGGCGGCACTGATGGGCACTGATAGGCAGCACTAAAGGGCACTGATAGGCAGTACTAATGAGGTGGCACGGATAGGCGGCACTGATAGACAGCACTAATTAGGGGTCACGGATAGGCGGCACTGATATGCAGCACTGATAGGCGGCACTGATAGGTGACACTGATGATGGGTACTGATAGACGGCACTGACTGGCATCACTTCTGGGCACTGACTGGCGGCACTGACTGGCACAACCCCTGGGCACTGACTGGTGGCACTGACTGGCAGCACTGCTGGGCTGCACTGGTGGGTGGCACTGGTGGGCAGCACTGGTGGGTGGGCACAGGTGGGTGGCACTGGTGGGCACAGGTGGGTGGCACTGGTGGGCACAGGTGGGTGGGCACAGGTGGGTGGCACTGCTGGGCACATGTAGGTGGCACTTCTGGGCACAGGTAGGTGGCACTGCAGAGTGGCACAGGTAGGTGCACTGCTGGGCACAGGTGGGGGCACTGCTGGGCACAGGTGGGGGCACTGCTGGGAATGGGTGGGCGGGGCTAGTGGGCGCACTGCTGGGCGGAACTTGCGGGTGTCACTGCTGGGCACCGATCATCAGGGCACTGATCATCAGTGCCCTGATGATCGGTGCCGATCCCCGCTCTGACAACTGCCGGTTCTCGGCAGTACTTTCCTCACGATCTGACAGCGTGAGGAAAGTGCAGCCGAGAACTGGCACTTGCATTTCCCTGTGATCAGCGTGTCATTGGACACCGCTGATCACGTGGTAAAAGGCCGGTGGGATCGGCCTTTCACTACATCACGTGATCAGCTGTGTCCGTAGGACACAGCGATCACGGAGATCGCCGGGTGCGCGCCCCCTGGGGCGCGCAGGAGTGCGCGTTCTGGGAGGACGTCATATGACGTCCACTCAGAACTGGCCGGCCGCGGTGAAGCCGTCATTCGGCTATGCGCGGTCGGCAAGAAGTTAAAAGAGGTATAGACTCCAGAGAGAGATATCATTTTACCCCTGTACAAATCATTAGTAAGACCTCATCTGGAATATGCAGTTCAGTTTTGGGCACCAATTCACAAAAAGAACATTGGGGAACTGGAGAAAGTACAGAGAAGGGCAACTAAACTGATACGAGGCATGGAGGAGATCAGCTATGAGGAAAGATTAGAGGAACTGAATTTATTATCTCTGGAGAAGAGGAGATTAAGGGGGGAAATGATCAACAAGAAATTTAATCTCCAAACACGGAACGGTTTCTTCACAGTGAGAGCTGTGAAAATGTGGAATAGACTCCCTCAAGAGTTGGTTCTGGCCAGCTTAGTGGATTGCTTCAAAAAAGGCCTGGATTCTTTCTTAGATACACAGAATATAACTGGATACTAACATTTATAGGTAAAGTTGATCCAGGGAATATCGGATTGCCTCTCGGGGGATCAGGAAGAAATTTTTTTTTCCAGCAGGTGCAAATTGGATCGTGCTTTGCTGGGGTTTTTTGCCTTCCTCTGGATCAACTGTCGGTATAAGATTATAACTTTTTTTTTTTCTATCGTTGAACTGGATGGACTTTTGTCTTTTTTTAGCTGGACTAACTATGTAACTTCTCCAGAGCTTCTCCCATCCTATGGAACTCCCTGCCCCAATATGTGCAGCTAGCTCCTCCCTGTCCACTTTTTAGGCATTCCTTGAACACGTACTTATTCAGGGAAACCTATCCCACCTCCATCTAAGAACTGTACTTGAGTCGCTTCCATCAGATCATTCCCTGCAGCTGTTAACTATTGTACCACCTCTCCCTCCCTCTAGATTGTAAGCTCCATGAGCAGGGCTCTCCTATTCCCTCTGCATTGAACTGTATTGTAATTGTACTGTCCCCCTTTACATTGTAAAGCGCTGCATAAACTGTTGGCACTATATAAATCCTGTATAGTAATAATAGTAATATGCAGTATATCTTTACATATATATTTATATTTACTGTTGGCTAGCTCTGTTTGCATGTTATGGTCCAACTCTGATTGATTGATTGATTGATTGATTAATTGACTGATTGATTGGATCAATCAGCTTCTCCCTGTCCTCCAAAATCTAGATGAGGAAGTGTCCCCAATTCATATGGAGGCATAGGCATGCAGGGAGGATCAGTCTATGGGAGTAATTTCTAGACTAGAATTATTTGCTCAGGGCCAGACTGAGTCCTTGGTAGGCTTCTTCCTAATACTGAGCCAAGCTTTTCAGACATTGGGACTCGGTCACCATGGTTTGGCAGTCCTATGTACTGCAATGTATGTAATTTCTCTTCCCTGGGATCATGACTAAGAAGCTGGTCTTCCCTTCATGGGGACCTTCTGACCTCTGTGGAGCTTGTGGAATGCCTACTGTCTGTCCCATTTTTCCAGGTATACCTATGCTTCCTGCATCTTTTTGTTGTGACCTTGCTGTCTTTTATCTAAGCGTGGTCCTTCCATGGACCTCTCCATTGCACCTCAGGTCTTCCCAACGTGCTAGCCCTTAACAGTCCCCCAGATCATTGCTGTTCCCCATTCTGGCAGCATGGTACAAACCAGTATTAGTATTATCTCTAGTGCACTTTGGCAGAACCTAACAGATTTGTTTGATATTTTGGCCCTGAATGCATACAGAATACCTTCCACTCAATGCCTTGGTGCTTCTAACAAATATGAGCCACTTGTGACCCTCCTAGTCTCAGGGTTCAACTTGAACTTTGATTGTCTCCAGTCTCAGGGATCTCTAGACTTTGTGGGTTGAGTTCATGCAAACATACACCCTTGTGGCTCAGGGACTGACTTGTGTAAAGCTCACCTCCCCACTTGAATTTTTTATTTGCTTGGTGGAAAACCAGGATTCTTTTCCGAGCTGTACTTTGTGGGACAAACCTGACTTCTTCAGTCAGCTTCATAAATTACTATAAAGGGTCTTCCCCTCACTCCTTAGTGGAGGCCTTTGCTCAAGGTGTTGCAAGCATGTGTTCTTCCTGTATATTTCAGAATGAATCAGCGGGGTTTAAACCTGGTTCTGTCAGTTGGACCACCCCAGAAATTTAGAAAAGAGTTTTCCCTGTCTAGCCTTACTTGTGAGCTTTCTCACTGCCAATGATTCTGCATGTCGACTCCTGAGTATGCGGTTTTCACCAGGGTGGAGCTCTTGCTTGTCTTCATTAAGTACAAAGTTGATTTGAGACCAATTTCACTTTTCCTCCTATGGTGCTTTCCTCTCACTCAGCTTGACCCAGACCTTGTTTTAATATTTCTCTTTTCTGCTCCTCAGAAAGTTCACTTCCATTGCTCAGTCAATCAAAACAGTACCAAAATAAATTGTATATAAGTTTTTTAAACAGAGTGAGCTTCTGCCTGGTTGCATTTAATTTGCTTACTTTTAACTTTTATTTCTTTACTTTTAAAAAAAGGTCTCACAATCACTATTATTCAGTGGCACTTTAAAGCCCTAATGTAAAATAAAAAGAAATACCACAATCATTGGTGGTCAGTGGTCAGTGGCCAGGGATAATGTATTTGTCAGGAATGGACTGGCCAGCAATGGTGGGACTCACCTGCCTTTTGATCTGCAGTACCAGGGCTGGCCAGCGGATGCTCCCAGCAATCAGAGACTCAACTTTGCAGCCAGCTAACACCTGGAACTGATTATGCTGGGGTATTTAAGGGATGGCCAGACCCAGAGACTCTGCCTTGGTGTTGTGTTTGTCCTGGGCCCTGTATCCTGTTTCTGTCCTGCATCCTGTTTCTGAACCGCTGCTGACTTCTCCTGCTCTGATCCCGGCTCGCTCCTGACCATCCCTCTGCCTGACCCTCTGTACCACGCTGCTTGCTACCTGTTCTGATCCCTGGCTTGTGACCCTGACCATCCCTCTGCCTGACCCTCTGTACTACGCTGCTTGCTACCTGCTGAACCTGGCCTGTGACCCCGACCAATCTCCGCTTGCTCCCCCTGTACCTTCCTGCCCTATTGATATTGACCCGGCCTGCCTGACGACGCTTGCTTGTATGTACTGTTATCTGTGGGTGGTTGGTTTGGTTTGTTTGCACTGTATTATGTTTTAGTATTGCACTGCATTTATGTTTGTATTGTTAGTGTTAATAAATTATATTGTTTATAACATATCTGAGGTCTGCGTTTCCCTGCGACAGCCACACACCTCTGGTCTCACCTGGGAGCCCTGACATTACACCAAGGCCAATCCTGACCAGAAGTGGCTGCACAGGGAAGCCATCTTGGCTTGTTGCTGGGAAGGATGGATCTGGATGAGGTTGTGTATTTATATCTGCTAGTGTTTGATGACAGGGAGTATGCTTATCAAACTCTGAAGGAGTATCCCAGGGATCAACTACTAGAATGTATACGGCTCGCTCATGTTCTAGTAGATCAGGGCACAGAGTTCTCTGAGGTGCAGCCTTTGATTGAGGTTTGTGCTGAGTTGGTTTCATCTGGTTCCCCCGAATGCAGGGATGAATTTTTGCCACCATTTAGTGCAGACCAGGTAGAGTCCCTGGTGTGGTTATTAGAGGATGATGTGGGTTACTTTCTGGAGCGTTATTCCACATGTTCACCACAGACACTAAGAGATTGTATAAACGCAGTACAGTCATTGACCAGACAGGCTTTGTGTAAGCTCAGCTTTGTTCAACCCCTACTGCAGACATGGACAGACTTGTTGCACCCAGCCCCAGTCAGCTTACAAAAACCCAGTCCTGCTTCTAACTCTACTCCTGTATTCCCACCAGCTCCTCCAGTTACAGCCCAGTATACTTGGCTATCTACCGCATGTCAGTACCCTGTTCCCACTCGCTGCACCTATCCTGCCTTTAACCCTGTAAAAAAGCCCTCTGTAGCAACTGCTCCCTCTCCTGTTCCATCCTCCAGTTCTTCTCTGTCTCCAGCTGCTCCATTCGTTTGCAGACCTGCGTTTACTTGCAGTGCTCCAGTAGTTAAAACCAGAAAAAAGCGAAAATTCTTTCCAACCAATACCATCCTGCCAGTATCCAAACCGGTGAACCTGCCTTCCGTGGTTCAGCCTGAAGCCTCTACTCAGCCTGAAGCCTCTCTTCAGCCTGATGCCTCTCTTCAGCCTGATGCCTCTCTTCAGCCTGATGCCTCTCTTCAGCCTGATGCCTCTCTTCAGCCTGATGCCTGCATTCAGCCTGATGCCGCTACTCAGCATGATGAACTGATCCAGCCCGACGATCCTATTAGGCCAGTTGACTCGATGCCCGCTGTTGATCCAGATGATCCGGTACCTGATCCAGTGCCCGCTGTCGTGCCAATTGACTCAGAGCCCGCTGTCATACCTGGTGACCCGGTGCCCACTGCCTTGCCAGATGACGCGGTGCCCGCTGGCAAGCCAAATGACCTGATGCCTGGTGACCCAGTGCCCGCTGTCATACCTGGTGACCCGATGCCCGCTGTCGAGCCAGACAATCCGATACCTGATGACCCGGTGCCCACTGTCGTGCCTATTGACTCGGAGCCCACTGTCTTGCCAGACGACTCGGTGCCCGCTGTTCCGCCAGACGACTCGGTGCCCGCAGTCCCGCCAGTTGACTCGGTGCCCGCAGTCTTGCCAGACGACTCGGTGCCCGCAGTCCCGCCAGACGACTCGGTGCCCGCAGTCCCGCCAGTTGACTCGGTGCCCGCAGTCTTGCCAGACGACTCGGTGCCCGCAGTCTTGCCAGACGACTTGGTGCCCGCAGTCTTGCCAGACGACTCGGTGCCCGCAGTCTTGCCAGACGACTCGGTGCCCGCAGTCTTGCCAGTTGACTCGGTGCCCGCTGTTCCGCCAGTTGACTCGGTGCCCGCAGTCTTGCCAGACGACTCGGTGCCCGCAGTCTTGCCAGACGACTCGGTGCCCGCAGTCTTGCCAGACGACTCGGTGCCCGCAGTCTTGCCAGACGACTCGGTGCCCGCTGTTCCGCCAGTTGACTCAATGCCCGCAGTCTTGCCAGACGACTCGGTGCCCACTGTCGTGCCTGGTGACTCGGTGCCCGCCGCTTCGCCTGGGGGCCCGAGACCTGTTGCTCCGCCTGAGGGCCCGAGACCTGTCGCTCGATCTGGGGGTCCGGCGCCTGCCGCTCCGCCTGAGGGCCCGAGACCTGTCGCTCCATCTGGGGGTCCGCCGCCCGCCGCTCCGCCTGAGGGCCCGAGACCTGTCGCTCCATCTGGGGGTCCGGCGCCCGCCGCTCCGTCTGAGGGCCAGAGACCTGTCACTCCATCTGGGGGTCCGATGCCTGTCGCCCCGCCTGGGGGCCCGATGCCTATCGCCCCGCCCGGGGGCCCGGTGCCTGCCGCCCCGCCCGGGGGCCCGGTGCCTGCCGCCCCGCCCGGGGGCCCGGTGCCTGCCGCTCCGCCCGGGGGCCCGGTGCCTGCCGCTCCGCCCGAGGGCCGCTCCGTCTGAGGGCCAGAGACCTGTCACTCCATCTGGGGGTCCGGCGCCCGCCGCTCCGCCCAGGGGCCCGAGGCCTGTCGCGCCGCCCGGGGGCCCGAGGCCTGTCGCCCCGCCCGGGGGCCCGAGGCCTGTCGCCCCGCCCGGGGGCCCGGTGCCTGTCGCCCCGCCCGGGGGCCCGGTGCCTGTCGCCCCGCCCGGGGGCCCGGTGCCTGTCGCCCCGCCCGGGAGCCTGGTGCCTGCCGCTCCGCCTGAGGGCCCGAGACCTGTAGCCCCGCCTGGGGGTCCGGCGCCCGCCACCCCGCCCGGGGGCCCGGTGCCTGCCGCTCCGCCCGGGGGCCCGGTGCCTGCCACCCCGCCCGGGGGCCCGGTGCCTGCCGCTCCGCCCAGGGGCCCGGTGCCTGCCGCTCCGCCCGGGGGCCTGGTGCCTGCCGCTCCGCCCGGTGGCCCGCTGCCTGCTGCTTCTCCTGGTAGCCCGATGTGCCTCTGCCCGGAGTCCTGCCCGATGTGCCTCTGCCCGGAGTCCAGCCCGATGTGCCTCTGCCCGGAGTCCAGCCCGATGTGCCTCTGCCCGGAGTCCAGCCCGATGTGCCTCTGCCCGGAGTCCAGCCCGATGTGCCTCTGCCCGATGTGCCTCTGCCCGGTGTGCCTCTGCCCGGAGTCCAGCCCGATGTGCCTCTGCCCGGAGTCCAGCCCGATGTGCCTCTGCCCGGTGTGCCTCTGCCCGGAGTCTAGCCCGGTGTGCCTCTGCCCGGAGTCCAGCCCGGTGTGCCTCTGCCCGGAGTCCAGCCCGGTGTGCCTCTGCCCGGAGTCCAGCCCGGTGTGCCTCTGCCCGGTGTGCCTCTGCCCGGTGTGCCTCTGCCCGGAGTCCTGCCCGGTGTGCCAGTCTTTGATATCCCGCCAGTTACCAGACCCGGGCGGTGGAACATTTTTCCCAGCTAGGACTGTTTGGAGCGTCCTGAGGCCGCTCCTTGAGGGGGGGGGGTACTGTCAGGAATGGACTGGCCAGCAATGGTGGGACTCACCTGCCTTTTGATCTGCAGTACCAGGGCTGGCCAGCGGATGCTCCCAGCAATCAGAGACTCAACTTTGCAGCCAGCTAACACCTGGAACTGATTATGCTGGGGTATTTAAGGGATGGCCAGACCCAGAGACTCTGCCTTGGTGTTGTGTTTGTCCTGGGCCCTGTATCCTGTTTCTGTCCTGCATCCTGTTTCTGAACCGCTGCTGACTTCTCCTGCTCTGATCCCGGATCGCTCCTGACCATCCCTCTGCCTGACCCTCTGTACCACGCTGCTTGCTACCTGTTCTGATCCCTGGCTTGTGACCCTGACCATCCCTCTGCCTGACCCTCTGTACTACGCTGCTTGCTACCTGCTGAACCTGGCCTGTGACCCCGACCAATCTCCGCTTGCTCCCCCTGTACCTACCTGCCCTATTGATATTGACCCAGCCTGCCTTGTATGTACTGTTATCTGTGGGTGGTTGGTTTGGTTTGGTTTGTTTGCACTGTATTATGTTTTAGTATTGCACTGCGTTTATGTTTGTATTGTTAGTGTTAATAAATTATATTGTTTATAACATATCTGAGGTCTGCGTTTCCCTGCGTCAGCCACACACCTCTGGTCTCACCTGGGAGCCCTGACAGTATTCATGTATTTAAATGTCTGTGCTACATTTGTTTTTTTGTTTTTTTCTAATTTAACAAACACTGAAGCTAAAATGCCTGCTTCAGCTAATAAATCACAAGAAGGTTTCTGATAGCAACTCTGCTACACAGATACATTTCTAAGAGATGCCCCCATAAACTTAAGGCCCAGCAGGGAATGACTCTAGCCCTAGGGTCAGCAGATTGGATCCCAACCATGGCATTACCTGCACAGAGTTTGCATGTTCTCCCTGTGTTGGCATGAGTTTCTTCCTGGTACTTTGGCTTTCTCCCACACACCAAAGACATGCTGATAGGTTAATTGGCTGCAGTCTATATTGGTCCTAGTATGTGTATGTATGAATGTGAGTGAGGGACCTTAGACTGTAAGCTCCTTGATGGCAGGGACTGATGTGATTGTATAATAAATATGTAAAGCACTACGTGAGTTACATATGTACCTGTGATAAATAATATCTATCCTTAAAGTGAGACTAAGCACAATAAAGTATTTATATTATATGAACAACAGTAAAATACGATTACTGCAAAATCTTTTATTTTTAATTCTTTTGAGGGACACAGAAAAAAGTAATTCTTAAGCCACTGGTTTATATGCAGTTGCTTTCAGGAGGTGGACACTGGCAAGCAGAAACAAATGTTGATGACCACCCTCTGTATTACTGTATTACTCAACATCCTGTCATGTTTCAGCTTTCTGAGCAAACAGTAAGTACAGTCATTAAACACAGAGGCGTGCGACCTGTGACCCTCAATGGACTTCAAGAAAAAAAAAAGTAACAATCCTTTTTTCTTCATCGTCCATTAAGGTACACAGGAAGATAGTAATTCTTAGACAATTGGATCCAAAAGCAGTGCAACTGAGAAGTAGACAACAGCCACTGAAAAATGCAATGGATGTGGAAAGTTTATTTTAAAATTATCTGAAGAAATCCTGAACAAGGCTAGACAAAAAAGGGACAGCAAATATGAAGATTGGTACCAACAAAGAAAGGCACCAAGAAAGAAGTTGGCGTTCCACAGCAGGGCAGGTAATAATACTAAGTCTCAGTTCACACTACTACAACCTGAAAGTCGCCTGACATACAGAGCAACTTTGCCAAGCAACTTGAGTACTACTTTGAAGCAACTCTGAAGCAACTTTCAGTGAATGCCTGGGTAATCTTTCTGTAATCTCGGATCCAAATCCCATCAATATAGATGAGGATCTGACTTGGAGGTGACTTCCATTAAAATCTAGGGCCACAAGTCAGATAGAAGCAGGGGTGGACTGACAACTCATGGGGCCCCCGGGCAATAGGGGATCATGGGGCCCCTGTGTCCTTGCCCAAACTCAAAAAAGCCTATGAAAACGTACCAGGGGCATCTCATGGGGCCCCCTACTGACCACGGGCCCTCGGGCAGTGCCCAAGCTTCCAAATGGTCAGTCCGCCCCTGGATAGAAGTCACCTTGAAGTAGTACAGGAACCTTTTCTAAAGTCAGAGCGACTTCAGTAGTGCTAATTAAGACAGCTCTCAGTGACTAACATGGGATTTCACATGTCATGTGACTTGGGGTCTCACAAGTCAGATCCCAAGTTACTGCAATGTGAATCGAGCATAAGAGGAAGCTACTATTCTGAAAGAATGATAAGCTTCAACAATAATTTGCAGGGCAAAATAACAACCAATATAGGAAAACACACAGGTCGGAGAAAACTTAGACCACCAGCAAAAATGGTCAACAAAACAAGAATGTTTGTAAGATAAAAACCGATTCCTAGGATCCTTAACCCTTAAGTTCAGGGAAAGGAATATTGGTCAAAGTATGTCCCTAACTAAGGACCATCCAGTGAACAGAATACACATAACCCTTGACCTCAGGGCAAGGTAGATCCATAATATTACAGCCCTTTCTAGTCTAAAGGGAGAGAGGGAAAAAAACCTTTGATGTAAAACAAAGAATAGATTACTAAGTCCATTTTAAGTGGTGGATGATCTGCACACCTATATAAAAGGGAAGAATAAATAAGCAAAGGTATATTCTTGTAAAAAAAAAATAAAAGAAGTTGCATTTATGAACAGAACCCTGCAGAGAAAAGTGCACATATCTTGTGCAATAAAAGATGTAACATTTATTTTGTAAAACAAAGATGGTAACTCGCATATGCTCATATCAGCATATCAGGCTGGCAGGATACAGATCTGTGTAAACCCAATGATAACTAACTGTTTACAATTGTCTTACAATTAAGTCTTAAATGAGTGCGTAAATTATTTCAATTGGACAAACAGAGCAAATGATTGACACTGACATTTTCATTCATAACATCGGAGTCAATCCTGGGACTGTCCATTAGAGGGAGCGCTTATCACAAATATGGCAGAGTCTGGACAAATGACAAGAAACTATACATTTTTGTAATGAAAGAAAATAACTTCTAGGAGAATACTACTGAACACTCTTTTTTTTTTTTTTTAATGGAACGTTTCACGAATTTGCGTGTCATCCTTGCGCAGGGGCCATGCTAATCTCTGTATCGTTCCAATTTTAGTATATATGCTGCCGAAGCAAGCACACTACTGCATTGCTCTTAAGCAGGGTTTTTCAATTGGGACATAGTTCAGGAAGATGTCCTCAGGGGTTACTCTGCGATCTACCTATAGAGCATGGACAGGTGACAAGTAGATTACGTTCCCACCTAGCTGATACTCCATCTGAAATTAGGGTTGTCACCTCATCCCTTTAAAACTGAACACATATTAGTGTCATTAGTACAGTGTTAGTGCCTTTTATTAGCACTGATCAGTGTCACTGGGGATGTCAGTGGCAGTTAGTCAGTTCCCACACAGTGTCAGAATGCCAGCCACAGTCCTGCTGCAAGTCACTGACTGCCGCCTTTACTAGTATTAAAAAAAAATTTAAATACAAAAATTCCAATATATATACTGCCATTTGTAGACACTTTAACTTTCATGTAAACCAATTAATTTATACCTATTGAGATTTTTTTTTAGCAAAGACATGTAGCAGAATACATTTTGGCCTAAATTTATGAAGAAATTAGATTTTTTTAAATTATTTTATTGGATATGTTTTATAGCAAAACTTCAAAAATAATTATTTTTTTTCAAAATTGTCAGTTTTTTTTGTTTATAGTACAAAAAAATTGCAGAGGTGATTAAATACCACCAAAAGAAAGGTCTGTTTGTGGGAAAAAAAATGACAAATTTAATTTATGTACAACGTTGCATGACCTCGCAATTGTCAGTTAAAGTAACGCAGCGCCTTATCACAAAAAATGGCCTGGTCAGGAAGGGGTAAATCCTCTATAGGGCAAGTGGTTAATTACACAGGTTCTGTGGCTGATTAAGGTGGTAATTAAACTCACTTAGTGCCTTATGTGTAATTAATATGTGTTCAGTTTTAAAGGGATGAGTTGGCAACCCTATCTGAAATGCTCCTCCCTCACATACAGAGCCATGCAGAAAGCAACATCCATAAATGTTCAGCGCTAATTGCTGCTGGCCCTTCCCTTCTGTCCACAACAGGCGCATGTCTGTGGCATTAAATGGGATGGATGAGAGAGGAGGGTCAGCGGGGATCAGCATGCCAGAACAGAAATCTGTCACAGCAGCTTACCTTGTACTGCTCTGCATATGGAGGAAACAACTACTGTACTGTAGATTGCTGCTCCCCTGTAATGTACCCTGCTGCCCCCTTTTAATGTGCCCTGCTGATCCCTTGTGCTTTAACCTAATCACCCCCTGTGCCATGGCCTCTGGACCTCCTCTATTGTGCCCTCCTGTTCCCCTTTAGCCCTGATTCACATATATGCGGCCGTGCGGGCCGCATTTTGCGCAGGCACGAGAGCCTATTCATTTGAATACACTCACATGCCCGTGACATGCAGAGAAGAAGTCCCTGCACTTCTTCCGAGAACGCAGCCTGCACGGGAACCTTGGTTCCCATTACGGTTGCGTTTTCCAGTGCGGGCGGTGTGCCATTAGAACTGATGGGTTAAGGACCTTCTACGGCCCTGTCCAGCTCTCTTAGAGTAACTGCCTGTCTCCTCCATGCTCTTGAAACTGTGCTGGGAGACACAGCAAACCTTCTGGCAATGGCGGTACTGATGTGCCATCCTGGAGGAGTTGGACTGCCTGTGCAACCTCTGTAGTGTCCAGGTATTGCTTCATGCTACCAGTAGTGACACTGACCCTAGTCAAATGCAAAACTAGTGAAACACAGTCAGAAAAGATGAGTAGGGAAAAAAAATGTCAGTGTCCTTCACCTGTAAAACCATTCCTGTTTTGGGGGTCATATATACAGTTAGGTCCATATATATTTGGACACAGGCAAAATTTTTGTTTTTTTTCAGGTATTTACCAAAACATATTCAAGCTATAGTTATATAATGGATATGGGCTGAAAGTGCATAGTGCAAAGTTTTAATTTGAGGGTATGTACATCCAAATTGGAGGAAGGGTTTACGAATTACAGTTCTTAAGAGTAGCCATCCCCCCTTTTTCAAGGTACCAAAAGTAATTGGACAATTGAATCAAAAGTTGTTTCATGGCCAGGCGTGGGCTATTCCTTCATTATTTATTCATCAATTAAGCAGGTAAAAGGTCTGGAGTTGATTCTAAGTGTGGTATTTGCATTTGGAATCTACTGCTGTGAACCTACATCATGCATTTAAAGGAGCTGTCCATGCAAGTGAAACAGGCCATTGTAAGGCTTCAAAAACAAAACAAATCCATCAGAGAGATAGCAGCAATGTTAGGAGTGGCCAAATCAACAGTATTGTACATTCTGAGGAAAAAAGAATGCACTGGTGAGCTCAGCAACATAAAAAGGCATGGATGTCTACAGAAGACAACAGTGGTAAATGATCACAGGATCCTCTCTATGGTAAAGAAAAACCCATTTACAACATCCAGACAAGTGAAGGACACTCTCCAGGAGGTGAGCGTATCATTGCCAAAGTCTTCAATCAAGAGAAGATTTCACGAGAGCAAATACAGAGGGTTCACCACAAGGTGCAAACCATTCATAAGCCTGAAGAATAGAAAAGCCAGATTAGACTTTGCCAAAAAACATCTAAAGAATCCAGACCAGTTCTGGAAAAGCATTCTTTGGATGAATGAAACTAAGATGAATCTGTACCAGAATGGCGGGAAGAAAAAAGTTTGGAGAAGGATTGGAACAGCTCATGATCCAAAGCACACAACGCCATCTGTAAAACATGGTGGATGCAGTGTGATGGCATGGGCATGCATGCCTTCCAGTGGCACTGGGTCATTGGTGTTTAGTGATGATGTGACAAAAGACAGAAGAATTCTGCAGTGTTTAGAGATATACTGTCAGCCCAGATTCAGCCAAATGCAGAAAAGTTGATTGGACAGTGCTTCACACTACAGATGGACAATGATTCAAAACACACTGCAAAAGCAACCCAGGAGCTTTTGAAGGAAAAGGAGTGGAATATTCTGCAATGGCCAAGTCAATCACCTGATCTCAACCCAACCCAATTGAGCGTGCATTTCACTTGCTGAAGGCAAAACTAAAGGCAGAAAGACCCACAAACAAAGAACTGAAGACAGTTACAGTTAGATCCTGGCAAAGCATCAGAAAGGAGGAAACCTAGTCTTTGGTAATGCCCATGGGTTCCAGACTTCAGGCAGTCATTGTCAGTAAAGGATTCTCAACAAAATATTACTATTACTAGTAATACCAGTAGTACTAGGTCCAAGCAGTACCTAGTACTGCTTGGACCTTGAAGAAGGGGACACTCCCCGAAAGCTTGTCCTCAAAATTGTATGTTAGTGCAAATAAAAAAGTATCACGGACAGTACTCAATTGTTTCTGTCGCAAATGCACTAATATGGCTACAATCACCTCAACAAAATATTAAAAATTAACATTTTATTTATGATTATATTCATTTGTCCAAATACATTTGAGCCCCTGAAAATTGAGGGACTGTGTATAAAAATGTTTGCAGTTCCTAAAATTTGTACTTGATATTTATGTTCAGCCCCTTGAATTAAAGCTGAAAGTCTGCAATTTAAATTGGATTGTTTCATTTTAATTTATTCTGGTGGCATACAGAGCCAGAAGTATAAAAATGATGCCTGTGTCCAAATATATATGGACCTAACTGTATATACAGTGGATATAAAAAGTCAACACACCCCTGTTAAAATGTCAGGTTTCTGTGATGTAAAAAAAATGGGACAAAGATAAATTATTTCAAAACTTTTTCCACATTTGATGTAACCTATAAACTGTACAATTCAGTTTAAAAACAAACTGAAATCTTTTAGGTGGATGGAAGTAAAAATAAAAAAAACTAAAATAATATGGTTGCATAAGTGTGCACACCCTTAAACTAATACTTTGTTGAAGCATCTTTTGATTTTATTACAGCACTCAGTCTTTTTGGGTATGAGTCTATCAGCATGGGACATCTTGACTTGGCAATATTTGCCCACTCTTCCTTGCAAAAACACTCCAAATCTGTCAAATTGTGAGAGCATCTCCTTTGCACAGCCCTCTTCAGATCACCCCACAGATTTTCGATCTGATTCAGATTTGGGTTCTGGCTGGGCCATTCCAAAACTTTAATCTTCTTCTGGTGAAGCGATTCCTTTGTTGATTTGGATGTATGCATTGGGTCATTGTCATGCTGAAAGATGAAGTTCCTCTTCATGTTCAGCTTTCTTGCAGAAGCCTGAAGGTTTTGTGCCAATAATGACTGGTATTTGGAACTGTTCATAATTCCCTCTACCTTTACTAAGGCTGAAGAAAAGCAACCTCAAAGTATGAGGCTGTCACCACCATGCTTTACTGTGGGTATGGTGTTCTTTTGGTGATGTGCAGTGTTGTTTTTGTACCAAACATATCTTTTGGAATTATGGCCAAAAAGTTAAACCTTATAGGTCACATTAACCACTTGCCCTCCTAAGGATTTACCCCCCTTCATCACCAGGCCATTTTTTGCGTTACAGTACTGCATTACTTTAACTGACAATTGCGCAGTCGTGCACGCTGAATCCAAATTAAATTTATGTCCTTTATTTCCCTATGAATTGACATTTATTTTGGTGGTATTTGAGCGCCTGTGCCTTTTTTTTAAAAAAAAAGACTAATCATTTTCAGAAAAAAATATTTGTTGACATTTTGCTATTAAACATGTCCAGTAAAAAAATAAAAAAAATCAAATTTTGTCATAAATTTAGGTCAAAATGTATTTTGCGACATCTCTTTGCTAAAAACAAAATCCCAATACGTGTAAATTAATTGATTTACGTGAAAGTTATAGCGTTTACAAATGGCCGTATATATACTGGGATTTTTTTTTAAATTTATTTTTACTAGTAATGGCGGCGATCAACAACTTATAGCGGGACTGCGGCGGACATTCTGACACTGGGAGTAACTGACTTGCTGTCACTGACATCCCCAGTGACACCAATACAGCGATCAGTGCTAAAAAAAAAAGCACTGACACTGTACTAATGGCACTGGGCAGGAAGGGGTTAACATGAGGCGATCAAAGGGTTAACTGTGTGCTGGGAGTGTTTTACTAGAGGGCGTTGTGTTGGTGCTTCACTGTAATACTGCCTAAACTGACAGGGAGGAGGACTGTTAGTAAACAAAATAGTCCTCCTCCCTGTAGGAAATCACCAGGCACCGGCGAGTAATTACCGTTCGGGACCCGGTGACTGACAGCCGCCGACGCGAATGGTGGCGCAGGTAGGGCACGCGCGCGGCTCGTATGTGCCCCTTACCCACAAATGCAAAATCACATATATATGTGATTTTGCTCACCCCTGCCACCCTGTAGCAGTATTTCTGTTATAGGGTGGTGGGGATGTGGTTAAAGGTGGAAAAAGTTCTAAAATTATTTATCTTTGTCTCATTTTTTTACATCAGAGAAACCTGACATTTTAACAGGAGTGTGTAAGATTTTTATATTCACTATATACAGGTGAAACTCAAAAAATTAGAATATCGTGCAAAAGTTCATTTATTTCAGTAATGCAACTTAAAAGATGAAACTAATATATGAGATAGACTCATTACATGCAAAGCAAGATAGTTCAAGCCGTGATTTGTCATAATTGTGATGATTATGGCTTACAGCTCATGAAAACCCCAAATCCACAATCTCAGAAAATTAGAATATTACATGCAATCAATAAAACAAGGATTGTACATAGAACAATATCGGACCTCTGAAAAGTATAAGCATGCATATGTACTCAGTACTTGGTTTGCGTCCCTTTTGCAGCAATTACTGCCTCAATGCGGCGTGGCATGGAAGCTATCAGCTTGTGGCACTGCTGAGGTGTTATGGAAGACCAGGATGCTTCAATAGCGGCCTTCAGCTCTTCTGCATTGTTCGGTCTCATGTCTCTCATCTTTCTCTTGGCAATGCCCCATAGATTCTCTATGGGATTCAGGTCAGGCAAGTTTGCTGGCCAATCAAGCACAGTAATACCAAGGTCAATGAACCAGTTTTTGGTGCTTTTGGCAGTGTGGGCAGGTGCCAAGTCCTGCTGGAAAATGAAGTCAGCATCCCCATAAAGCTCGTCTGCGGAAGGAAGCATGAAGTGCTCCAAAATCTCCTGGTAGATGGCTGCGTTGACTCTGGACTTAATGAAGCACAGTGGACCAACACCAGCAGATGACATGGCTCCCCAAATCAACACACTGTAGAAACTTCACACTGGACTTCAAGCATCTTGCAGTGTGTGCCTCTCCATTCTTCCTCCATACTCTGGGTCCTTGGTTTCTCTTGTTTGTCAGCCACTGGAAGCATTGCAGGAGATATGTAAACTTTGCCTCAACATGCTTTGCTGGTTTTTTTGCCTTCCTCTGGATCAACTGTGGGTATAGGATTATAACTTTTTTTTTTTTTTTTTTTTTTAATGGTTGAACTGGATGGACTTTTGTCTTTTTTTAGCCAGACTAACTATGTAACTATGTAACATTAGGACCTGCAGGACACTGAATTATGCATGTCATGTTTAATAGTGAAAAAACTGTCTCATAGCAATATTCTATAATACAATGTATGAATCATGTCTGCAAAAAGTCCCGACGGTAAAAGGATCCCCCTAGGAGGCCAAGAGTCACTATTCATTTGCTCAAGCAGAGAGTTTCAAAATACTGACTTCACCCAGCTCTCCAGATTGAGCGGTTTGGGCACATGGTGGAGCTGGGCAGTGGGCCCATCATGTTCTTTCCCTGGGCACATAGCGGAAGCTTTGTAATGTGTGAATACAGAGCACAGCACTTGTGCTTTACTTCCTGTAACCGTCCTGCACGTAATTCATTTATCAAAGGCAATACATCTGCTGTTGAGCTATTTGTTTTACAATGTGTGTAATAAATAATCATGTGATTTCTTTTCTTTGTCAGTGCATGCTCAGTTGGGCAGATCCTAGATTGTAAATATTATTTGCAGTCACATGATTGTCTGGAAGCAGGTGAGGCGTTTACAGAAATATGTACACAGAGAACCGGTTTACACCTATTAAAGACATAGCACACATACCAAACAATCCTCTGCTAATCTATTGTGTATATTGACATGGTTAATGACCTTTAAATGTGCATTGACATGGTTAATGACCTTCAAAGAAATGTGTTAAAGCTGGTTATAAAGGGCAAATGCTTCTTCAGGCCATTGACAACATCAATACTGGGCACTTTCACCCCCTTCCTGCCCATGCCAATTTTCAACTTTAACCTCTTCCCATCCAGCCCATGCAGATAAACCACTGGAAAGGAGTGTTTAGAAAAGTCCCCCCGCATCCATTGCCTGTGTGGGCTTCCTGGGAACGCGCAGCACCGCGATCTGTTCTTGCTGTGTCTGACGGACACAGCGGAACACAGATCGCTGTACAGAACCGCTGTGTGAGGTCGCGGTTCATTGATCACTGATTGACCATGCATAGTAGTAAACAAGATGTCACTTCCTAACATCATTGTTTACTACCTGTGAAATCTGTGAATGATCACAGAAGTCACATGGTGCAAGGCTATTCACAACAGCCTTGTACCATGTGACAAGCTGTGATGAATCACAGCTCTCACAGTTTTTCTCAATGGCTGCAGGAATGCAGCCAGAGAGAAGGAGAAATTATTGCTTTTACAGCCTTTATGGGTATAAAAGCAATCATTGTAAAAAGAAAGAAAAAAAATCTTCATCACCTACTACAAGTAGTACAGTGTCACTATGGTGACACATACCACAAGTAGTACAGTGTCACTATGGTGACACTGTACTGCTAGGGTGACAGTATAGAAAAAAACAAACAAAACATAAATAATAATATTTAAAAAAATTTTAAAAAAATTTGGAAAATATATATATATACAGGTGAAACTCAAAAAATTAGAATATCGTGCAAAAGTTCATTTATTTCAGTAATGCAACTTAAAATGTAAAACTAATATATGAGATAGACTCATTACATGCAAAGCAAGATAGTTCAAGCCGTGATTTGTCATAATTGTGATGATTATGGCTTAAAGCTCATGAAAACCCCAAATCCACAATCTTAGAAAATTAGAATATTGTGAAAAGCTGCAATATTCTAGGCTCAAAGTGTCCCACTCTAATCAGCTAATTAAGCCATAACACCTGCATGGGTTTCTGAGCCTTTAAATGGTCTCTCAATCTGGTTCAGTAGGAATCACAATCATGGGAAAGACTGCTGCCCTGACAGTTGTGCAGAAAACCATCATTGACACCCTCCATAAGGAGGGAAAGCCTCAAAAGGTAATTGCAAAAGAAGTTGGATGTTCCCAAAGTGCTGTATCAAAGCACATTAATAGAAAGTTATGTGAAAGGGAAAAGTGTGGAAGAAAAAGGTGCACAAGCAGCATGGATGACAGCCTGGAGAGGATTGTCAGGAAAAGGCCATTCAAAAGTGTTGGGGAATTTCACAAGGAGTGGACTGAGGCTGGAGTCAGTGCATCAAGAGCCATCACACAGACGGATCCTGGACATGGGCTTCAAATGACGTATTCCTCTTATCAAGCCGCTCCTGAACAACAAACAACGTCAGAAGCGTCTTACCTGGGCTAAAGAAAAACAGACCTGGTCTGTTGCTCAGTGGTCCAAAGTCCTCTTTTCTGATGAGAGAAACTTTTGCATCTCATTTGGAAACCAAGTAGCCAGAGGATGGAGGAAGAATGGAGAGGCACACACTGCAAGATGCTTGAAGTCCAGTGTGAAGTTTCCATAGTCTGTGTTGATTTGGGGAGCCATGTCATCTGCTGGTGTTGGTCCACTGTGCTTCATTAAGTCCAGGGTCAACGCAGCCGTCTACCAGGAGATTTTGGAGCACTTCATATTTCTTTCCGCAGACGAGCTTTATGGGGATGCTGACTTCATTTTCCAGCAGGACTTGGCACCTGCCCACACTGCCAAAAGTACCAAAACCTGGTTCAATGAACGTGGGATTACTGTGCTTGATTGGCCAGCAAACTCGCCTGACCTGAACCCCAGAGAGAATCTATGGGGCATTGCCAAGAGGAAGATGAGAGACATGAGACTGAACAATGCAGAAGAGCTGAAGGCCGCTATTGAAGCATCCTGGTCTTTCATAACACCTCAGCAGTGCCACAGGCTGCTTATACTTTTCAGAGGTCCGATATTGTTCTATGTACAATCTTTGTTTTATTGATTGCATGTAATATTCTAATTTTCTGAGATTGTGGATTTGGGGTTTTCATGAGTTGTAAGCCATAATCATCACAATTATGACAAATTGCGGCTTGAACTATCTTACTTTGCATGTAATGAGTCTATCTCATATACAGTTGCAAGAAAAAGTATGTGAACCCCTTGGGATTACATGGAGTTTTGCATGAATTGGGCATAAAATGTGTTCTGAACGTCATCTAAGTCACAACAATAGAAGAACACAGTCTGCTGAACATAATACTATACAAACATTAGATGTTGCCATGGTTTAATTGCACATAATATGTAAACATTCACAGTGCAGGGAGGAAAAAGTATGTGAACCTTTGGACTTAATAACTGGTTGACCCTCCTTTGGCAGCAATAACCTCAACCAAACATTTCCTGTAGTTGCAGATCAGACCTGCACAACGATCTGGAGTAATTTTGGACCACTCCCCTTCACAAAACTGTTTCAGTGTAGCAATATTCTTGGGATGTCTGGTGTGAATCGCTCTCTTAAGGTCATGCCACAGCATTTCAATCGGGTTGAGGTCAGGACTCTGACTGGGCCACTCCAGAAGGCGTATTCTGTGCTGTTGCAGCCAATGTTTTGTTGAATTACTTGTATGCTTTGGGTCATTGTCCTGTTGCATCACCCATCCTCTGCGGAGCTTCAGTTGGCGGACAGATGGTCGTACGTTTTCCTGCAAAATGTCTTGATAAACTCTGGAATTCATTTTCCCATCAATGACAACAATCCGTCCAGGCCCTGAGGCAGCAAAGCAGCCCCAAACCATGATGCTCCCTCCGCCATGTTTTACAGTGGGGATGAGGATTTGATGTTGGTGTGCTGTGCCTTTTTTTCTCCACACATAGTGTTGTGTGTTCTTCCCAAACAACTCAATCTTGGTTTCATCTGTCCACAGTATATTTTGCCAGTAAAGCTGTGGAACATCCAGGTGCTCTTTTGCAAACTTCAAACATGCTGCAATATTCTTTTTGGACAGCAATGGCTTCCTCCGTGGTGTCCTCCCCATATACTCCATTCTTGTTTAATGTTTTCCTTATTGTAGATGTGTCAACAAAAATGTTAGCATGTGCCAGAGATTTCTGTAGGTCTTTAGCTGACACTCTGGGATTCTTCTTTACCTCATGCAGCATTCTGTGCTGTGCTCTTGCAGTCATTTTTACAGGACGACCTCGCCTAGGGAGAGTAGCAACAGTGCTAAACTTTCTCCATTTGTAGACAGTCTGTCTTACCGTGGACACATGAACATCAAGGCTTTTGGAGATACTTTTGTAACCCTTTCCAGCTTAATGCAAGTCAACAATTCTTGATCGTAGGTCTTCTGAGAGCTCTTTTCTACGAGGCATGGTTCACATCAGACAGTGCTTCTTGAAACCAGTAAACCCAAAACAGGTGTGTGTTTTTTAAGGGCAGGACAGCTGTCAGCAACACATCCAATATTATCACACTGATTGGAGTCAAGGTTGGCTCACTCCTGGCTCCAATTAGCTCTGGGAGAAGTCATTAAGCTAGGGCCTCACATACTTTTTCCTCCCTGCACTGTGAATGTTTACATGTTATGTGCAATTAAACCATGGCAACATCTAATGTTTGTGTAGTATTATGTTCAGCAGACTGTGTTCTTCTATTGTTGTGACTTAGCTGACGTTCAGAGCACATTTTATGCCCAATTCATGCAAAACTCCACGTAATCCCAAGGGGTTCACATACTTTTTCTTGCAACTGTATTAGTTTCACCTTTTAAGTTGCATTACTGAAATAAACGAACTTTTGCATGATATTCTAATTTTTTGAGTTTCACCTGTATTTTATAAACTGATTTGGGTTATTTTTTTACCCAAAAGATAGCTAAATACATTTTGGCCAAGATTTATGAAGAAAGATTACTTATTTGCAAAATGTTATAAGAAAAACACTTTTTTTTTCAAAATGTTTGGTCTTTTTCATTTATGTAGCAAAAAAAGATAAAAATTCCAGTGGTGAATAAATACCACCAAAAGAAAGTTCTATCTGTCTCAAAAAAATGCTAAAAATTACATTTGGGTAGAGTTTTGCATTACCGCGCAAATGTCATTCAAATTGTGATAGCGATAAAAGCTGAAAATTGGCCTGGACTAGAAGGGGGTGAAAATGTCTGGACTTGAAGTGGTTAAATGACAATTATGCGGTCATGCAACACTGTACCCACATTTTTATCATTTTTTTCACACAAATAGAGCTTTCTTTTGGTGGTATTTGATCACTACTGGGTTTTTTTATTTTCCGCTAAATAAACAAAAAAAGACCAACATTTTTGAAAAAATAAATGTGTTTCTTTGTTTCTGTTATAAAATGTTTGCAAATAATAATCTTTTTTCATAAATTTAGGCCAAACTGTAGTCTGCTACATTTCATTGGTGAAAATAACCTAAATCAATGTATATTATTTAGTATGAAGGAAAGATATAGGGAGAGAATTATTAAAGCTGGTTCACACAGAATCTCAGGTAGCCAATCAGCTGCTTACTTCAGCTTGTTCAGTTAAGCTTTAGCAATAAAACCTGGAAGCTGATTGGTTTCCATGTAGAAGTGCATATGAGATTATGAGTAAACCAGCTTTAGTAAATAAACCCCCTAGAATCCACAAATAATGGTATATATCTGAAAATCGGTCAATTCTGATGTACTGATGACCTATCTCATTTCTTGAGAATGCCAGGACAGTACAAGTAGTACCCAAATTACCTCTTTTTGGAAAGTAGATAGTTCAAGGTATTTAATAAGAGGTATGGTGAGTTTTTTGAAGTTGTAATTTTTTTGTCCCAATTTTTTGGAAAATGAAGAAATTGAAAAAAACGTTTTGTGGTTGGCCCTGTCTATATCGCGTGACCACTGTGACCAATCACAAAGATCAACACAATACTGCACAATGCACAACATGGATGAAAGCCACCTATTGTGTACAATTGTCACGTGATCTGTTGTGATTGGTTACAGCCATCACATGGTACCAGCAGCAGGTGGTACACTCATCAGTCATTCGCCATGTCCGGTAGACACAGCAGGTGAAATTTCATGCTGCAGTGCAACCCGTGGGGCATGTTCCAGGAGGACATCATATAACATCCACCCAGAATGGTGAATGTCCGCTTGGCCGTCATTTGTCTATAGACTGGGTGGGAACTAGTAATGAAGCCCAGTGTCAGGGGTTCACCTCTGTTTGCTCTAGCTGTGGTAGATTCTAGATTTCTAAAGCACTTGGACTTACTCATCAGCAAGTATATTTAGCACTGGTCTCTGAGGTGTGTAAAGTCCTAATAGGCAACTCGTGAAATAACTAGGATGTCTGCTTGATCTTACATGTATTTAGGGCCTGTTCACACCAAAAACCTGCATTCCAGTCCAGTGCAGAGACCTTAGGCAAGCAGAAATGGGTAACAACACAAATAGCTGATAATAGTAGACTTTTCTTTATTCTCCTTTAAACAGCCCGGGGCTACCCCAGAGCTAGTAGCATAGGTGCTTGTGATAGTGTTTTCTCATGGAAGTATTATGTTTGTTATGTATAGTTTCCCAGGGATACAGTAAATAATATGTATTGAATGTGTGTCCATACACAGTATAGAACAGGAAATATAACTAGTGCAAGACACATTCTTCGTTTCCTTTATACATGGCACTGTTTGGGCCTCTGTATAATCCATGTCTTCTAATATTTATGGCATGCCTCAGTGCATTTTGCTTCCTCCCAGCTTTGGTTCCTCACTTATTTAATATTATAAAAGAAATAAAATATGTTATTAATAGATATAATTGTTATATGGACCACCCACAGTTTCCTGGAAGTTTCAATCAGCTTTCCTCCACAAAAATGTCTCAAGGGAAACCACCACCATCCCTGCCGTATAGATATAAAAAACAGTTGTTGGCTGTGCTTCAGTTGATTGTTTTTGTAATTAAGCATTTACAGTCAGGTCCATAAATATTGGGACATCGACACAATTCTAACATTTTTGGCTCTATACACCACCACAATGGATTTGAAATGAAACGAACAAGATGTGCTTTAACTGCAGACTGTCAGCTTTAATTTGAGAGTCTTTATATCCAAATCAGGTGAACGGTGTAGGAATTACAATAGTTTGCATATG